>NC_049209.1:30852592-31190848 GCF_013347855.1 Anguilla anguilla
ACTGTTTTGTATTAATAATGTTTTGAATGGATTCACAGGAATACATTTTTAAGCGCCACAGAGTTCAGAGACAGAATTTAGATACAGGGCCCTCTGTGGGGTGTTCTTCCTGTTCGGGTCTGCTTATTTCACCATTTGGAACCCGCGCGGCCAGTCCAGGGCATGTGGGGAGAGGCGGGGCACGTTTACGCTTCAGAACACTTGATAATTTACCTCCACACCCCATTAAATTGTTACAAACTATCACTCTCTCTGGGATGTTAAAGTGCTTCATAAGATGGGGTGGCTGCCCAGAGGAAACATTAACTGCTCAATTGTTTATTTCTCCAGAGATGTTTCCCCATTTTATGCAGTGCATATCAGCTGGGGACATACTAGTAGGTCTCCAGGGTTTTGCTCTCGGTGGGTTTTTTTTTTCTTTTTTGTTTGTTTGTTTGGTTTGTTTTTTCGATGCACACGCTGGAACGATGGGCAAAAAATTGAGAACTTGCTGACTGGCGACAATCTCAATGGATACGATGACGTATATATAGTAATATTTTTTTGCAGTCTTTTATTTCTCCTAAAAGGATCTCAGGAGCAATAAAGGGCAATAATAGCTACATTTAAATGGGATATTTGTGAGTAAATTGAGATACATTTGAGGTTTTAGACTGTGAAGAGTGAAATATAAAAGAACTCCCACTGCTGCATTATCTAAGTTCAGCTGAGCCTTAGTATTCCTCCTTATTTTCCTATTGACTTAGCATGGAAATAATACAAAATTCAATAATGTCATTAAAAGAAAAGGTTACAACATTTTTGTTTAGTCAGGATGGTTCTAGTAGTATTGTTTATATGGCAGACAGCAACAGTTTTTCTTTCAGATGGCATTGCATATCCTCTATCTCTCCAATGTACCTTCTTCCTCTAGACTTATTATCAGCTAAGCACAGCCAGGATGATGCACATTTTTAGCTTTCAACTTAGTAGCTAGCCGCTAATGACAATACCCGGTAATATCATGTAACGTTGGTCCAAGTAATGATGATGGTTATTAGCTGCAGTCAACAGCGATTAATCAGACACTGGGACATGTGTTGTAGATTTTCCAAAGCAGAGCCAAGACTGTATCACTGAGAAAGATCTGCTTGTCGAAAACCAGCCACTCCTGGGATAGGCTTGTAAGAAGGCTCAATCCTTGACCCATAGATTATTTACAAAGATCCCACATCTCATTCACAAAAGCTTGCGCGCCCACAGAACATGGCAAAGAAGCTACAACCTGGTAAAGCTGAGCATTAGATGTTGTTCTCTAACTGAACACTGTGTCTACTCTTTAGCTGTTGTATGTTTTAGTACATATCAGACTACACAATATGTTTGACAAAATAACTGATCTTTTCAGAGGGAGGGTTACAGTTGTCCAAATCCCTTACACACAATGCCACTGCCAACCCCTTTATGTGAATTGTTTTTCTATTATTGCAACAGTGTAAATGTGGCTTTTTTCTTCTTATGCAAAGGCTGTCAGGACCACAAAAAGTACTGTGATTGATTTTTTAAAATTAATTCATTAATTAATAACAGAAATCCTAATACATTTTTATTTATTAGGTGGTTTATTTATACCCCATATTTAACAAGAAATCTATGCCAATTTATAGATTTTAGTAAAACATTTTTTAGTAAAAATAATATTTAGAAGTGACCTATTCCAAAAGCAAAGTTGTCTGTCAAGGCTCAGGAACTTTGTTAACTTTTATAATTGTAGTCATTTTCTTCATAACGTGTCATTCTTTTATCTGAAATTCTGCCAACATGACTGCAATCCTAAGCACAAAACTCTATGGTTGAGCTATCATTCGTTACAGCTTTGGTTGTGCTTCAGTGATTTGCTGGCATATATTTGTACACCTGTAAGCTGATACCAGGTAAATAACCATTAGTGAGTCCCCACCATGACACATCCATATTTCTCACTGAGCTCCACAGTCTTGCATCACTGCTACACTTTTTTGTATGAACAGAGAACAGTTTGCAAATAGAAAACCCTGACAATCATGCTAAATGAGGCAATACAATTGGGCTCGCTGAAAAAGTCATTCGTTTTCTAAATTTCCCTCCATTTTCAAATGTGACTTTTCAATGCCCAGTAAACAGGATGTCAGCAGCTTCAAGTTGAGGAATCTTGTCTTCATGAAATAGAAGTAAAGTCTCAATTTTAGAAAAACATGACTGGTTTCACTCATCAGAATCTGCTCACCCACTTCGATTTCTGCCCGACATGGATAACAGAGGCTGGCAGACTAATCCTCACATCCACCCAGTCTCTCACCACGAAGGGCCCAGTGTAATATGAAGTCATAGACTGGTAGGCTGCACTGTCTAGGAAGGGTGACAGCAAAGAAAAGGAGTAATGGAAAGGATACAGGAGAGTTTGATGCACAAAGTCAATCAAATATAGCCAGTGGACGTACTTATTGAACAGGAACATACCAAGGGGTCCAGTGGCTTAATACAGAAAAATACAGGGAATTTGTCAACACATGTAAAAGTAAGAATCATAGGACTGGGGCACACAGGGCTATGCAGAGGAGGTGAGTCCCGGTGGTCAGATATACTATGGGCGGGGCTCCGCACAGAGGTGGGAGGGGCAAAGGTGAGGAATGACGTGGTATTTGGGGTCTCTGTGAGCTCCCTAACTGAAAGGAAACGGTCTTCTCAAAGGGAAGGTGACGGCCTCTTCATTGCCTGCAGCTGGTGCTGATGATCGCTAATGGCCGCCTCTCACTGATTTAATTAGGGCGGATTCGGTCGGGTGCTGTCTGTGCTGAGCCCCTCGGGGCTGCGGCCGCTGTCCTTGGTGCTGGGGCTGCGGGGCAGCGGGAGAGGTGACGAGAGAGAGAGAGAGAGACAGATGCTGGTTCAGGGGGGCGGGGCCAGCAGTGGGAGAGGTGACAAGAGAGAGAGAGACAGATGCTGGTTTGGAGGGGGGCGGAGTCAGCATTCCCCACGCCACAGCAGATATATTTTATACTTCATAGTCCTCCCCTTGTACAGCTCTCTGCATATGAAACATTATATGACTAGAGTAAAGGTCTAATACTAACTTGCTTTCACATATATTATTAATGAATTGCACAAAACTGTATGTGAACTGGAAAGGAAATTGCCTTCTCAATATGGCACTTTTTCTAAAGCCATGGCATTTTCTCTGATTGACCAAAATGATGTTTCACACGAAGGTGGTCTTTTTATCCCTGCACAGTGTAACTGCCACTATGTCGCTGTAACTGTTAGCTAGTGACGTCTGCTAAGCTATGCTAAGTTAACTAACTTTGCTAGCCTGCTAAGTTAGCCAAATAACTGATCTATCTTTATGGATAAATAATGTTATTTGGCATTTTAAATAACAGCAAAGGATCATTTGATACAGTAACTTACATTTGAAGAATTGTTGGCTTGACTAAATAGGCTGGAAGGGAAGATAAATGCTGGCTAGTTAGCAGCAGTTAGAGTAAAAATGATGGCATACCTTACTCTGAACTTGCTTTAGTTCAGTGTCCTATTCATTTCAGAAATCTCGCTCTCTCTCTCTCTCTCTCTCTCTCTCTCAAATACTTTCTGTTCATGACTGAGATTCTTGAACATTTAAAACACTGCTTCACATTTTGCATAATCACACCAGTAGTTTGTGGTCTCTGTTGACCCGTCTCCTTTGACCAAGTTGGCTGTAGTTGCAGGGTTCTCTCTGCCTTTTGTGGTCTTGCAATCCCTCCTCTGTGAATTCCAGCTCAAAATTGCAGGGAATGATGTCCCCCTCAAAATAATATGGAATAGTCTTGAATTTTGTAGATAAATGAACCATCTCAACTTGCCATGTTAAACAGAGATGGCCAAAATGTATCTTACTGTAGCTGTAGCTAGTTAACTGAACTCTATTTGTTAGCAAGAATCTCAGTTTAAATCCCAGTGTGCTGTGGGCGGTATCAAATTCTGGGGGCCAGGGGAGAAGAATGAGCAAATTGAATGAGCAACTTTTCTTCCTGCAAGTCAAATATGGTTACATGGGTGGAGGCTTTGGTCGCATGTGGTTTGAAGGGAACCATGGCTGAGGAAAGTGGGTTTTGTGGCTGCTAGTCATGGCACGTCAAATTTTTTCCATAAACCATTGACATCTGGAGGCCAGGATCTTGCACACTACAATGTTGTGAGTGACCATCTGGTTGTATGATACAGACCAGAAATTTGCACGTGCCCCTTTAAGGGGAAGAGAAAAAAAAAATGAACACGGTCACATCAAAAACTAGAATATCTATAGACAGAGTGAAACAATATTGACCTGGTTTACTGCATACCAATTGATATAACGTGATTTTCACAACATGCAATGATGAAAAAATACAGCAATAACAGCATTTATTATCTAAACACATCCAAAGTGAGTCTGGCAAAGGTTTAGAGCCATCATTTTTAAGAAAGAAAATGGAAATGACAGCTGAAAGCGGTTGGTTATATAGTATTATTTACTTGTGTTTTGATAGATGCATTTATCAGCGGTAACATTTCTGTGGTACAATGGCACATGGAATTACAAACCGCAGCTTTACTACTACTACTCCTTGTCCTTTCAATTAATCATGAATTTACTTCAGGCTTTGTTGTCTGTTTTTGCAAAACACAATGATTCCCAATCGTGCTGTTTTATTTTTTCGTAAGAAAATATTGTAAAATGCACCTGTGGTATTCTGTTCAGCTTACGGTTGCTAAGCATTCAAACACAGGCCCCCGCCCCCATTTTAAAAAAAGCATTAGTAGGTACGCTTTCGGTTGAAATGAAGAAAAGCGTCTTGTCCTCTCATGCACATAATGTTTTTCTGGCAGTGTAGCACAGACAAAGTCACAATTTGCAGGCAGATCTATTCCGAATGAATGACCTTACATTTCATTGAACAACAAAAATCAATAAAACTGACATTGTAATAAACCATACATGAATGCAGATTTTAAGTGAATTTGTCAAGTATCTCAGTGAATACTGTGGCCCTAATTAACTGAAAAATAAAATATGGTTCTTTCAGCCAGCTCAAGACTACTGACCCCAGGCAAGTATGTAGTGTTTTTCTCTCTTGATTTTAATTAGGCAAATCTCTATTGCTGAGGAGAAACAGTAAGTGTTAAAGTGTTGGCACGCTTTTGAAGTCATCTCGCATGATTAGAAGTGTCATTTGCGGTAATTAGATGATTCATTGAGATGGCAAATGTTCCACAGTAAGATGATTGTCCAACAAGAGGATTGAGAGGAGACTGCAGGGACATCGTAGTACTTGAGGGGAGGGAATTCCCATGAGCCCTAGCGATAACTGAATCATGCTTGAGAGGGGCAATCTTTAATTTTCAAATCAGTGGAGACCCAGCAGAAATGCACTGAAATCGTTTTATCTCACTCTCCATAACTTGAGGCACTTCTGGTAAGTTGATGGGAGACTTCATTAAGATCATACCAGGACCTCATTTTTAGATAAAGCTGAGCCCAGAGGATTATTTCTCGAGTAAAAAAATGCTAGACTTACAACCTGTGATAATGTTGTGCACACAAAGAACACTGTCATGCTTTGTTCAATGGGGTTTTTCATTGCCTTTGTGTGTGTGTGTGGGTGGGGGGGTGTTGGCAATTATTATATAGTTCATTAGCGATTATGTCGATTTTTTTCCCTTCTGCTATTATTAATACTATTGTTATTTTTTATCCGTGTTCAATGTGATCACTATGTGTATTATATGTGGAGGAAACAGAGGAGAGGGGAGAATAAGGATGCATTTTGTGGAGATTTGGGAGTTTACAAAAAAAAAAAACAATTTTTTCTTTCTTTTGGATGAATGCAATTATCTTTAATTTGCCATTTGCGCCCTTTGTTTTTTTTTGTTTTTTGTTGGAAGGGTGGGGGGGGAGGCAGGGGGGCTATACTCAATAAGAATTTTCCTAAAATGGAAATGTGCCACAGTCTCGCTATTCTGTCATGGCAGCTAACGACCGGGCCTATTGGCCTATTGAAAGACACAGGCTTCCATTTTAATGTCACTTCACAGCTCACACAACATGCCCTGTAGTCATTCTTCATCTGCTACAGCCTGAGAACCAACGTACCAGTTCCCACAATAACCACAACAATTCTTGCCATGTCCGACACATAAATGTAGCAAGAGACAGGATTTTGTTTTTGTTCGATTTTCATTGTTTTATTCACACGTTCAGCACACACTAAACATAATTTCTCAGTGATTGGATCACAATTTTTTCCCCAAAGCTTATCAAATCATTTACCAGTTTCACAAACTACATGGATAAAATACCCTCTGCATCATGAAACTACTTTTAAAAATTTTTTCCGTTTTTTTTTTTTACTCTTAAAGGCTATTTCTGTGAAATCTAATATATTCCCAACATTATGCCCATAATAAGTGTGGGACCCAGACGGCACCGAAAATCATTGCTGAGAATTCCATTATTTAGACTTCTCAGTTTTTGGAACATTGGTCTGTGGGCCTTTTTTTGTATGATTTTACATGCTCATTTTTGGCAGTTGGCTCAAGTTTCACATCTCAGAATTCTGACTGACAGGCAGGTCAGTATTATTGCCAGACATATGCCTAGGTCTTGGGGGGAGACAGGGAGACATGTCACCCCTAATATTTTCATATAGATTTATTGCTAGACTTGCAAGTATGCTGGTGAGACTTGACATTTGACTATGCAAAGTCTAGGTGGTCCAGCAATGTGTTGAAATTAAATGAAACATACGCCTATGTAGCCAGACACTTGGCAGCCCCCACTTTATAGCATAAAAGTCCCAAATTATTTTTGGTTTTATTATTTTAGTTGAGTTCTTCAGCTTCTGAAGACTGACATGACAGGCTCCACTCACTGACCCATTATTCTGCTTAGTTTAGCCAGCATCAAACAAAACCGAACACTTCAGATGTAATTTACATAGCAAAAGGGTGATCAGATCACTTGAAATCATGGTCATCTGTGTTGACTCCAAAAATATATAATTTAAAAATATACAATTAAATTCTATACTAAGACTTTTGTAATTTATCAAGGGAGTGACAGAAATTTTCATTGCTGCTTGCCAAATCGAATGGTTTTACTTAAAACTTTAAATGGAAGTAATAATGTTGAAGCTCTCTTTTTTTGGGTAATACAGTTAGCATGTGCCAGCTACAGATCATTAAATAATCAAATTATCCTTTTGAGGGGCCACCAGGTGGCTCATTTAATTAAGGCATTTAATTAATCCACTAGAAGTCATTATTCATGGATGGGCTCGACGGTCAAGGACTGGAACTGATTGTGCCGATCATTGGCTGTTCAGTCAGCGGGGATCCATGTCTCAGTGCTCTCTAGCGACCCCCACCGGTCAACTGGATGCCTGCAAGTCTGCTTGTTAAGCTCTACTTGAAGAGACTCTCAAATTCATCTCTTTGCAAGCCCAACCTGCGGGTTATGGTGTCATAAGAGGTGACATCATTTGGCATTGCTAATCTGTATTCTCTCAAATCGATAGAGGGAGGGTTCTAGCAATGAGCTCTGATAAATATGATTGGGAAATCCAAACTGGGGAGAAAAGGGCAAGAGAAGCATAAAAGAAAATGTTTTCTGTAAGAAATGTGTTGCCTTACTTACGTGAAAACACTTTCCTCATTTTAAAGCTCCATTTTGCTGTTCCTGTCTTTTGCAAAAGGCAGCGTTTTAAAGGTTAATGAATCTCAGTGATGAATGGAAGGACTTTGGCACAGAGAGAGAGAGAGAGAGAGAGAGAGAGAGAGAACGAAGAGAAAGAGTGAACCTTCGGATAGACTGCTCTGTCCACTTGGCTTCAGATGGGACTAACAGTGCTCCCAGTGGATTGAGTGGCCCATATACACAGCGTGCTTCATTTCAAATGGCATTACACTGTGCACCGGTACCTTTAATCAATTTCACTGATGACTGACATGAAAACATCATTCATTCCCTAAGAGGTTAGTGGGACATGTTCTCCTCATTATAACCTATGCTGGTGCCTTTGACAGCAGGTGGGTTATTCTGTAACTTTATTGTGCTATGGTTCAAACCTCGACATCAAAGATATTGGCTTTCTGAGTTAAATCAAGGTCTGTTGTCAAGGGAAACAGTTGTGCTCATGTCTTGGCTTTAGGGGAATGATAACCTTTTGTCACTTCAAGTCCCCAATCAGCTGAAGAACTCCAAGCTGAAACAGTCAGTCGAAAAGCCCAAGTCGCAGCGTCAGTGGAGCACAGGTACTGTAGGGTTAAAATGATATCCTTTGCCATCCACATGTCTTGCCAACAGATTGGCACAACTCAACAAGCTGAGGGAACTGATCATGCAGTGTTCTGTAGTCAAACGGGGGGGCGGTTGCGAGTCAATTCATTTCTAAACTGTATTACACATTGGACCGAAAGAAACCCCTTTTGCTACATCAATACCTCCTTTTCCAAGACTTCCTTTTTGCCTACCTGACAACTTCCTGTTGAGCAGCCAGTGGGCTCCCTGCTTCACGCTGGGCTCAGTTCAGGTTCAACGGAACCTTGCCGCCACGCAGGCCTGCAGAACGATGGCTGTCAATAGCGCCATTGTTTCAAGGGTGAAACTCGACCTCCAGCTCTGGCTCTCCCTCCACGGCCCTCTCCCCCTGGCCCGTTTCTCCCTCTCCCTCTGTCCCATTTTCTCTTGCTCCACGTCCAGTGCATGGGGTTCAACTATTCCCTCCTTATCCCGGGGAGTTCAGGCACACGGCACCCCCGACCACATGGGATAAACTCTGCTCGACTATTTCACTTTCCCCAACCCCAGACCAAGCTGCATTCAGCAGCTCATTTGTCAGTGTACATTAGACTGAATGTGTGATTAAAAACAGACCTGTTTCCACTGGCTTTGCGCCAATGCATGTCTATAGTTATTAAGACAAACACATTTTTTTACTGTTTGATTAATTCACATGCAAAATTCACACAGGCACATACATACATACACACACCAAGAACAATATGTGTGCAACACGTACACTTGCAAACACACACAACCAACAATACATATTCACATACCCATACTGGGCACTAACAAATATGGAGGAAGGAGTGCTAAATACACATATTAGCAATAGGTGACAAGATGCCTTGTTAAGGAATTGTGCCTTCATTCCCCTACAGACCAAAGTTGTAGGTACAACTATAAATGCAATGTTACCAATCCAGAAATAAAAGAATGAATGAATGAAGAAGAATGAAATAAAACAAAACTGACAATATTATAAAAAAGCAGAGATCACCAGAAGAAATAGCTAGCACTTCAGAAAAATGGATAAAGGAAGGCAACAGTTTTGGACTGATTTCATACAGGACAGATAACAACGGAAGTGTAGAAAATAGCCCAAATTGTGATGTCTTTGAAAGAGACAATTTCAGAGCTGATCATTATTACCAGACACTTTGGGCACATTGGGCCTCATTAATAAAACTTTTCTTAAATTATTCTCACTTAGTGGAGTTTAAGAACAGCTCTGTAGATTCAAATTTGGTGTTATCCAAATAACACGTTTGAAACTTTTTTGAGGTTATGGAAAGAGCTCATGTGATACCTGTCAGATCACAATATATATCCTCAGAATCCTTCTGAGCGATAAAAGTGTGATATGGACATACAGGGCTATCCATACCCTTGATAAAGATGAGCAAAAAAGGATGCACAAAATAAACAATGCAGGTAATGAGCTATAAGTCTCCTGTATGCCTAGAATAATGGTGAAATTATATTATTTTATACCTATACAGTTGCAATGCAACAAAACAATTTAAGTAATATTTTTCCTTGGAAGACATGTCACACTAGTTTATACCCCAAATAATTATTTTAAATACAATTTTAAAAAAATAAGCTTCCATTAATATGCTATTTTTATAGGGACTTTGGGAATCATATTGTGCCCTCCTGTTTTACTGGGGTATAAGGATTAGGTACGTGTAAAATCCATTCCCAAGAGGGGTGTTTTATTTACAAAAAGTGCCCCAACTATTACACAAACATTTATATACATACACAAAATAAATAAATCAGCACAGCAATAATACTTGATGTGCAGTATTATGCTCACCTACTGTCAGCCATACTACTGACTGCAAATGACCTGGTTATATACTATACATCCCAGACTATATTATTTCCATACAATATTCAATTATCTCACAGAAGAAATGACAGTATATTTTTACATATAGAACTCATTAAACATATATTATGAGTAGCCACGTTATATCTAATAATTACATATCTATTTGGCTACTAGAAAATATAACCGAATACACTTTACGGTCTCCCCCCGTCTAAAATAGTCAGTTCTTCTTGTCCAGCTCTTCCAATGAAATTGCACAGAATCGTGACATTCGGTCATTCCGGTTTGAACATGGAACAAATGGAACAAATAACAGTTAGTAGCAACTCCTAACATTGCGTTTATCAAACATGGTATACTAAAATAAACAGATTTAATGCGTGAAACCAGACATGTGTATGTTTAAGGTACCTGCAGTACATTATGGTGGTGAACAAATGTACAGTAGCGAATGTGTTTGAGTTGACAAACCGGCAAACGGAAATGGTGCGCACTACATTTATGAAAGATAGATAGATAGATAGATAGATAGATAGATAGATAGATAGATTGTTTATTAGCCACACGGCCAAGGCCGGTGGAATTTGTTTTCGGTACAGTGTGTTATGTTATACTCTGCAGCACAATACATAAATGGACAACAGCAGACAATCCACATATTAGCACGACACAATACAGGGGTACAGTCAACATATCATCACAAAAAAAAAATAGTACACACAATCATATATAATAGGTGAATGGTAATGCATGTCAGTAGTATGTGAGGAGGGGGCTAGAGGGAGGAGTTCAGAGTCCTGGGGAAAAAGCTGTTAGTGAAGCATTTAGTTCTAGTGGACAATGACCTATAGCGCCTCCCTGAGGGAAGGAGCTGGAAGAGGTGATGAGCAGGATGTGAGGGGTCGGAGATGATCTTCTTTACTCACTTTACAGTTCGGTGAGTATGTAGAGATTCAACTAAGGGGAGTGGGTGGCCTATGATTTTGGATGCCTTGTTGACAATCCGCTGTAGTTTTTTCCGTGTTTGACTGTCCGTGCTGACGTACCATACTGTAATAGAGGATGTGATGATGGACTTGATGATGGCTGAGCAGAACAGAACGAGAAGTTGATGCTTGATCTGGTATTTTTTAAGCTGTCTAAGGAAGTAAAGTCGTTGTTGACCTTTGCAATGATGTGCTCAGTGTTAGTTTTCCACTTCAGGATATTGCGAATGTATGTTCCAGGGAATTTAAAAGAGTCGGTGGTGGTGATGTGGTCTCCATTTATTTGTATGGTTATTTTGGGATTCAGCATGCATCATAAGTCAATAATGAGTTCTTGGGTTTTGGCTGCATTAATCAGGAGGTCATAGTATGCGCAAGTGACAGCTTGGGCCACCTCAATGCGGTACTGGGTTTCATCATTGTTGGAGATGAGGCCTACAATGGTTGTGTCGTCTGCGTATTTGATTGTCTTCACAGAACTGTCCTTGGATGTAAAGTGGGTGGTGTACAGTGAGAAGAGCCAGGGGGAGAGAACACAGCCCTGAGGAGCTCCTGTACTGAGGATGAGAGGGTGTGAGGTTATGTTATTAACCTTCACCCTCTGTGGCCTGTTCCACAGGAAGCTCCTAATCCAGTGGCATATGGCTGGGTCAATGTTCATGTCCAAGAGTATGGTAAAGAGTTTGAGTGGGTTGATGGAGTTAAAGGCAGAACTAAAGTCTATGAACAGGATGCGTGTGCAGGTGTTTGGTGATTCCAGGTGTTGCAGGGCATGGTGGAGTGCTATGCTGACTGCATCCTCAACAGACCAGTTGGCTTGGTAGGCAAATTGATATGGGTCCATCAGTGGGGATGCTTCTGCCATACTTGCTTCTGTCATACAAAGCGGCGTACTTGCACCAAACAACGCTACCATGAGCAGATACACAGCTAAAACCCGTTTGTTAAAAAAAAAACAAACAAACAAAAAAAATAAAAATAAAAAATTGCGAGATGGTCATAAACAAACAAACAAAGACCCAAAGATATCACTTTCTACTTTTAGGTCAGTTATTAATAAATTAAACCCAATGAAACAGTGGTAAGCCTACATGGTTGAGGACATAAGCACATCTTGCCTCCATGCACAGAGAGTCAGAAGGTTTGGGAGGCAAATCATGATAGAATTCATGAACCACCGCAAGAGATCTATAAAATTTGGGTGCATCTTGGGGAGACAATGTCTCCAAATTTACCATCAGGATATTATTTCCATGTCAACAGACTTTTTTGGAAGGGTCGCCAGAAAAAAGCCTCTTTGGAGCATAATCAACAAAAACAATCCTGTGGCCTGTGCTAAATAGCACTGGAACTTTGATTGCAAATAAATTGTGCTTTTTGGACACACACATCAGCAGGGATTTTGGCATCTGAAAAGATCACCTATGTTGACAAGAACCAGTAACTGCAGAAAAATAGGGTGGTTGATCCATGATGGTCATGGTGCTCTTGTTAAGGTCAATGGAATTATGAATTCCAGCAAGGACCAAGACATTCTGTGTAAAAATTTGGTCCCTTCTGCCAGGAATCACAATGCTTATGAAAAAAAGGTGTGTATAATTGTACCTCTTATTTTTGGTGGGAAAGTGTGTTTTCGTTTATTCCATTGATTCATTATTAAAGTAGAAGAAAATATGTGTAAATATAAATTGTAGCTCAGTACTTGTTTATATTTTTCAAGTTTTTTGTGAATAATTTTGGAGGGCATTGGAGGGGGTGGTAAAACACAAACTTTAAAATGTAGCTACAACATTGTTATTCGTCACCAACCAAAGCATAACCTTACCGCAACATCTTGAAGTTGCTGTCTGGAACTTTTGTTCTGTTGTAAAGTGTCTAATGGCATTCAGATAACCTGGCAAGGATGTTGGTGAATAAGTTTGCTACACTAAGTATGTTGGTCTGTTTTTGATTCTGATGCTGACTTGAGATCTTGGCCCAGTTCTCAAATGCTTGATAACTAAAACAATGGAGTAATGCCATTTTAACTGTTTAATCGCAGGCAGGTGAACTAGGTGCATGGATTTCACCAGAATTTTGATATCACTTGCTCAAATATACATTTGCGCCCCTGTTTCTCCAGGTGTGAAATTATTGCAGGCCGTCACTTTTCAGCCTGAGCCTCTTCCTCATACTAAACCTTGAGGGTTGCAACTTTTATGCAACATAGTTACTGAAATGAATTGCATCTACACTACAGCACACCAGCTTTTATAACCTCAGCACCACAGCTTTTATAACTTAAGTAAGCACCACACAGCAATTCATTTATGCTTCTTATATTGAACAGTGGCCTTAACATGGTACAGTGTCTACTCAGGGACACACACATTGTTCATATTATACATTTATATGGTTATGCTTCTACACTTTTTTCTATATAGGTTTTTTTTTAAATGAAAACCATTTGTTCCTGTGCACAAAGTTGACATTGCAAACAAATACGATTCCCACTGAATTCTCTCCACAGTCCTCTCCCTCTCTCCTTTTTTCTCATTCTTTCCTTCTTTTCATTCTCTCCATATTTCTTTCTTCCTCTCTGTCCTCCATCTTTCTCACCCACTCTCAACCCTCTTTCATTTTATCCCTCCTTCCCCTCTTCTCCATCTGACCCCATCTCTCCAATATCCTGCCCTGCATGGACTTCTTCCTCTGTCATCGTTTCTGAAGGACAGAGGCTGTCTGTTTGAGGTAAGCATATGCATAGGTTTGGGGGGGGGGGGGGGGGGGGGGGGGACAGGGAGACATGTCACCCCCAATACTTTCATATGTATTGGTCCCTAGACTCACTAGTGTGCTTGCGAGACTTGACATTTGACTATGCAGGATTAGGTGGTCCAGCAGTGTGTCTCCCCCAGAGTTGAAAGCCTATCCCAGTTGAGCAAAGTCATGAATAAATCTCACTAATGCAGTGCTCCCACATTATGCTGGCAGTTTAAAACAAGAGGTAATATTTTTTGATAAGTGAGGGCAGCGGTATAAAGAGAATATATAAATAAATCCTACAGACAATTTTTTTTTTTTTTTTAAGAATCAAATACATATTTGCATACTAATCCTTTGATGTTCAGGCAATTTTATTATGTGCACATACCAGTTCTGTATATAAAAAAACAACAATAATAATTTAATGCTGTGCTTACGACAACTACACTAGATTGGATTAATATTGTAGGCTTTTTCAGAACAAGACATTTAAACATGAGCATGTGATTAGCCTAAAACTAGCAAAACATGTGCTGTAAACAGTATGCCATCAAAGATAACAAGCATGTGTTGCTTAAGGGGAGAGCACTATGTAACACTATAACCACACATTCATTTCCAGATATACAGAATAAAGTTTCTGCAGGCCATATTGTGAAACTCACTGTGAATGTTAATCATGTCAAAGAGATGCTACAGAGGACATTTGTATTGCACGTACTGGTCTGCCCTAATAGGCTTCCATCTAATCCAGCCCTCATATCCTTGCCCCACCCGCAACTCCATGCTGACATAATTATGAATGAGCATGATTCATTTAGGTATGAGTTGGTCTATGGTATCATTAGTAGTATGCAATGTACAGAATATTACAATGAATTTGATGAATGACAGTAACCCACTGAAATAAGTACGATGTCTGCGGGCTCTTTCTTGTGTACCCCGTGACCTCATGTAAACAGACAGGTACAACTTTGCACCGCCATTCCCCAAACTTGGGTTGTTTTTATACTTCTTCCTTATCTTCCTATTCCTAATCTTCCCCTACACATTTTCCTGCTGGTAGTGCCTCTAGTTTATCTAGCTGGCCTGAGTGTAATATAGAATACTCCCAGGATTCAATGCTGCTGCAGCACATCTAACGGATTTACACAACCAGAGAGTTGAGAGCGATCCTGGACTGCCAGCACCTCAACACAGCAGAGAACAGCCAATCAGAGCCCTCGTATGGAGTCACAGCCAAGCCTGCTCAGATCACCTGACAGATCTGTAGTTCTGATCTACTTTTTCCCCCACATCTTTCACTGTAGACTTGACTACAAAGTTTTGATCCAACACTTTTTTTAAAAACAGAGTGCATCTGAATTCAAAACATGCCATAGAAGATTATTCCATAGAGCGGGTGCTCTGTAGTAGAAGGCTCTGGATCCTATTGTAGTTAGCTGAGTTGTTCTTGGACCCTTGGAAACGAAGTAATCATTGTGGAGTAAAAAAAAATAAGTCAACTAAAATATTTTGGACCAAGACCAGTTAAGGTGGCCATTTTAGGAGAAGGATGTTGTAGTGCATTCTAAATCTATCCAAAATCTTATGGCGGGAAGTGAGCAGTGGAGGGTTATCATTGTATTTCTTGGTTCCCTAACAGCTGCATTCTGAACCAGTTGGAGACTTTTCAAGATCAAATTAGTGAGACCAGATAGTAAAGCATTTCAGTAGTCCAGCCAAGAGAAATAAAAAAAATATATAAACCATTTTCTGGCATCATGCTGGGGACAATATCTTCTTGCACACAATGAAATGAGCAATTCCACTAGGTGCCCAGGTGTGTGTGCAATGCCGCCGTCAGCAAAATATGACCATGTGTGTGTGTGTGTGTGTGTTCGTGTTTGCATGCATGTGGCTGTGTGCATGCATGTGTGTGTGTGTGTGTGTGTGTGTGTGTGTGTGTGTGCATGCCTGCATGTGTGTTGTGTGTGTGTGTGTGTGTGTGTGTGCATGCCTGCATGTGTGTTGTGTGTGTGCAGGTATTGCAAACATGTCCATTTAAATGCTCAAGCCTTAAAAGCTCACACATTTGAAGGCGCTCCAAACTCTAATGGATGATGTAATTTCATTGATCAGTGATGCAGGGAAAGGACATTTAAATGTATGCAATATGTGAGAATGGGTTTTTAAGATAAAAATAATGAACATACAATCACGAGCCCCTGAAGTCACCGGGTTCACATACATATAAAAGCACCCCTGGATGGGCCAATATTGCTATGATAAAGATATACTCAGTAGTGAAGAGATTTCTTTTAAAAAAAGCGAATATGATACCGTGTCTTGATATCATGGCTCACCAGAGATTGTCAAAGATTGTGATGCAAGTTTTTTTTTAAATCCAGTTTAATCAGGATTTTCACAACTCAGAGCCACATGAGTGAATATGGCCTAGTGAAACAGACAGAGAGGCAGTGCGCACTGTTTATCCGTAAGGCTTACATGCTGTCAGCGCCTGCTAGCTTTCAGATTTTTCCGGAGAGATCCGGCACTTTCTGCAGCGGCTCAGAAAACTGTCGCAGGGCCAGCTGGAGGCCGACGAGGTGTCTGCGAGCAAATCCAATAGCTAAACACTATAAACTGCAGATTAACCCAAACCCTAAATAAACCGCTGCTCGGCAACTGGAGTACGTGATAAAGAGTATGTCCTTCAGGACCTGAGAAAGAGGAGGAAGAGGAGGAGGAGGGAGGGGCCAGTGCGAGCCAGACTGTGCAGGAAAGGGCGAACAGGAGGGACGACTGCAGAGAAGGGAATTATGGGTATCCTGCACTTTAATATTCAGGAGTGGCTGCTGCGGTGTGGAGCTTAAGGAGAGCATTAATGAGACTGTGATAAGGCCCCGTCCACGGGCTGTCAGAGCACTGGGCACCGGCGAGAGAGACGTGCAGTCAGCACCTCGAGCAGCAAAAACAACATGGCTGGGAAAGAGCAGAGTGTGCATCTGATAGTCTTGGGTCAGCCCAAAATTCTCCTCCGTAGGCCTTTATAAATAAACGGCATTCCCACAAAATGCACCAAATGACATTGAGAGGGGGGGGGGGGGGGAAACAAGAAAAACCTGAATTGAACTCTTCAAATGCATTGTTGATCTTTGCACGATATGACATCCTCTGCGTAGAGTCGATTCCTGTACAATCCCACATCTTGAGTGAACGGACATTCTCTGTATGGCCGGGTCTTCAGAGCAATGAGAATGCAACAAACTCGGTAATCACTTGCTGGCTAATTAAAGGAATCAGCAGTGATTGACAGCTTGCAGTGTGGCCCGCAGTGCTGTCTTTGATGCATTTCCTATCATGGAGGCTGTGTGTGGCCTTGACCAGTTTTGCAATTCGGCTGTTTAAAAGGGGTTTTCCCCTGGAGCGCCACCAAACTGTTGCATACTTCTCACAGTATTTACTTCAACTGTGGAGTGACCTCTCATATATACAGTACAGGCACTTATCCTTTTGAAATATCCCATGGTTTTATCTTTTTATCTGTTCATGTCATCTTTCAAGAATACAGTATGTATTATCCAGTTCTGGGTTAGAACTGCACTATATATTTGTACCACAGGCTTTGGAGCATATGGTTTTAATTTTACACACGATCTCTTCATACAGCTGCGTACACAGTGGAGGGATTCGGACTCAAGGTTTCAGAAGCATTGCATTCTGGGAACCGACCAAGCCGTGCTCCCGACATGACACAACCAGTCCACAGCACTGTTGGAAATCTGTAAATAAACATGGAATCCAGTTTTGGGCAGGCCAGCCTCAGAAATGACGGAGATTGTGATCTTTCGATTTACCTGCAGCTGAGGTTTTGTCAGCATAGCACTTTTCACCATAAAGGGCCTGTTTGTTTTTTAGAGTACACTGAAGATGCAGGTATCATGTAAAGTGAGACATTTCATTTCTTCAGCAAATGTGAAGCATCAATGGATAATTTACTTTCTAAAACTTTTCTGTGCTATGTTCTGTGAGGCTTTTCAAGAGAATCTTCAAACCTACATTTAATGTTCCACACAAGCTTACATCTGGACCACGAGTTTACCTTCACATTTGAATGTTTTTTATTTCCATTTGCAAATTGATCTCATCTTCAAAGTAAATATACAAATAACTCAAGGGAGAAAAAAAGAAAGATGAACAATTATGTTTTTAAAATGTGGAAAAACTGACAGTGTGTATAGGAATGGATTCCAGACTTAAAAAGAAAAGAATGTTCTGTTGTTCTGAACCTTCCAGGTGCTTACTTACTGGTAAAATTACTTCCATAACATGTGACCCATGCCTCATTATAGATTCAATGGCTAATGTGCTTCTCCACAATCCAGTGTTTACTTGGGCCAACAGTACCATTTCCTCAGCTCTTACCTGCAATCAGGTTTAAATTCATCGAACACCTGTGTGTGGTGAAATGCATCAGTGCTATTCACTGTTCTGAAGCACAGGACTACATTAGCATCTTAGGGGGAGGGAATCAATTGGAAATTATAATAAAAAATATGAAAAACCCTTGGAGCTTCTTGGACAGGATCTTAAAATGTACAGACCTGACCTTCAAACTGCTCACACGAGACAAGGTTAGGCATTGAGGATTTGGGGGACGAGGTTTCTCTTTGTTTATGAGAAGTAGCACATCTCCTGCAAATGTTGTCCATTACATTTTTCTGTTTAATATTCACCAAGACACCTGATTAACTGTCCTTGGAGTAAACAGTGCTATGAGCCCCTGATATACTTTACAGGTCCTTCCATGTCTTTTAAGGAGACCCTGAGGTAATTCTGAATTTATATTGAACTCCTAACAGTGCCATACTTACTGTGAGGGCAATACCCAAATGCCCACAGCAGTTCAGACCAACACTGAGTTCAGATAAAGGACAACAAAAAAGGCACATATTAAAAAATAATAATATTTTGTTGGCTTTCACGTGACTTTCTGTATAGAACTGCACCTCATCAGGAGTAAATGTTGTCAATGAAGTTCTGAAAGACCGTTGTGTTATTATAATTGTCCTGAAGAACGACAGAAAATAAATGAAACGCACACTGAAAGGAAACAGAGCTAAGTGCCGAGCGCTGACAGCACTAATTGCTGAGATTACCCAGTTTAGCCACTTCCACACTGTCCACCAAAAAAACGAGCCTGTGGAACGCAGAGCGCAGCCACAACTGGGGCGAATTCTGTAAAGGCCTATTGTAAACGGCGGCCCAAACTGAGGAGATTTGGGGGTGGGTGGGCTGTGGATGGGGGGAATGCGGTGTTCTGGAGGGTCCGCGTGTCCTGGGGCTGTGGTTTCTGGCTTGTCCCACCGGTCCACTCACAGACAGCGACAAGCACAGCGTTTTGGACCGTAGCCGCCCCACCGCCTCCCCTGGCCGAAGGCACAGGGGAGCATCTGGAGTTCAGCCAAAAAGTCTCTAATGTTTACCGTGTGCCCTGCCAGGGGAGTCGTGCCATTTCTGTTCAGACCGCAGGATCATTATTCCAATTTAGCTCCAGCTATCTGGAACCTCTCTGCTATGCTGTGACATTCAGCTTTGTTTTTACTGTCTGAGGACAGTTATTATTTTGTTTTGTTTTTGTTTTTTCTGGTGTTCTGATGAGCCGTTGTACGATTGGCCGCATAACGACTGTGGCTCTTGCTTCTGACCTGACCCCTCCCACCTGTGGACTTCAGTGGACCAATCACAGGCCACTGCCTCCCACTGGACATGCTGAAGCTATTAGGCAAGGTCGTATGACCAGCTAATTGATGAGAATGGCTTGGGGTTTTTCAAAAAATGGACGCACACAGAAAAAATAATAAACAGTACGGTTGATTATTTGTTTCTTCAAGTTTCATGTAATTATCAAGAATCCCTTTCAAGCTTCCTGATGAATCCAACAGATTACTGACAGTGGGGACCTGGGGCACTGTTTGTATAATGTTCTGTTTGTCTTTGTGGGCAACAGTAGAAACATTCAAAGGGACTTATTGTGCAATGAATCCTGGTCATTTGCTTGACTTGGGCTTATTTTTTAGGAGCGGACGTATGAGATGGGGGGGACACAACCACGTATAGGGAAGAAAACACGCCTATCTATGTTAGCGGAGGTGGTCAGAGTTACAGATACTTTGTGTGTCAACCTCCCCATGCCCAGATGTATTCAGCCTTGTTCCTTGAATGCATGTTCTCAGACGTAGTTATTTCGGGTCATATCACAGTGCTATCACAATCATTATTAAGTTTATCGGTGCATGCTTTGTTTAAGCAACTGCAACTCATTACCTGTCTCCTCCCCTTTTTTGTTGAAGTAAGGGGAGCAAACCATTTTGATGAGGTTGCTGATAGAAATGTTTGGAAGAGTGATTAATTGGTCTGAATTTATGAGGGCAATCTAGGATACTTCCCAGATAGCAGCCAACTCCGGGGCTGGATCTGCGCAGATTCTGGCCCAAAGTCAGCCCTGTTGGGGAATTGGTGCAGATCCGACCCAGAGTCGCCTGCTACCCGGGTTCCTCTTGGAATGGGTTTCTACTTAACCTCTTTGAAGCTGTCATCTTAAGGACAAACGAGAGCACCCGCTACAGCAAAGGCAACAGACAACTTCTCCAGCTGTCTCTGTGGCTCTCCGGGTCACTTTAAGACACGTAAACCATTAAACGGTGGAAGCAAATGAACCATCTTTTTTCAAATGCGGGGGCCAGATAAGAAAATAAATAGCACAGGAGGAAACCATTTAAAAAAAAATGTATTTCAAAGTTCATGCCTCTCTGCTGAAAAAGCCCCCCCCCCCCCCCCTTCAGAAAAATGCCATTGAGTAGCTATCCAGCTCTGAGCTAGGGTAAGGGGCTGTTAAAATAATATAATAAAAAAATAATATTGTTTACCTTGAAAGGAGTGTTCGAGCGACTGGAGTTATTTTAGGATCGGAGCAGAGACTGACAGAGAGGCTGAAGATCAGTGTGGGAAAATGCCATAGATCCACAGCAGTAATAGAAGCAGAATAAATCAAAATTTGCCACATTTTTTGAGAGGGAGTGCAGCAGACCCGGGACCCCTGTATGGCCATGTGTGCAGAAGAATTTTGTTGTCCTCTAACACAGTTGGTCCCAACCACGGTCCCGGGGACTCACTGTTTATACAGGTTTTCATTCCCACGACAACTGCAATCCAAAGATTTTTGCAATATGTTGCTTTCCATGTTTAGAGGGATTATTTGCACTCTTAAGCAACATTGTCAGAAATAGCTAGGCATGCCATGAAGAGTAAGTCCCATGTTTGCATTGTTCTTATGGTGCTATATTGCAAACAGTTACAAAATCATTTAACTGATCAAATTAAAGACTGAGGCTGTCTCTGAAATGGCTCCCTATTTACTATATACTGTACTATTTCGGTCAGTAGAAAGTTGGAAGTGAACCATGATGCTTTGCAAAGTGTTTATGAAGCTTTTCTTTCTAACTTTATTATACAGGAAAAAACAGTTATAGCTGACATTCATTTGAAGGTTCACTCTCAAAAAGGATGTGTTAATATCCAATACACTTTTTGTGTCACTACTTTTGTGTCACCACATTTTGTGTCAAAGCTACTACTTTATAAATGAACAATTCATGTGTTACAGAGGGAACATTTTTTAACATGCAGACTGTTGAAAGTAGAAAAAAATGTGTTATCCTTAACCATGGAGTTGTGTTAAAAAAACGGCACGTTATGTGTTGTTTTGAGTGTTATATGTCTTAATATCAAAGAACAGCACTATGTCCCCACAGCGCTGCAGGCCAGTATATTCAAGGATCTCCATTCAGTTTTTGATTCATTCATGCCCGACTAAAGCAAAGCCTTGAGATTTCACTTTCAAAATATTTCACACCAATGTAGATGAAGATGATCTGTGTGGAATTTTCAGTCAGAAAAAAAGCTTTTGGTGAATGCATGAGAAATACCAGCACAGAGTGCACTCTGAAGAACCAGGAATGGTAAAACGAAAGAGAGGTCTATTGTTGAGTGGTGGTGATGACGAAGAAAACAGCTGAGGCCCATTCCAGTGCCCCACTGCATAACGTTTAGAAGACTGTTGCGCAGAATGACGACGGCTTGGTCAGTTTTAAACAGAGACGATGTCCCTAGAGATGACGACATCTTGAGAGATTTCACAGACGGGGATTTCTGCAACAGGAACCGCTTACTTTGTCAAAGGAATATTGTGCACCTTCCTCTCCGTGTGGACTTGAGCTTGAGGTGGGTAATCCTCCAGGGTGCAACAAAGGCAAACGCGAGTTAACCGCTGCCTACTTTCAAGATTAGAAATGTTGACAATGTGGACACATTGCAGTTACTTAAAATGCCTCTCCACAAAAATATGAAGATAAGTTTGGTTAAAAAAATAATGATATCTCAAGGTAAAGACTGTCACCCTCTGCGCAACGATGTGAAGGATTTAGAGACACTGGCTGTCTTTGGAGTGTAAAAGAGAAAATTCTTTCCTGTAGATGGTCTGTCCATTCGTGTCATTGCTGCTTTATGGAAACTTGGGCCCATGTTCCTTCTCTAAGATGACGTATGCACCCTTTCCCATTGTGTACCAATTTCCTGCAGATATGCATGATTTGCTTGAGGGCATCATTCCCACTTTTTTGGAAAGTTGATTTATCTTAAGGGAACTTCTCAAATGAAATATTCTGCATTTGTATTATTGAATTTGTGATATTTACTTTGTTTTTCATCCATTTTAAATGAGCAATCAGATGTTTTCAAAGGTACCTATGACTTCAATTAGGTTTTAGGGCTCCAATTAGGGTTCAGCTAGGGTTAGGGTTAGGAAAACGGTAAGTCTGAGGGTTGAGGCAAGTTTACAGTTGTGTTCAGCTGCTTGAAGAAAGGTTAGAACATGGGTTTGTTTTTGATATTGGATAAGCCAAAAATGTTCTCCAGTAGCATGGGTATCTATGGCACTTAAAAGATGTGTAATGTATGCATATTGTTTTCAGTAAAACCTTTTTTTTTTTAGAAACAATATCCTTGGCCGAGCTTAATTAAGAAACCAAGAACTTCTACTACAGGGACAACAACAGACCTTCCAAACAACAACTGACTTTTTATAACATCCTAAGAACAAATGGCCATCTGGTTACACGTGCCTCAGAAAATGTGAATAGAAATTGGAAAATACAACGCATTGATTGTGTACATCTCTTTCTCTATGCAACTGGTGACATGATCACAGCACCTACTCTATGAAGAACATGGATGCCATGCTACAGCATACCTGGAGGAGAAGATTAGTGCTTTTGACAATTGCCATGAACCATGTATGTCTGTGCTTTGTGGGTTTAGAGGAGAAAGATGGTCGGTTTAAAGCCAAGTTTGATGGACAGCCATAAGAGTCAGTCGGTAAACTCTGGGTCAAGCTATCCCAGACACACTGGCTCTCCCCATGATTAATCTGTACATGATTAATACATTGTAAGTCACTCTGGATAAATGCGTATGATAAATTAATGTAATGCAACGAGTGGAAAAACCCTGCCCCAACACTCCCCTTCCGCGGGCTAATAGGACCACAGGCAGAACAGGTTTCGGCAGACTGATGTGTTTGCCAGGAATGATTGCAGGTTTATAACCAGAAGAGACAGCACTGCTGATTCGCCCTTTTGACCCAGTGGCTCCTGAGCCTCTGCTCTAAATTACCCTGAGTCTAAAATGGACACACGGGCTACGATGCACAGTAAGTGTGGAGGGAGGGGAAGTGATCATCCATACAGGGGCATGGGGAAACATACATAGGTGGGAATGGGGAGAAACTGCATGCAGATGTTTCTGAGAGACACTGATAAAACAGGCCTGATAAAGAGAGCATGACCGTGGGAGCTGGAGCTGGACTCATTACATGTAGCCCATTCCTTTAGGAGATTCCCTTCATTTAGAAAATTACATATCTGTGTGTAATAACCCCATGTGAATCATGGTACAGAGACAGGCATCACCCGTAACGCAATCGAAACAAAGTGTCATTGTAAGAGCGCTAAATTAATAGCACCCTGTCACATGCAAGTGAAATAGTGACGGTAACTGAAATAAGAAAACAGTGAAACCGTTGTCACAGCCTGATCACAAGGTGCACCAGTAATCCATGGACTCGTTCTGTTGAAGCTCATTCAGTTCTTGTTAGCGATGGTGCAGGAGAATCCCAGACACAAAGAGAGGGTGTGCACATTTACTCATCAAGCATTTATATGCAGGATATATCAGCAGCTGCTTTTGTCCCAGATGCAAAAAAATAAATAGGTTGTTTTTTTTTAAATCTCCCCATGTAATGTAATCCATGTCACTCTGATGTGAATGCTCCATGTAAAATGTTGGCGTGGTGCTGAGACAGAATTATGTTTATCGTTATTAACATCATCTGTTTGCCTGGCAGGCAACCTCGTGCATGGCTTGTGTTTTTACATGTTATACATTTAGACAGCTGGATATTTGCTGAAGCAGTTGAGATTAAGCATCTTGGCTCAGGGGTACAGCAGTCCACCAAGGGAATTAACCCAGCAACTATCTGGTCCAGTTCCAGTTCTTTGACCATTGCACAACACCGCCACACCCAAGCTCAGCGTTTTTAAAAAGCCTCTCAGGCAGATCTCACCTCAAATTTTTTCCTTTATTTCTGCTGCTCCAAAAAGTCTTAAACGTGGGGATTGTGCTGTGTCCGAGACTCTTTTCTCTTTTGTCTTTCCTTCAGTTTTGGTGGAACAAAAGTATGAGAAAAAGGGCCTGTGTTTTTATGGGAGTCTAAATGGGTTGTGCACAGCTCTGTCAGCGCTCATTCCAGTGCTCCATGTCACTGAGCTCACCAGCTCTAGGCCCCCTCTGCAAGTCTTGCTTTGTCCTTTGATGTTCAACTTTTTATTTGGATGCTTTATTGGGTTTGTGTTTTTGTGCATGTTTTTGTGTGTGTGTGTGTGTGTGTGTGTGTATGTGTGCGTGTGCGTGTGTGTGTGTGTGTGGAGCTAGACTGCTTACTTAAACCGCAGAATATTTGTCTGTGTCTGTGTGTGGAGCTAGACTTCTTAAAACACAGGGTATTTGTGTGTGTGTGCGCACATACACACGCACATAATCCTTCATACATTTACGTGTGTGTGTGTGTGTGTGTACGAGTGTACGAGCATGAAGATAGAAGAAGCAGAAGAGCTGAATACTCTTACAGTGTGTGATCTGGAGACCTCAGCATTTTGGAGAAACTTGATTACCTCGTTCATTACATCACATTTCAGAAATATGCGCATGACTGTGCCTCATATGCTTTGTGTTTGGGTGTGTTGTACTCTTTGTGTGGATCACCATGGCAATCTGCCCTGGTATCATCATTTCAGCAAATTTCAAACCACTGTTTAAACATGAATGTGCAGTTATTCTTTCCAGATGTTTTACAAAAAAATATTCAGGTATCCAAATCTCTTATTAATTATGTATCTGGGGAAGACGGTGAAGAGGTATGAAAGATGAAAGAGGGAGGTTGAGAGTGAGAGTAAGAGTGACAAAGAAAGATTGACAAACCAGTCCTCCGGAGTGAAGAAGATTGGCATTTCCTCCTCCTGAATCAGCTTTCACAGGCTGCAGAAAGACTACCTGTCTGGAACTATTAAAGTGATTAGTACCTTTCTCCTCATTTCTCTCACCCATTTATTTTTAACATCACAGAAAAAGCCAGTGTGTATGACCATCTGTTTCTGGCAGTTTTCATAAACTCGCCTCATTCTGGAATGTTCTCATTCCGCATTTCATTATTAAATTCTCACACTTCAGTGCTCACACATTTTTCCTTTTATCAGTTCTCTGTTACTGTTTTTATCATCATAAAGCTTAAGCGATGTTGTCCATTCATTTCCAGAGGCGTAAACCTGTCCCTCATCTTTAAATAAGACTTTACTGGTTCACAATATGAGATATTGTGTAAAAAATTAAATGGGACATTTTTAGCATCACTGCAACAAAAAAAGTATCTCAAGAGAGCTCTATAGTTCTTGTTTAAGGCATTTTCCAACAGGCTCTACAAAAGTTTTTTTTACTTGGGAGGGGAAATCACTTTTTTATGAAAAGACATATATCACACTCATAAATAAGATGCTTTTGTTTAGATATTCTTCTTTAAAATGGGAAACAGAGACCGTGTCAGTGTTATAAGAGTCCTCCCTGAATGTTGTACTGCACATGAAACAGCTGCACATACACATATATGACTTCTAGCAGCACGGCCCCCAGTCTTCTTTCTTTTGTGATTCCAGTGATGATGATGATGACAATAACAAAGTTTACAATACTGCCATCTTACGAAGGATATTGACGCTGTTCTTTTTTCAGTTTTCTTTTTCAATAAGCTTACCAGACTCTACAGGTAAGCTTATTGCTGTACCACAGCACCCTCCATCAATTCAGCAAGAGAAAGACAACTTTCTCTTTTATTCTTCATTGTGAATTATCAGGTAAACAAACAATTGCAGCAATGCAGCTGACACAGCAACATACAGTAGCTAATGTAGCAAAACAGGTGGCAAGCAGGTGCCCAATCAACCAGAGGCATAGTTATTGAGTAAGGAGGTGGGGAATACTCAACAAATCAGAGCATTCCAGAAGATGCTTCACTTCAGATTAGGTCTACCACTGACAGCACACCAGAGATGTATCCCCTGCTAACAGCTAGTTGGGAGCCCTTTGGTACTTTGCAATGACATTACCTTTTTAAGGTCATTCTATGACCCACTTCTGTTCAAAGTCTTGTATTGCATATATGTTGAAAAGAATCATTTTATATAGTAGGCAACCTTGAGGATCTTGCTTTCCCAACCAGAAACTCAACCGTCTTACCTCAGTATTCTCAAGTGACAATTGGGGATCCTCCCTCCAAGGAATGACACAGTAAAATGTCCAGTGTCAATTCAACTCTAACAGAGTACACATGAGTCCAATAAGATAAGAGTTGATTTAATAATGAACATTTTACTGTGCACTATGGACTTTGCATTCCTAATTTCAGATGTCTTATCTCTGCACCAATTGGAAGAGTGGCGGTCAATAAAATCGCAGGATTTTAAACCAGGAACAACTTGCATCCTTGTTGGAGGTATGAGATTTTAAAGCAAGGGAAACAAACATATGTAATGTAACATCAAAGTAGGAGGCGAGTGAGAGACTGAAGAGAGCAGGATGAGGACTACCTCTTTGTGGAGATCCTCCTGCCTTATGGTGAGCTTATCCAAGAGAAGGTAAGGCCAACTCCCTCATCAGGTGTGCAGTTCTGGGGACCGTACTACAAGAAAGATATAGAGGCTCTGGAGAAGGTTCAAAGAAGGGCAACCAAATTGATTCCTGGTATGAAAGATAAAAGCTATGAGGAAAGACTTAAGATACTTAATCTATTCAAGCTTAGTAAAAGGAGACTTATGGGGTGATTTGTCTGAGCTTTTGAATTAATAAAGGGAACAAAGTGAACTACAAGAGATTCTTCAGAGTAAGTTCTGTTAGTAGAACAAGGGGACATAAATGGAAATTAGCAAAACGTAAATTCCGTAAAGACATTAGGAAGAATCTTTTCATGCAGAGAGTAGTCCGTGAGTAGAATAGCCTGCCAGGTCACGCAGTAGAGGCAGAAACTCTTTATTAAGCACTTTATATTACAAGAAAATACTGCACATCTAAAAATCAGATCACAGATAAAATGAACAGCAGTTAGCTTGACTCCTTCTAGCTTGTGAGCACCAAGTGACTGGTCCAGTCAAGATGAAAAAGATCCATTTTCTTCTTCAATGAGAGAGGCATGATATCTCCACATTCAATATGAAAAGGAATGCTGTGGGTGATATCAAATGAAACAGATTAGCGTAGCATAGCACAACAGCACCCTCATACAATTCCCAGAGGGTCAATGTGTATACCAGGTTTTATATGTAAACATGGATAATGCTATGAATTGTGCGATGAAAGTAAATTATGAAAAAAACCAGAGCTTTGAGGTTCATAAATGCGGATGAAATGTCTTATCCCCTCCATGCAATGTTAAAAACCCTTGTTGGCATAGTAATTCTTGGTCGGTACTCCTCAAAGAAATCCTTTTTTTATTTTTATAAATAAATAGTTGCAGCCATGGAAAAAAGATTTGTGATTTGTGTCATTATGTTGAGGCATATTATTCTCACTTATTTTCATGGCATGCTGAGAAAAAAGGGGTTCTTTGGCTTGTCTCTGTAGGGGAACCCTTTTTATCTTGTTATGGAACCCCCTATGGTAGGTGTGAAAAGTGTGAAAGCTCCAGGATTTAACCATTTTGCCAGACAAGGAACCCTGAACTCAACAGGGTTCCTCAGTGGAAACACAGAGGAGCCTTTTGGAACCCTTTTGTTTGAGTGCACTTTTGTCACACCCATAACATTATGATACTTGTGTATGTATCATATGTAAGTCTGAGCAGGCTGACATGGCTGTGAGGAACACCCACCCATCTCCTCCAATCCATTTTTCCTAATAAATCAGTGGTCCCTCACTTCTGATGAATCATGATCTTTTCTTAGTCAGGATCAAATCATTGGAGAAAGGGATTCAACTAAGAAATTTCTCAGGTGTTGCACTAGCAAATAACTCCTTTCCAGTGGCTCAAAAGATCAGAGTGGGGAAAAATGTTTTTTTTTTTTTTTTTTAAATAAAGAAATAAAATGCTTTCGTTTCTGGACACACCTCCAAAAAGCATATCCAGCCTGAGAGCCAGTTCCACAGGCACTCAGGGACCTGAGTTTACCCCCCTTTCCCCATGCTGTGGGAAATAATTACTGAAACAGAGAATATTCGGGACATGACAGAACAAATAAATCCCCTACCACATGAAGGCGTTTTTTCAACTGCCCTGCCTCACCTCCCCACATAAAAGTGCTTTTATCCGCCCTTACCCCTGCCCCTGCCATATGTTTTCGGATCACGACAGTCTGTCACTCAAGCAAGAAGAAAGCACCCCACCCCCACCCCCCTCCCCCGTCGAGGATGATTCAGCTGGTTTAGGTGCAGTATGCAGTGTTACCATCATGTTTGGTGCATGCATTATCAATGCTGACAAAACTGGGTGGGATATGTCAAGATAGTCTTGTGGCAATAATCACAGTCTTTGTCTTACACGAGGTTGTGTGGTCTCCCATGGAAACCCAAAACCCACATAACAGCAGGAGGCGTGGTTCTACTAATGTTCCCAAAGGAGAACAATTAAATGGTCATTCAAACATGTCCAACTCACATTTTCCAGGTATCGTTAAGGGACATGGCTTCATTATATTTTGTCAGCAAAAATTCAGGCAACGTAGGTTAGCAGGGGCAACAAACTTTTAACCTAACAATCACAAGCTAACCCCAATAGATTGCTCTGATTTCAATACAAATTGAGAAGGCAGTTCTCATTCACATAATGAACACCACTGTGCCCTGTCTGTACCCACAGACGCATCGACAGACCTGTTCAATGGAATTTGATAACATTCCCTGGTCTGGATGCTAGCAACCAACTTATAGTATATCATGAACGGTATACTTATATTTATTGTACTTGGTGGAAACGGATCTTTAGTTGGTGAGTTACTGCAGGACTCTGGCGTGGGGAGATTTAGGTAAATCAGTCTGACCTGCAGGTGCCCTTCATTACTTAAGTGTGGAAAGAATCCAAAACATAAAAGTAATTCCCCCAGGAATGTCAGAAGTTTTATAGCCCAGCTTAGCAAACAGTACATGTGAAGAATGGCTGCCTTTTCTGTAAAAATCCTGTGCGCATATTGTAAATCTGTTTGACTGAAAGCTAGACTCTGCATATGAGACCTGGTTAGTGTTAACATGGCGTTTTATCTTCCCACTTAAATTGCTTTAAACGTATTTCTCTGATTCAAAGTCAGCGACAGATCAGGAATGTGGAATGGTAGCCCCGGGCATTGTTAAATATTTTTTTGAAATCGAAATAATCCATCTTATTTTGCTGTTTGTGATTTGAATAAGCAAAGCTTTCATATTTATTTTGCGCTCTCTTATGCATACACACACGCACACACACTTTCATATACATGTACACAAAAGCTGGTTCCGTTAACGTGCTATCAGTAGCTCATACACACCTTCCTCTTTGTCATGTGCAGTTAATGTGACTGAGAGCAGATGGAACGCAAAGACGGGTGTCTGAGACAGGGAGCAAAAAACAGAACTCTTAGAGGCCCCTGGGGGCCACACAGCAGGAGCTGCAATTACAGCCCCGCATACTCCATGCAGAGGCCACATTACCACCAGACTGTGTACATCCACACTAAATATCATTACATATTCAGTGTGTCTTTTGACGGTCAGTCCGTGCCACTGCCAGCAGACATGAAATTAGCCTTAATGGATCACTTTGTGCTGCACTCTGCAACAGGGATTACTGACCTGTATTTATCAGCTATTCATCGGCTGTTTTATACTCGTCACTGACAGTTGGAAGACTCTTTAAAAAACAACATGACAAAAAAAAGCATGACCTACATTTGGGAGAAAATGCAATGGTAATATGGAGAGGAGGGGATATGGAGATGAAATGCCATTTAAACAGTGGAATTTAACAGTGCCATTTATTGTTTATTTTGCTTAACATTTGAATACAGTACATCAGCCATCACAAACTATATTTGGTCATATTATTGCCTGTATCCACAATTGTACTTCCTTGGTTTCATTTTACATACAATTATTAGGAAACATTCATCATCATGTTTATTTGCATATATTGTAGATATATTCCCCATGTTTGAGAATTAAAATATAGCTCAGTACTGGTATATTTAAAAGGCATTTTTGTTTATGGTTATCAAAGGTGAAAATAATTTTGAAGAGCACTGTACATGTCTAGGACACAGTCTTTTAAAAACTTTTAACCTGGATTAAAATTATGTGGATTCTGTAATCTTCCATTTTGCAATCCAGTTTCAATCCAGATTTATTTTATTTGTTTTGTCACATCACATCAAGATTGTATGATTCTGATCCACATCAAAAATATTTGAAGATTTTATGAAAACTGAGTGTGCAATACTTTTAAGAAGTCCGAGCAGGGATTTGCAGCCTAATATAATTTACTTCTGCACTTTAATTCAAGATTAGACAAAGGCAATTCAACCGCAGCTAATGCAAAAATGTATTGTGCTATCCAAATAAAGAGCAACCCAAAGGTCTTCAAAATGTCAAACAAATGAAAGAAACGTTTCCATTAGAAAATGTAATATAGTAAATGTCTTCCTTGTTGCCAGGAAAACAGTGTACACAGTTGGTTCCCCAGGAACACGTTAAAAAAAAAAATTTTAAACCCCAGCTGACAGAATCTGTGACTGCTCCCAGGGTGCCAGAAAGCAATCGAGCAGAATGTACAGAATTCTACTGTACCTCTGCATGTGATGATTCTTACATAACAAATAATCTTAAATAAAGGCCTTAGATTCATAGACAGCTGTCTTTCCAGAAGCCTGATTAGAGAGCCTAATGTTCTGGCGTCCTCTGGTCGAGGACCCCCTGATCGTAAGCCCAGAGGTGCTGCAAGGCTAAATGCATTCGCCATGTCTGAAAACAGCTTGGGTGTGCAGTCAGAGATGTGGCCAGAGAACCCCTCTAAACTGCCTCCCACCCCCCCACCCCCGCTTTCTCAGGGCCCCTGGGGAAAGCTGGAATGAGACGTTCCTGGAGCCCTGCGTGCGTCCCAAGCCGCATGCTCAAAAAACACAGAGAAAAAGAGCCGGCTCACTTTACATGTCTGGGCTCCCCTAAAATGTAGTTTTCTTTTTCAGGAATGCAAATCTGGCCCTTCAGCCCAAAATAAGCCCTTCAGTTTCAGAGATGAAAATGGTTTCTTTGTCTTCATTTACTGATGACCATATTGATCTATTTTTTTTTTTTTTGGGTGAGGTGGGGTGGGGGGTGGGTGTGTGAGAAAGGGGGAGGACTCGAAAATTATCCAGGAGTCTGTTCCGGATACCACATAAGAACTCGTAAAGAAATGTACTTCAGTCAGTCCCACAGTTCCGTGTCCCATGGCTCCCTGGTGCGCGGAGCAGAGCGGCTCAGCTGGAGGCGGACGGGCGCTCAGAGCAGCCCCAGCGTGCCGTGCGAACGCGGCGCGGGATCCGGAGCGCGAGTCTCAGGGCGCGGCGCGGTGCGGCACCTCGCTTCCTGCAGAGAGACCCAGCGCACAGGAAACATCTGCCTCCCGGCGCTGCGCTGCAGGCACGCGGCGGCCGCCCCGCTCCTTCAGCGCGGTTTCACAGGGACCAACACTGGCGTGAGGACCCCGGGTTCAGCGAACGGCTACCTCTTCACCGCTAGACCTGCTCATATATTATTACAGAGAGGCAACCCGCTGGGCCACCACGGCTGTGTTAATAATGGAAAGTGCAGGTCTCTCAGGTACTAAAACAAACGCCTGCACTGGATGGATAGACTAAGGTGAAGGCGGTGATACATATGAATATAATAAAGATACTAAACATTACGGCAATATATATCTTATACACACGTGCAAGGATGAAGAAATACACATGCATGCACAAACACACACACACAAGATACTTCAGATATAATATCACATTTTTGTGTTATTATAAAAGTTATCATATCATTATAAAAGTATGCATAACTCAGCAACTTTGAACAGATCTTGCACTAATCATCAGTACTTTTTTTAACCTTTTTCTCCATTTTCTCCCAATTTGGGATCCCCAACCATAATTACCGACTTGTCCCATCAGTGCAATGTACTTCATCAATTAAAAAGAGTTTAAAGTTGCAGCAATAGGTATATTTCAACCCTTAGGCAGACTGCATGAGTTGCGATTGTAATGAGATGGCTGGTAGTATAAATTAGATGACAAGGACAACACCGACCGAAACCCTCCCACCCTGAGTGATTGCACAGGTGCAGGATTGCCAGCCACAGCTGGCACTGGTAGTCAGCATTCAACACCATGGGGCACATGCTGGCATGATAAACAGATTTCACATCTGATATTTTTTTGTTCGCTGGTGTGCGTACATCTCTTCTGACATTTCAATATATTTGATATTTCTCTAATGTCACCTGTGTTATTGTCAGAAAAAACTTCAATTATAGGCTTGTAATCAGACACAATGTTTCAGTAAAAAAAATCTGGAGTAAATCTGGAGCAGACCTGGAGTAAACCTGGAATAAGCTTGGAGTAAACCTGGAATTAGCCTGGAGCAGACCTGGAGCAAGCCTGAAGTCAAACACACCCCTCCACAGTAAGAGCACTGCAGAGGTGCTCCTCCAGCGTATTTCAGACTGAAATGCTGGCCCACACAAAACCAGGCCAGCCCGAGAGCCCCAACACCATCAGCACGGCTGGGATCGGCCGCTAACTCCCTGATTTACGGCCCTGGACCCCGCCAGCGCAGCACGGAGAAGAGATCACGCTCCCTTTCCCAGCCTCACCTCCCATTCCGCTCCAAAAGGCCACGGCGCTTGAGGGATTGGGCCGAGCGGCAGGTTGGTATGGAGACGGAGGACCGCGGCCAGGTATCCCGCTTAACGACGCGGCGGGGGACGGCTGGCTGGAGCCGCCGGGGCGCGAGACGGGGGCCGTCTCTGACCACACGTGTTCACTCCTGTGGCAGGGCGCTGATCTGGGATCAGCTGGGGGGGGGGGGAGGGGGGGTCAGTAATGACTGCTGCAGGCCAGTGCTCCTTCCCTCCTGAAATGGAATGACTGGTGACTGATGTGTGAGAGAGGAAGTCGGGATTATCCGCCTCATCGGATTTTTGACGGGTTTCACGCTCCTGAATGAAAAGGAGCTGTGACACGTTTGTTCTGTACTTCTCAGCGCATGATGAATGGCCAATAACAGTACTAAACTGAGGCGGTACTGCAACGCACTTATCCGAACCTCCTCGAGCATCTTTATTATTGCAGGGAAACAGAATCAAATGAATCTCACACCAAGTACACTGAAAGCGGGACACAGACAAAGTTCACTAGCTGCTGCAGATTCGGAGCATCTATAATTTTGGAAAGACCCTCATTTGGGTCTCCACACAAAACTACATTTGCTAGTCAAGAGTGGAGTGTGAATTAGGTGCAGTGAAGATTCCAAAGCAGCACCAACTCCAAAGCTCTTACCAAATGGTGAAAATAAATCTGCTGTTCTCTGCATATGCTTTGGGCATCTTGTTGAACATGTTTTAAAAATTGTGCAAATTAACTGTTTTGTTTGGAATTGCATGAAGGTTCCGTTCATTGATTAATCCTGGACCTTTCATCCTTTCAACCTTTTGTTCTGGATTGCTTTCAACCAGTTGTGACAAATTTAATAAAAACCTAAGACAAAATTACAAACATAAGGGTTTGAGAGGCTGAAATTTGGACTGTAATGTTAAAAGATTTTCAAACCAATTTTTCAAACGTATTGCTCTCTGAGCATGTAATGTAATCATTTTGGAATGTATATAAGATGATGTATGATTCTCTGTTCAAAACTCACTCTGTTTCAGGATCCTAAGGGGCTTCTGAAGTAAAGGCATATAACAATAGGGTGCCATCTGAGAGTTATTATTTACCTTTTCAGCCCAGAACACTCAGCCATAGCAACATGGTCTGTATTAGTGCTTTTAGGTTTCAAGGTGGAGGGCATTAGTCTGTGAATTCAACCTGCATGAATGATTCAGAGACAGGTATACAAACATACACACATACACACAAACACTCACTCTCTCTCACATACAAACACACACGCACACACACAAACTCACACTCACACACATGCACACACACACACACCCAAACACACACACGTACACACAAACACTCACTCTCTCACACACACACACACACACACCCAAACACACACACGTACACATGAACACTCACTCTCTCTCTCACACACACACACACACATGCACGCACACAAACTCACACTGACAACACGCACACATACACACGCACACACACACACTTTTTGTATGGACGTCAGCATGTGAAGCAATTGTTTTTTTTTCTTGACGGTCTCATTTCACAAGGCAGCAATTCAAGTCTGACCGAAGAACGATGGCTACTTCCGGAGAAAAACAAAGAAGAAAAGATACAGGATTTTAAAATACTTGGAAAGGAAAATATCGCAGATGTCCGCACCATTCTGCCTGTTATGACTGAATTCAGCTCAAGGCTGTTTGGCAGGCATGAGACATTCCACAACCTGGGATGAAGGGGGAGGCCAGAGATGGGCACTGGATCACCACGGGCCCAGCAGTACAGGTGGGGCCAGCGGTCAAATAAAAATCCGAGCCTGACATTTCTGCCTTTCTGACCAAGGTCAGACTAAATTCCTTTACATAATGCAGTGAGAAATATTTTGACCCAGCTGCTCATTTTCAGCTATGTTGTGCAGAGGCACTGCGAGGTACCGCGAGCCTGACCAGGTTGACTTTCTGATGCCTCCACCCAAATGGGCGTGCTGTACTTTTGAGGAAGCATTAGCTCATGAAGGTGGGGCTCAACAGGAGGTAACTGTTCAGGTCCAGTCAACCACTGATCTACGACTGTATACATTAAAACTAGCTAAAACTAAGCAAAGTGGTTCCAACTAAATTTCCTGTAATTTCGAAAAACTAACTTCAGATAAAGCATCTAGGGTGAGGATTTATGCACAGCGTGTGGTGACTATCCTCCCCTTAAAGTGGTACTTGCCCTAAAGGCTTATACAAACTTCATTGACCTCAGCAAATCCTAGAAATTTAATTAAGTGTATGCATGCATTATTCATTTTCTTCAATGGAAAAACATGAATATATTTTACAGCAGTGTCAGTGACTTCACAACAGCATTAACTGTGATTATAAACTGAATCCCATAAGGTGTTTAAAGGTCCCAAACACATGTCCTCGGTTCACCTAAGCTCAGGGACAGTTGGTGATGTTTGGGAGCCCTCCTTAGTTTGGAAGGAGAGCAGGGGTTCCCTGTGGGACTCTTCCATAAATACTGCACACCTTGAGATGAATTCTGCAGCGAAGAGCTCTCTCCAACGCTCACGCCAGCATCTGTTTGTGTACAGAAAATCGCCTGGAGTAGACCAGCCTTTTTTAATGTATAAAACATGCAAAGATGCAAACCATGGAAACACCAAGGCCACCATCACAAGTCAAAAAATATTATATAATATTTTTAAAAACTAGAATTTTGAGTTTGATTATTAGTTGAGAATTGTCATCCCCATTCTGTTCCAAGTGAGTTCTAACACCCTTATTTTCCTAACCATTCTGACAGGAGGAGAAAAACAGCTGTTAATTTGAGCAGTTAATTCAGCTTGCGATGTTCATGTGTGTAACTAAATTTGTGTGAATGAAAACAGCATTTAAACATGTGTAGGAGTTAAAATGTTACATTTTATATATGTGTGTGTATTTTTACAAACATGTTATCCTCAGTTCACAATAACTGACTCTCCTTGTAGTTTAGATGGGAGAGAACCCAGGCTCTTTCTCTCTCTCGGTGTAAATACAACCTTATTAATCTTATTTGGGAGACCAGGAAACATAACAAATTATGATTTGCTAAGCTGAATGGAAAAACCAAGTGATGTGATATGAATGTTATAAATGCTCAGCAGTACTGTCCTTCTGTGGGACTTTGACCGTACATTTTCTTGTGTGATCCGACTCACCTTTAGCAGACTAAAGAATACTGATTGTTTACTTACCTTCTTTCTACTGACTCTTGGAACCTATCACATTTAAATCTGTCCTTGCAAACAAAAGTATTAAGTACTCAAGCACAGCTATAGCCATGCCCTGCCTTGCAAGTGTGACTTCAGTGCCGGTTTGAACTGCAAAATGAAGTAAGCAAAGAAGCCAGATCGAGGATAAAATGTCAGCTCACGGCAATGCCTAATATTAAGCGTGAGAGCAAGAGTGTTGTATCAGAATGTAAATACAGAATTCCACACTCAACCCCCAGAATTGGGTCCTTGGTCCTCTCCTCCTTCCTCTCTCCAGAACAAGTCTCCCCCATGGTCAGTCTTATCATCGCTACACTGAAGACACAACTCATCATCTCAGCTTGCCTATTATCTCAAGCTGGATGACAAATTGTTGCCCAAAACTAAACTTGGCTAAAACTTAGATACTATGCATCCCAGCCAAGTCCTCCCTCCTGACTGACCCATCCTTCACCCTGGTACCACAGTACCACCCTTTTCATCAGCTAGGAATCTTGGAGTAATACTGATTAAAAAACTCCTACAACATAATGGCAGTTTGCAGATTCTTCCTGTACAGCATCTGGAGAATTTACTCCACTTCCAATCTCCCTGCACTGGCTACCTATATCAGCGCACATTAAGTTTAAAACCTTGGTGCGAGCCTAACAGGCAGCAAAAGGGGCAGCTCTGTAATATCTTCCAAAGACCCTACACCTCATCAGACCGCTCCATTCTGCCACCCCTGTTGTTTACCAGGGAAGTGCAGAGGGTCAGTGGAATGGTGGAGGGGGTGGGGGTTGATTTTTTTTTCCCCCACCCATGGCTTCATCCTCAACGTAGCCCAGCTGGATGAGACAAACACACATGCAAAGATACAGGTCAGTTTTTTAACGTATGATACATGCTAACTCTGGGCGCCTGGCACCCCCACGCATACCTGCACTTCCAGGTCACGTCTCCTGTCCGTCCTGGCCCCCCGGTGGTGGAATGAGCCTCCCACTGCAGTCAGTGTTTACCAGGGAAGTAAGGAGGGACGTGGAATGAGGGGGGCTTTGGTATTTTTTCCACCCGTGGCTTCATCTTCAAAGTAGCTAAGTTTTATGAGACAACCCCAGACAGCACGACAGCACGACAGCACTGTATTTTGTATTGTTGGCTAGCTAGCTTTATTGACAGTGATCAAGCACCTACTGAGCCTAGCTAGCCATCAGGCTAGCTTGGTAATTAGATCCAGCTTGGTAATTTTGAAAATGTTCACCTTGCTAGAGTTGTTTTTTATTTATTATTATTATTATTATTATTATTCATCCAGTTAGTTAGCTGGTAAATTTTAAAATACACTGAACTGAAATATACACCTGAACATCAGCGTTTTGCCTAAAAACCGTTCTTTAAGAAACTGAAGAATTCTGCTCAAGCCAGCAGACTGTCACATGGAAAGAGCAGAGCACAATTTTGTCAAACACAAATTTGCAAGTGATCATATCATTTTTACACATGCCAGTCTTGTCAGGAAAATATTATAGTTACATATTATATATAGTTACAATATTACAGTTGTGAGCTAATTCAACCCTAAATGTTTGTTTTGATAGATTATTCCTATATTTTGTGAAAATGTAGACAGGAGATTCTATTACAGGATACTTAAATGTATAATTCCAATTTGGAATTTCTTCATTAGGTTTTTTGTCACAAAGCATGGCTTTATGAACCTCTGAATGGGAGGTGCCCATAGGCACTTAAAATCAAACCCAAGATGACATTGTTACAGAAATCATACTGTAGACTACCCAATCTTACCTCTGTAACAATATACAGCAAATGACTGAGAACAAAGCATTCAAACTTTGAAACTAGCTAGTTTTTAGTAGTTAGTTTTTCCTGAGACGTTTCTTTCGTCATTATCTTAAAGGGCGAATAATTTGCGAATGGACAGCTACAATAAAAACAACTAATCACTAAAATGCAAAACTGGAAAATTGATTTTACCAACTTAAACAAAATACTGACCAATCAGATCAGACAATGAAAAAATTGACAATGTTAAATCAACCCCATTTATTTATGAAAACTGTCGGGATTTTAAGAATAAATCGATACATCAAGGTCCCTTACAAGATTGTCATAAAACACTGTTAAAGTCTTTGTCCCAAAATTGCACATGATGTAAACACAGAAACATGCACCTACATCAGCTTTCAAAACATTCAATTCAGGTCATCAAAATAGATCTCATTACAAAATATATTCATTGGTAATATAAACATCCACATAATCTTTTGCAAAAGGAATAACTAAATAAAAATAATAACAATTATAATTAAATTACTGTCCAGTGGCGTTTAAACTCTTTTTAAGTAACTCGTCAGTGTGCGGTAAATGTAACAGGTTGGCCCAAAGCCTAAAACACCCAAAAGCCATGACCCAAAGCCTAAAGTACTTCACTGTTTTCCCGAGGTTTTTCTGTAAAATAACACTTATTTGCAAAAATATATTTCTGTAGACGTACCATACTTAACGGCTGTACAGTGTATGCACCTTATAGTTGACGTGAACGTCAGTAGGCTCGGATATGGACAGAAACAGCAGAGCGCTCCGGGAGCGAGTTAACCCTGGTGCAAGCGCTTCGAGGCGGCCACGGCGGACACACTTCACCCCAGACGGGCGTTAGCGTGCGACTCAGTGCGCTAGAGCGGAAACGCAAACAAGGAAACTGCCCTCAACGGACGAAATGCGAAAGAGACCGGCTGAATGCAATCCCCCCCTGACTTTTTTTAAACCACAGCTTTTCAATGAAGGGGTGTCCGTGTCATGGTCAGAAAAAATAACCAATAAAAAATTTTAATTGTGCAGACTGGGTGACCAGGAAGAGGAGACAGACCCCAGCGAAGCCCTGAGTGTCTCATGTTTCCTTCTGCTGCTGGGGCTCATCGCCCGCATCAATATTACAATACCGGTCATACAGCGCCACCTGCTGGATGAGCACACTACCATCAGCATGGAACTCTTTCCAGTGTTCAGTGTATTGTCCCTTTTGAATAGACACAATGAGCACTCGTGCAGCTGGAGTGTCCCTTTGATTTGAAACAAAGGCACACTCGTTCAGCTGGAGTGTCCCTTTGATTCTAAACAATGAAACACTCGTTCAGCTGTAGCGTCCCTTTGATTCTATACAATGTTAGATGTAGTGCTTTCATTTTAAACAAGTGTCCCTTTGACTTGAAAGGCTGGACGATGAACCTGCTACCTGCAACAAAGCTCAGTCAGAGGGACTGAGGAACAGAACCACACTGAGCACTGGGACACACAGAACACTGCCGGTACATTCGTATGGAACACGGCCATCGCAGGCAGACACGCTCAGGCGGAACACTCGCTCTGCTCTCTGCTGGTCTAAAGGGCGTGGTCGGGTGTGGCTGAGGGGGTTAAAGAGCCGCAGTCTGGGAGACAACAGGAAAGGGTCATCACTGCGCACAATGACCTTAAAACTGCGCTTTAAAAAATGAAAAATAAAACTGCAAGTTGCACAATACCCGCATATCTGCTGTTTCTTAGAGCTTATAGTACTTTTTGTCTTATTTGCTGGCACAGATGTCCCTTTTTGGTTTTTAAAAAAATAATGATGTTGCCTATTCCAAGAATTATGCTCTGTAGAAAATTAATCATCAAGGGGTAAGTCTGCAAAAAATCCTAGTCTATGCAACACTTACAGGAAACTCTACGCTAATGCTACACAATTAACAATAAGATGAATTACTTTCTTTTTTAAATAACACAAAATAAAAACTGGAGAGAAGGTTAAATCACATTTCGCAAATCGAGCCATAGGCCAGTTCTTCATTCAAATACACCTTTGTTTTACCAAAAGCAATCCCTGATCAGGCCAAGGTGTAGTTATTGCTTTAATCTCCAGTGATGCTCAATGTGAAGCTTCTGTCTCTCTCTCTTAATGTGTCATTTTTGTGTAGGTGTCATGGGAATGATTGGGTTTGCGGTATTACTTCACGGGTCCCTCAGTGTAGCATGCTCATTTTTAATCAAACTTTCCTGATTTGTGCACTGTAGTAAGAATCTGAGGTGTTGAAAAGTTTCACAATATAACAATGAAAAGTGTGAAAAATGTTGTGCTGTATACAACATTCATCAAAGACGCAGTGATCCTGACTTCACACACTCCCTGTCCTCCACTCTCCCCTGACCCAGCAGTAGCAGGGCAGAACTGTGCAGTAACAGGGTGGTGCAGGGCTATGTAAACTCAGTCTCTGAGCGTGGCGGAACCCGATCAGCTCAAGAAGAGACAAGCTTCAAGTTTCTATGGCGGAAAAGTTCTGGACAGAGGAGTGTGTGAGTGAGCAACAGAAAAGAGGACAGGAAAAAAGCAACAGGAAAAACATACAGTGGGAGAGAGAGAATTAAAAAGAGGGACTAAGAGAGGTAAACAGAGGAATAGGGAGAGGAGTGTAAACAGGTGAGTGATGAGATTTTGAGGGGGTCCCTTGGACCCCGTTCAGACTGGCCATATAGAGGCATGAGAAAGGGAGGAAGAGAAACTGTGAAAGAGGGAGTGAGAGAAAGAGAGAGAGAGAGAGAGAGAGAGAGAAGCCTGAGTTCTCACAGAGGACAACACTGAAGACCTGAGGGGAAGTGGAGACCCCTGCTGGCTGAGCACCCCTCCACTCTGCCATCTCCTGGAGGTGGGCGTGGCCGGGCCGAGGTGGGTGGGCGTGGCCGGGCGTCAGGAGCACACGGCCCGTTGGCCGCCGGCCAGGCTGCAGATGGGGGAGGAGCCGTAGAAGAAGGGGTCAGTGGCGGGGAAGAAGAGCAGCAGGAAGAGGACCACGCCCAGCAGGTAGCAGGAGACGATGAGCAGGCGCTGAGGGTGCTCCAGGGCGGCGCTCACCGCCGGGAAACCCATGTAGTTACAGAAGGAGTGGCACAGCACCGGCCCCACCAGGTGCCCTGCACACACAAGCACACATAAACAGGGGCACACGCATACGCACACACAAGCACACGCATGTACATGCACACACAAGCATATATAAGCAGATACATACACGCACACACGCACACAATCTTCTGATCTCAAATCCAAATGCCTTAAGCGTATAGCAAAAATAACACATTACACTCTACTGTTCCCATGCTTTTGAAGGGCACTGTTGCACACACGTGCACACTAACCTGTCCTGATAAAGATGAACGCGGTGTAGGCCCCAAAGACTGCAGTGTAGGAGAACTGGAACACTGAAACACAAACAGCATCCTCTTCATCTCACATCCATCTCCTACTAATCTAAAATCCACCATTCTCACATCCATCTCCTACTAATCTAGTATCCATTAAATTACATTACATTTATTTGGCAGACGCTTCTATCCAAAGCGACGTACAAAACTGCATTTCATGGTCATAGACAACTGCTAAACACAGGTTCAGTAAGGTACAATACTTACTTTGTACAGCTATTTCTAGCCAAGAACACAGTTTAGTTCACACAGTGAACACTATTCAGACCTAACCTCTGCAAAGCCAACTAGGCAGAAGAATAAGCTACAGTATTAGGACAAATTACCAAAAAGTGCTGGGATGGGGCAACATGTAACAAGTGTCATGAAAAAATCACTCATCATTCTCACATCCATGTCCTACTAATCTAACATCCATCATTCTCACATCTATCTCCTACTAACCTAACATCCATCATTCTCACATCTATCTCCTACTGATCTAACATCCATCACTCACATCCATGTCCTACTAATCTAACATCCCACATTCTCACATCCATCTCCTACTAATCTAACATCCATCTCAAACTCATCTCACACATCCTCCTGAGATGTAGGACACAAAAAAGCTAAAGTATTCAAATTTTCTTGGATGAAAAGTGTCTTAGATGAGAAAATCATGTTGCAGTGACAATATTTTCAAAAATATTATTTAGGTTATTTGTACTCCAGCCGATGCTTGGCATTGTGCATGGTGATCTAAGGCTTGCGCATGGCTGCTCGGCCATGGAAAACCAGTTCTTGTGTTGACGTTATTTCCAGAGGTACTCTTCCAGGTTAGGATCTCTATTAAGTGTTGCAACTGAGGACAGATTATTTTATACAAGCTATGCACTTTAGCACTCGGCAGTCCCGTTCTGTGACCTTGTGTGGCTTACCGCTTCACAGCTGAGCTGTTCTTGCTCTTAGATGTTTCCACTTTAAAATAACAGCACTTACAGTTGACTTGGGCAGCTCTAGCAGGGCAGAAATTTGATGAAATGACTTGTTTCAAAGGTGTTATCCTATGACAGTGCCTCGCTGAAAGTCACTGAGCTCATCAGTAGGACCCATTCAAATGCCAATGTTTGTCAATGTAGATTGCATGGCTGCATGCTTGACCTTATGCACCAGTTAGCAATAGGTGTGGCAGAAATAGCCAAAACCATTAATTACAAGGGGCGTCCACATACTTTTGGAAATGTAGCATATTCCATGTGTATAACTGTTTATGTAACAACAGCCTGTTCTTTACACACCACCTTCCAGGCTGGTTCCCAGAATATGATGAAGTATTGTGGCTATTGGAACATTTGTTAGCAGGAAAATACACAGGCATAGGAGTGGTCACAATGTCCAGGTACAGGCAGACCAGTGCTGAGCACTGATATACTGGTAGAGTGATGCTGACAGCATCTTACCTGCAGACAGAAATATCCCCGACACAGACACCTGTCTGAAGCGCAGCAGCTCGATCGCATGGTGGAAGTGGGCTGGAATCACACAGTCAGTCAGAACAGGTGCAAAGTGGGGGGAAAAAGAGACTCACAGACAGGCACGCAAGAAGAACGACAGGCTGAGCATGTGCAGTTTTAGAGGTGAGCCATGCGGAATCTAACAGTCGTACAGTGCTCTTTCACATGGGCAATATGGGTGTTTTCAGTAACCCTTTTCATTAAATAAATGAAAAAAATAGTTTTAAAAAATGTGTTTCGTAGTTTTCTTTTGTCTAATATTACATTTTGTCCAAAGATTTCAAACCATTCAGTGTGACAAATATGCAACAATGGAGGATATCAGGAAGGGGGAAAATGCTTTCTTAAAATGTATATATGTCGGCACTGCACATACTGACATAAGGAAAGGCCAGGCGGCAGAGGGCGGGGTTAGCTGGCGAAAGGCAGGCAGAGGGACTCACCCACGCCAAAGAAGAGCGGGCACACGAAGATGGCGGTGGTGGGGCCGGCGCAGGGCACCAGCATGGGCAGCATGCACGCCCGGAACACCAGCTCCTCCGTGAGCGGCGCCACCACCTGGTTCCTCAGCCAGCGCATGTCGCTGACGCACAGCGTCCAGAACCAGGGGTCTGCGGGACGAGAGGCGATCGCACGCAAACGCGTTAACGCGACCAGACGCTGACCGCAAAATCACCGCTTTATAATGGCCGACTTGAGCCTGGTCAGAAATCTGTGGTTTGAAGGGGGAATTTCACAGGCTGAAGGATGTGAAGAAACTTGAATAATTCTGTGTGGAGGAACTGACAAAGATCCCCCCCGAATATATTCATCAATCTTATAAAACACTATCAGGGATGATGCAGTGTCGTCCTTGTGAAAGGAGGGTTTTCAGTATTGAAAATATTTACATAAAATATCATGCCAAAATTTTGAAACCAGACTTTTTGGGAAACAAAATCACTTTTTAAAAATATTATTATTATTATATTATATATTATATTTCTCTGAGCAGTTTATTAGAATGAAAGAATACACGTAGCTTTCCAAAATTTTGAGCACAAAATATAGCTTGTGACATGTGTTGTTTATTTTATAAAGTTTTTCAGTGCATCATTATCAATGGCGCATGCCAAAGATGAGTACATACACTCCCACACAACCACACACGCACGCACACACGCATGCACATACGCACACACGCATGACGCACACGCACGTGCACATGCACACACACGCACACTATGCTGAATACACAGTAAGCAGTTGCATGAAGGTGCTCACCAAAACCCAGTTTAATTCCATCAACAAGACCCCAGGGGCTGTCCAGGACCAGCTGAACCAGGGGCCCCAGGAACAGAGCCTGGGGGGGAGGGAGCACCATTTCCAGTAACAACACATTTATAGTTTAAAGCAAACTGTACCAAAAATGTATAGGTATATTTAAGTTGTAGGTATTGCTTTAAAGCACTTTTTCCCCCACATTCAATTTTGATTACTTTCTCCTTAAAGTATTTCGATCACAATGGGGTACAGATTTTTTTTTTTTGAATATAAGACTTCATAAAACTATTCCTTTTCAGTTTACTGAAACTAATAATCTCGCATAATGCATTTCATTTTCTCCTGCCCACAGCACTATAGTCGAGGAAAAATTAGAGGGCAAAAGGAAATAATCAATCACTCTCCATCTTGTGTCAAATGTAACAAAATATTAATGTTGTCACTGCAATATAAAGCAATGAATAGATCCAGCACAACTACACACAGGTAATTTGTATATGCCAGCTCTATCTATTTTGCATTTTTGTCCAAGCAACACTCATGAGTTTGTTTTTCAAAACTCCCATTGGAATTGCAAATTCCAAATTTTCGACATCAGGGTTGCTCAGAAAAGCTGAACAGGCAAACATTATGCAGCATCAGTTTATCACCTGAAACTAACCACCAGTGAGACACCTTACACCTAGGATTGAAATACGCGCCAAATAAATAAAGACGTGATTAAAATGAGCCTTTGTTACCCAGGGCTGGAAAACAGCAGTTGGAGTTTGTCCTGTTGAAAGGCTGTTACGGATGTTTATAAAGGGATAGGCTGTCTAAAGTCTGAGGTGGGTGAATAAAAAAATGCCTTACAGTGAATTTACCCGTCCGCAGAAACAGTTCTTACCATAGTGAGTACCAGAGGCAAAGTGGCAGCTGCAAGAACGCCTTCCAGCCGAATACCCATAAGGGCCAGCAGAGAGGGTCCTGGCTACAGGGACAGGGAGAGGGAGAGGGAGAGAGAGGTAGAGAGGGAGGGAGAGTGGGAGAGAAAGAGAGAGAGAGAGAGAGAGAATGAGAGAGAAAAAAAATGGAGCGGAGGGGAGCACAGAGGAGGGACATGGGCACGTTATTGGCAGATGTCTTCAGCTTTTTGAATCTTAAACTATCACTGACACTGGCAGTGTGCTCAGGTACTCCCCAGCAAAACAAAACAACAAAAGTCCAACAAGAAACAAGTTTTCAAAACAGAAAGATCCCGTGACACAGCTCTATGACTCCGTTTTTAAAAATCAGACATCAGACCTCCTCCTTAACCTAACTCACACACAGCCCCACCTATAGCCTGCGTGTGCTTAAATTCATCCAGGCTACAGCTACCACCACAGGCTGCAGGACGAAAACAGAATCACTTGCCAGCCAGTCGGACAGGATTTCCTTGCTTTGTAAGTTACCAGCTTTGCTTGGCCAAATTTATCAACAAGCACCAATATTTCTTACTCTATATTTTGTATTTCTTACACTATATTTTGTGCCCAATGCTAAAACAACTAGGGTTAAAAAGACCTTATACAATTTTCCCACATAGCTTATTGAACAGCTCTAACACAGGCTGTACACTTGAACATTCTTTAAACAGGTGAAGAATATCCTCCTCCTTATTTCAGAAAGAACGCTCCTTTTGTAAAACAGGATAGCAGCCACACTACCGACTACCACAATCCAATGGACTACCATCCGCTACTGGTTTGCAGAGGGGGTTCTGGTGCAATACTTTCCAGGAGGGCTAGACATCAGTTCCTAGCCACTTTGATCACTCAGATCTCTATATCACAGCAGTGCCACAGAAACATTGCTCTCTGTGTTCTGAAGTGGGTTTACAAATAAATGGCGAACTGAACCTACTGCCCCAGCCTGCCTAAAAGAGAGAACACTAGTTTGCATGTTTTATGTATGCTTTGACACCATTGGTAAGACAACGGTGTCAAAGCATATAGAAACAAGACTAGGTCAAAACCTAGTATATGGCTGGACCGGCCGACCAATGGTGTAGCTTCATAACTCGGCTGACCAATGGTGTAACTTCATCACTCAGTCACAGACATTTGCCTTTGTAGGGCTGGCCTCGCTGTTGCGGTCCAGCGAAACATGTGGAGTGGTTTCAGAAACCTATCACCCAATTTATTTTAATTTAATTCGGTTGTATTGGGTGATACTGTAGATTGCTGAAACCCCTCCAGTAACTGGATTTAAGTAACTAGTCAATTTGCACTCCTGAGAAAAACATGTATGCAGCTGGTAAGTCTTTGATGCCGTGTTAAGTGCTATCTGAAATGTGACAGGACTACGGAGTCTCATTAACATTAACACTTGCCATATACAACCACCACAGCAAGATGAACACCATACAGCTACTGAACTTTAAACTAATCTTGCATATGGGGAACACATTCCATTTTATTAAAGTTTAGTGGTCTAAAGGTCTAAACTGGAGGTTTATACTCCTCCATTATGGTCAAAGCAAACTGCCCTCGACAAAGCAAACCAGGCATGCACATGACATACATTTACAAACCTCTTAGTCGTAGTGAACTGTGGGTCTTCCCCTAGACTTGCTGTTGAGAACACACCATTAGTATAAGAGATGCAAGTACCTCCTATTAATTTAACTAAATTATTCAAGGCAAAGCAACGTGTAGGCACCTGCGCAATATCTGCTTGTAAGTGTATATTGTTAGCAGTTTTAGAATTAGGTTTTGCAGAAGAATAATGGTATCAAACTACCCCTTAATCCTGTGTCGTAGACTGCGGCACTTACCCTGACGCCAGTGTACTGTTTCCATGCCCACACGAAGACAGGCGATAGTGCCGACACGATCAGCACACTGGTGAACCGCCTCTTGATAACAGCCGGGTGATCCCTAAAGCGCAAACACACAACGCATCTCAGTGCATTAGAGATTCTATACAAACCCCGCAATAAAATCGTGAATATGTGGAAAACATGCAGCAAGTTATGCAGTGAGCCCGCTTTATACATATCACATATTGCCTTGAGAAATAGTTCAACCTTGTCAGCTGTACGTGTTAGCAAGTTATCTGACAGGTGAAGCTGCATCGTTTGACAAGCAGTGGAAAGTAATAGGCTATATGATATGGTCAGGTCGACAGCCAATTCGCTTTCGACAGCCTGTTAAATAGCTACAGACATTTGTTGCAAACACTTACAGTACCCCCAGATAATGAAGGGGAAACACAGGTTAGCAACTGCTTGCGCCATAGTCATGGTAGGTAGGCAGATGTTAGCTTGTTATTGCGACGATGAATGGATCGAATGCTGAGTACAGAAAATTCTTTACCTGGGCAGTTCGCTCCGCCACACATATAAACTCCCAACGTAAGAACAGGCAAGCAGCAAACATGACAGCACCGACACCCAGCAAAGTCCGTCCGGGGACACGAAACCATCGTTGTTATTTATCGACACTTCGTCGGAAAACATTGAATGAAACGTGAAATCATCATCCTCTGACATGACGCAGGGGACGGGCTGAGAGCGGAGAGGTAAATAAAAGTAAATATCGCAGCCCTTGTTTTCTGTCTCGTACTTTTATTTAAGGGAAAAATTAAAGAACAAACAGATGCGAAAAATTCAGTAACAGAAAGCAGAGCGTCCCGGCGCGAGGATTTTACGTCATCACCAGCTGGCGCTTGACACCATGGATGCAAGTCAGGTGTAACCAAAAGACTTGCTTAAGGACTGCGAATCGTATTACACGGGGCAGACTGGTTCATGTTCACATTCGCGACAAAGTATTACGACTATTCTGTTTTAATATATATTCAAAGCCCATTTGTGTTGTGACAAATTTCAGTTAAACATACATGCACATGTATTTGTGCAGATTCTCTTTTGGTCTATTGACATGATAGATTAACAACTACGCAGTGATTCGCAGGTAGTGACGGCCACTGTGACTCACTTTATGGAGCTTCAACTAGGCTACAACTCAGGAGATTCTGTCCTCCGAACAGCTTTAGAGCTAACACACTTAATGCTGCGTTTTTCATAAACGATTTTGGAGACTCCTTCCCATATTTTGGCAGTTGCTACCAAGCTCTGACTCTGTTAGAGTTAACTGTTGTGTGCTTGAACATTTGCAGAGTTTCAAAACTGGTTTAATGCTGTAAGTGAAACCAACAGAGCAGAAGCAGTTTGTCTTGTCAAAACAGGAATGAAGTAAAGCAAACTCCATTCTTCACAGAAATTGCAATTATATTTTTTTTACAAGACATTAGGCCTAAATACAAATATGTAGCCTACATTTAGAATAAAATTCTAGAGAAAGTTTTCTGCTTTCACATTATATTTTAACTATTTTCATTTGAACACAATTGTTCTCGCTTTAAGGAAGGATGCTAATGTCGGAAATAAAAACAACGCACTGAGAACTTTCAGTTCTGGCCTCAAATTCGCCTCAAATTCCAGGCCAAGTCCTCGTTCTGTTTTCATACCTCCCGTTCCAATGATTTTGCTGTCATTTATCCTTCTCTGATGTTCCATTCAGTCTCTCACACATGATCTTCGAGTTTTGGTCCAGTTCTGCACTGCCATCAAGTCTGTCCTCAACACCTCCACAACCATCTGGTTCGGTTCAGCCACAAAACATGACAGGCACAGGTTGCAGGCAGTGTATCATCCATACTACGGAAGAGATCACAGGCTGCAACCTGTCCACCTCCAGGATCTGTGCACTTCCAGAGCTAGGAAGCGAGCGGGCAAAATAATGGGCAACCCCTTGCTCCCTGTCCACCGTCATATGAAACTCATTGATCTTCCAATCAATGACGACAAAAACCACCAGACATGATACTAGCTTCTTCCCACATGCCGTCACACTCATGAACAGTCAAACTGCACATAATAACTCAGCACCTCACTATCTCAATAAGAGCACTTTACCTGCTGGAACCAAACATTTGCACTTTGAATACAATAAAATACCATCATGGTAATAAGAAATGCCATAATATATATGCTCACAACATATGCAATATAATTTATACAATTTATGCTAGGTACTTATTTCCATTGCTTTTTTTTCATTCCGTCTTGACTGTTACATAGAGAGCAACTGAATAAGCAAGCCAAATTCCTTGCATGCATGAAAACATTTGCCTAATAATGTCTGTTTTTGACTGTGATTCTGATCAGCATCTCCACATTGTCACAGCTCAGTAATCTGTAACGCAGCTGATATTTCTGTGATCTAATTGTTGAGTTTATTTACTTTTGAAAAGTGTTGGTATAAAGCAATGTTAATTTATCTGAAATTACTCTGAGTGAGTCAGCTCCAGAAGGGCTTGTCATCGGATAGAATCAGCGTGTTCTCACTCTAAGACTCAATCCATCTGTTTCCGTTCATGCCCTCAGTGAGATGTCTCTGCATTTGGAGAAACCTGTTTCTAAGTTGCTAACATCTCAGAATGTTTACATCTTGGAACAACCTAACCAAAAAGCCCAAGACAGACAAAGTGACAGTTTTGCTCATTAATAAAGTTCTCACATAAATAACTATTAGGTTGCTCGTAATTTCGGAATTGCCTTTATGAACACAATAGGCTTGTCATGTTGGCTAAAAAAAAAACACATTTAAAGAAATCGGGGGGGGGGGGGGAAACGGAAATATCCTTCTTGGGAGGCAAAATCAAGTGTACGTGTATGCATCACAACCTCTTCAGTAACAAGAGATCAGCAGGAAGGTGTGGCCCAATGCGCGTCGCTGGGCGGAGCTGTAGGCAAGATCAACGAGGGAAAAATTCGGACCTGACCAACCAGATAAGGCGTGGGGTGGGCGTAAAGGCGTGATTTTTTTACCGAAGAGATGAGCGTGACTATAGGGCGCCTGGACCACGACTTGTCTCAGGGGGAAGGTCCTCGCCGTTTCCCGTTTAAGTGATGACAACGGAGCGGCAATGCGGAGGCCGTTCATTCTAATGATACCGCAATCAAACCCACTCCTCTAGGGGGGATTTTAACATCACAGCGCCCAGTGCTTAGAAAAGCAACCAGACCTCCATCGGCAAACATCAGCGGGTATTTATTTTTATCTGTTTTTAATCATTGTCTACCATAACCAGCGTTCATTACTGCCAGAGCGATATGGCGATGACTTGTTTAGGCTATTGGTCACTGTACATACTTGTAGTATAGTGTATAATGTGCGTGAGTTAACAACAAACGAATGCCGTTAAATAGCAATGTAAATCTTATGCGCTGTGTGTGTGTGTGTGTGTGTGTGTGTCTTTGAAATGTATGGTATTATTGCTCCCATAAATGGAACTCCATTGTCATTTCTGGTTTTCATGGCTGCTATACAGTACCTTGTAACGTGTTGCGTATGCTAACAATAACATCGTTCATTCAAGGTTTAAGTAATTCATGATAGGCTATAATACATAATAAATAGTTGAACAATAATTGTCCACTGTATGCTGTCCAGAATTGAGCGATCGAACATAAATAATTTCCCTGGATCGTAAATGTGTGTACATTTTAATAATTGATATAACCGTGTAAATTAATACGTCACTAGTGGCAGCTGGTTTACTGCATTGATACCAATTAAATAAATTTACAGTAAAGCATATACCTTTATGATGTTATATCTTCATTGTTATTTCCTAGGACGTTATATGAGGTCTTACGCGAGTGAAAGGTGGGGAACGGTAGTAGACAGTATTAGCTCGTAACCCACCAAATGTGCAGCAGAGGGAGACGCAATCCGGTGCAATCTATTCGCTGAAAGGGCAACGAGTGTCAAGAAAGTGAGGTACTGATTTGGACGAGCATAACAGTAAAAAGGGGAAGAGCGTACATCAGGTCCCGGAGTATTACTCAGAGATGGGATTTAACAATAACAAAGATAATTTCCCCAAACTAATTTGAATGTTCATCATCATCATTATTATTATTATTATTATTATTATTATTATTATTATTATTATTTCGTATCATAAGAATACATATGGGCAACTAACCCAAATCATTCTGTGGTCAACATGAAAAGTAATACTTTCCTGATCAGTATAATATAGCTAAATTTTTCTAAATACTTATAGATAATTCATTAACCAAGAAAACTGACGTAAATTTGACGTTATTTATGACAAAACTATGCATTATATATATTGCATAACCGCTATTACCGGATACAAAGTCCATCCTGAGAGAGCGTGAGTCAGTGACGCAATCAGGTCGTGGGGCAGGAAGATGAAAACCGCCCACCCACGCGCTCCATGTGGAGTCCGCGAGAACAACCACGCAGGTGGAGGAGTTGGTGATCAGGAGGTATTTTATAAGTAAGGGTATATTTATTACGTGACTTCGATTAAAAAAGGAAAGTAGTATTGCACAATATGCTGTGTAGCTTATTTAGGAACATTTGGTACTGCTATAGAACTATTGTGGAAAATCCAGTTTTTGTTTGCTGCATATTGTACTAGGGTAAAGGGGATATGAGGACCAACACATAAAACAGTCTAGACAAACAATATTCTTGTATTTAGGACCCTCAGCCCTAATTCATTTAGGTTTTTTTTGTTATTAATAGGCTATAGAGTCCTTATACAAATAATTGCTTCTCATTATTATTTATAAAATAAATTTCAGTATTAATGCTGTCCCCATGATTTTTTCTATTCATTTGAATTTGTCAAGTTCAGTTTCTGCAGTGTCCAATCGCCTGCACTGCAAATGGTTCAAGTTCTTCTAAATTCAAACATCAAATAAATCTAAAATTCTAAAAGGACCGGGAAATGATTATTTCAGACACTGCACTGGCTTGGCACAAAGAGGGTTATTGAAAAGCAGATTTGGGTCACAAGGGTGATGTCGCCAAGGATTAAAATCAAGAAGGTGTGGCTCCTGAGTGGTTCAGTTGTTGAAGACATTTTCCACAAGTGCAAACTGGGCCCTATAGCCTTAGACATGTTCATGGAGGTTTGAGCGTGGGCTGTGTCATTGCTTGATTATGGCAAGCAGTCGATAATGGCAGCATATACTTGGCTTTGTCCTGCCAGGGGTAATAGGTTGTGTGGGTTAATGTTTTGTCAGAGTTCCTCCAGTTACTGCCCCATTAGTTCCTCCTAAGACTGCCAGTTCTCATCATTAAGATAATCGCCTACTATCAGCATTATCTGTCTTATAGTATCGTGTGTCATTTAATGCGTAAAATAGTTACTGGCTCATGGGCTAGTTTATTGGGGGGGGGGGGGAAGTATGGGCGGGGTATCATTAAAAATGTGGACAGAAGTGGCAATAGCCCACAGAACTGATAACGATGAGGTTCATTTTCCATAGGAAGGCAGTCAGTTAGCACAGGTCATCCATTTTGACCCTAGGCCATGCAATGACATCATATGGACGTAGAGCCAACTGTCTACTGCTGCCAGTGTCAAATGAGCGGGAAATGTGTGGTCTTTGGTAAATCAGCACACAGTCCTGATGGCGGGGGGGGGGGGGGGTGTGTGTGATAAAATTGAAACTGATAACAGTCATAAGTTGACTCACCATGGAGAAGAGACAGGCAGATTCCTAGAAATACTGTTACAGATTCAGGAGGCTGCTGCTCTTCTGTACTGTAAGGCAAACCACATGACTAAAAAAAAACTATGATTCCTGCTTTCATAGCTAAGTGACATTAGATAGATGGAACAATAGCTTACCAAAATATAATTTTTTACACACAAGGTAATGAAACCCAACCTAAAACTCATCTCTGTAAGGACTGCATTGTGGTAAACGTCAGAACGCTGCACTGTATGACAATGATAACATCTCTGGATTGGTGGGCGATGAGCTTCATTAATAAGGAGGTATCAGGGCTCTACATTAATGCCATAAATTGAGTATTCATAAATGAGTATGCCTACTATGCTAAATAAGCTATTAGCTAGTCTCTGAATTTGTTTACAGTGTAAAACTGCCATCAAAGAGAAAATATTTGAGGGGGTACACTACATAGCCAAAAGTATGTGGACACCTGAACATCACAGCCATATGTGCCTGTTGAACGTCTCATTCCAAAACCATGGGCATTAAAATAGAGTTGGTCCCCCCTTTGCTGCTACAACAGCCTCCACTGTTCTGAGAAGGCTTTCCACTAGATTTTGGATCATGGCCTCGGATATTCGCTTCCATTCAGCCACAAGAGCACTAGTGAGGTCCGGCACTGATGTTGGCCGATAAGGCCTGGCTTGCAGTCGGTGTTCCAATTCATCCCAAAGGTGTTCAATGGGGTTGAGGTCAGGGCTCTGTGCAGGTCAGTCAAGTTCTTCCACACAAACTTGGCAAACCATTTCTTTTTGGACCTTGCTTTGTGCACAGAGGCATTGTCATGCTGAAACAGGAAAGGTTCTCCCCCAAATTGTTGCCAGAAAGTTGGAAGTACACAATCCTCTAGAATGTCATTGTATGCTGTAGCATTAAGATTTCCCTTCACTGGCACTAAGGGGCCTAGTCCAAACCATGAAAAACTTAAAAAAAAACTTAAGAAAGCTTTCAATAGATTTAAATAACATGTTATCTTCCCATCATCTTACACACCTCCAGCACTATATTGCTTTTGGGCAGTTGAATCATGGCATACAGTAGTTTGCTTCCAGGAGCACTGAGTCCTAACCTCCTGACATGGGTGAGGATTGTACTGGAGATGCGGGCCCAAAATACACATTCATCCTCCATTTACCAGGTCAGCTGACAGCATGGAGTGTGAAAAAAAGGTTTGTTAGTGGTTTTGGGGACTTTAATTTCTCCCAATAGTTCACTAAATCTAATTTAAAATATGCTATTGCCCCGGATTGATGATGTCTTCTCCTGCTACAATAGGCCACTTGTGTGAAGAAGGCTGCTTAAACCAGTGGCCAGACCCGTGATGGACAACTAAAAATGTAACTTGTATTTGTGGGTTAGCGTCCTTCCACTTCCTCCTTTAAGACCCATTTGTTGTAAGAGGTCTGTTAAAATTGAGGCCTGTAGCCAACATAGCAGTAGAATATAGATAGTGATTGGATTCGGTCATTTCCAGCTCCCATATATGCAGCCTGAATGCAAGTGGCAATGGAATTGTCCAAGATGCTAAATGAGTTTGGTGCTCAGTTTATGGCATTGTAAACAAGGCCATTCGGCCTATACTAAGTGAAACACACCCATCGATTGTATACAACAAAGAAAACGAATGCCAATGTTTGTAGCGTGCCGTGGTGTAATTTACTTAGCCAACTTTCAGTGTGCGACTCAGTGGTGTCAATACTATGCACTTCACTTATTCTGGTTGAATACTTTGTTGGACAGTTTGTTCCAGATCATACGTTACAATAAAGCACCATTGTGTCTGTGGACAGTTAGATGTGTAAAACGGAGGTCCTTCTTTTAAGATCATCCTATCTTTTCTTTCTATTTGCTCCATCAGGTCCTGCAACACCTACACCACTGGTATTTCATGTGTGATTGAAATCCATATTTGAACCCCTTTCAAAGTAGTGGCAAGTTAACACTGACCCGCATCACCCGACCTCTAGGCCCTGTTCAGAAAACTTTATGTTTCTTTTCCTCCATGAGTTTGTTTTCAATGTTTTGGTCTTGTGCATTTGTACCATCACAAACTGCACTCACTCACTTTCTTTGCACGGTTACCCGATTGCGGATAGCATTTGCAGATTTTGTGGTACAGACTGCACTTAGTATTTTTTCTTAATGGCTCGAACCCCAGATATTTCACTGTATATGGTCACCGTTTCTGAGAATTCAGCCTTCATGTTCTCCCAATTTCCTGCCTTCAGTGAGAAGTCTAGTGATTTAACATAACGTGTTGTGGACTGTGACTTCCTGAGTCTTACCATAACAATAGTTATTAATATTTCAGCTGAAAATGCAGAATATATTGTCTCTTCTTATTGAGTCATTTTAACATGTATGTTAGCCTGCATATTAGCAAGAAAGCACATTTAGTACTGCAAACTGAATATTACACCAGCAGCCCAACACCATCTCCAACACTACTAGTATACATGTGCATATATACTTTAAATATAGACATATAAATAGAATACATAGTAAGCAAAAGCTAAAGAGGTGAGGTAAAGAAGAGTACAGGTAGGCAGATAAAGAGAGGTTTAGCTGGCTAAGTGAAATCGGAGAGGCTAAAGCCTTTAGGCAAGCACATTTGAGGGGCAGGCGGAATCCAGACACACGGGGGACAGAAGCACCCCCTGCTATTTAGGGAGTTTTGTTTACAGCGATGCTGACTGCCCAATAAGCACTTTGTTAACGATTGGGTTTCTTCAGATGGGAAAGCGGATTGGCCAGGCAGATGTGGAAAGTCCAGGGGATCAGAAAGTAAAAGTCCTCCAAAGTATTCTGTTTCCAGTCACCTGGATTTGTTAATTAGCACATTTCGTCAGCCAGGAGGTTGAACTAATTGGTGAAATCAACTGGCTGAGTTTATGGTTGGAGCACACACATTGGAGGACTTTTACTTTCTGAACCCTGGACTTTCCACCTCTGATGGCAGGCCAGCAGACAGGGATACAAGGAAGCGATGTTTGCAAATGAAAAGACACTTAAAGGTTATTCACAGGTGAAACAGGTATAAATAAACATGGTTTATTTGTGACGGGGAGGCTGTGTCCACATGCGTGTATCAGAGAGGAAAAGGCTGTCATTCGCCTCACTTAGTTTTTTGTTTGTGTTCAGAGCAGAGAGGGGAGAAAGGGGGGTTTCGGGGCGAAGGATGCAAACCCTGTGGTCCATTCATTATACAGACTGACTACACCAGCATACACACATCCCCCAGTGCAGCGACGTACATTCAGAGCTTTGTGCATTTTCTTACAGGATAGAAATATTGGCTTAGAATATAAATAGCTTGTTTCCACACACCCCCCCCCCCACCCACCCACCTACCCACCATCTCACTCTCCTGCTGCAGAAGACTGCAGATAGTGAAATAGAGAGTTTATGGGGAGAGCACGCTGACTGGAGGGGTGATGTAAATGAAAGGAGACAGTGCACAGGTGTGGAACTGCACTGTATTCAGTCAATCCAGAACACGAGCATGTACAGTACTACCTCATGGTCTAACTCACTCCAAAACATGTGTACACACAATACGACCTCATAGTCTAACTCAATCCAAATCTCGTTTGTGTACAGCACCTCCTTATTATAGTCTAACTTGTAATGTCTTCTTATATTGTAAGTCACATCTAAACATCTGTGTGACAATACCTCCTTATAGTTTAACTCACTGCAAAACAGATGTGTACAATACCTCCTTAATTCTAACTTATTCCTAAATGTACCAGTGTGCAAAATACCTCTTTATAGTACCATAATGTCTTTACATCCCTTTTTCTACTGCCTGCAGTCCCTCCCCCACTTCCCTCTCCCCCTTCCCCTAGATTTGTGGGTTGATTAGAAAGTGCCTGGCACAGAATAAACGATCCATCACCCTGCCAAACACACACACATGCACCCACACATACGCGTGGACGCGGGTGGACGGACACACACACACACACACACACACGCACGCACACAAGCGCTCTCTCCCCCTCCCCCTCTCCTCGCCTCTTTTCTGACCAGTGCTGTGCCTTTTCCTCCTTTCCCCTCCATGTTTGTTTAACCTCTCCTCTTTCCCCATGTTTATCCATCTCTCTCACCCCTCCTGTGCTTACCCTCTGTGCTCTCTTTCCTTTGCCATCCATCTCTCTCTCTCTCCCTCCGGCATCCCACACTTACACCTATTCTCTATTTTTGTCTCCTTCTGCATTCACCCACCCCTCTCTCTCTCTCTCTCTCTCTCTCTCCCTCTCTCTTTCTCTCTTTCACACTCTCACTCTCTCTACCTCATGAAAAGCCTGAATCCCACTCCTACATCTCCTAAAATATTATTTCACACCAGTACATTTTCTCTGTGTTTCAACAGAAAACAACTACTGTAAAATTGCTACTGACAAAACCAGCATGGATCTGGATTCATATCAGTGAGCATAAACTGAATTTGTTTTCTTTTGTAAGTCTGTCGTGCTAAACCAGTTCAGCGTGTTGAATTATTGCAGGCAAAAGGTATGTGGCAGTCATGATGTCTTGTCATTCCTGAGTGTTCCTGCCAGAATCCACCTTTATAAATCAATAAAACACTATAAATATTCAAGCCAGCCAGAAAATTTTGCATGCCTCTTATCCAGAGCAGGACACAGGGGCAAGAACAGAATGCGCTGATTAAGTAACTCTCTGTGCATCTCATCAATCAGTGCCTGTCTGCTTTATTCTAGAACATACTTTTCTCTCATCCTCAGAAAAGGGAGAAACTACATTTGAGTCCATTTCAATCAAGGCTGACTAATGTAGAGCCAGTGGCTTTGGAAGATTAACTTTTGTCCTCATTGCCTTTTCAAGTTCCCAGTGTAATTATGAGATATCTGCAGTGGAGTTAATACATAAATCAGTCAAGCTAAACTGTATGGATGTAGAGGTTAAAAAACGGATTTGTGTAGTCCCAACCCCACTCTTTGAAGTAGGCTCTCAAGAGTTGCTTACGTGCTTGTGTTGTGAGAACATTTGTAGCAGACCATTCAGCCCATCTTGGCCTGTAATTTTGCCCTCACCTCCAGTAAAAATGATAAAGTTTGTTTCTATGGCACAAGTTAGGCAGTAAAAGCAATATGAACATTATACCTCTCATTAATTTAAAAGTCCTATATTGTAATGCTGTCCTTTTTCTGCATGGCAATAAGAAAATGCACTTTAAGTTTATAGCTGAAACTTAGGGTGGACTGTAGTAGCATTAAAAATGGATGAAGAGACAATGGTACATCAAGATGAAATATAAAATGATAAAACAACAACATATAACTGCAACTTTATTAGATTCCCACCAGCTTTGGTAGTATTGCAGTGTTCCTGAAGCTATGGTGATTATGATGCTTTTAGCTGCCACTAGCTAGCTAAGTTCATTAGTTGTCCGATGGTTTGCTTAGTGGTAGTCCCATAACATGTGATACCAGAGATTCTGGATAGTTAAAACTGAGGTTAATATATACAGGTAACTACTGAAATGAAGGAAACAGCAACCATACTGGCCTTTTCTGTAAAGTTCTTGTTCGGTTCCTCATGAAACATCAGCAAGCTCAGCAGTCTTAGTCCCTGAAACTCCTGCCAAATGTGCCCCAACAAACACCTGTCTTTAAAAGGCTGCCACATCTCTTCTTCTAGCCATGGTAAGAAATCACACCTGTGCATGAATATGCGTTGTATCCCTAATTTACCCATGTTTCCTTTATTTAGGAAGTTGCCTGTATATTCTCAAATGTTGTGCTGAGCTCAGTTGCTACATGTGCACAAGAGCTAGAATGACTGTAGCAGACAGGCCTAATGAAGCTCCTACTAAGAGTGGACATGTGTGTCTCTCCTCCCTCCCCCCACTCCCCAGCTGTGTGTCCGTGTTGTGGCCGGTTGGCATGGTGTTGGAAGGCAGTTCTGAGGCTCTGTGCCCCCCTCCCTCCCTGGAGCTCCGTTCCCCCTGCAAGAAGGGCCAGCCCCCCCCTCCACTGGGGTCCATTACTCACCCCCACCAGGGCCTGTATCCAGGAGACAAGGAACCTGTCAAATACGGAGAGCTCATTGTGCTGGGGTGAGTATAATTTCTCTTCTGCAAAAAAAGAGGGATGTTGGGTTTTTACACTGCCAAAGAACAATAGCAAGCTAAGGAAAATCAGAAACACAACTTCATTTATGGGGAACTTACACACAGTTGTGGGAAGGTTAAGGGTTAAGAAACTACGGTCTGTAATTCTTTCTTTGACCAATTTCAAAATCCAAGTTCACAACCCAAGGTGGGCAAGTCCAAGGCTGGATTAAGACCCCCGTGGGCCCCTGGGAGCTAAACCTCTCTAACAATCCCCCAGAACGCCTCCCAGTGGCTGTGAAAATATATGTCAACAGACCATCACTTCAGCTCCCACAAATATATGGCCCGCAGGAAAATTAATACCACAGTAACATTAAAGCATAAATGCTAAAGCTAAAAATGGGTAAAGCCTAACCTACGCATATGTATGGTATATTATATAGGGGCGACATAGCTCAGGAGGTTGTCTGGCAGTCGGAGGGTTGCCGGTTCAATCCCTTACATCTGTATACATGAATATATGCATGCATAGGCAGTCTTATTCATCCTTTCTAGCAGATGCTTGTATCCAAGGTGACTTAGAAGGATAATATAGTATTATGTATTAAATACATACCACCAGAATAAATAAAGAAGACATAGAAAAACTAGATTATAATTAAAGTAGAGTAAATAGCAAAAAAATAATATATATTTATGTGTAAATACAAAAACACAGTGCCTAAAAAACAATCCTGGAAAGTGTGTAGCTTGATGATGAACCATAACAGAAACAATACCTTAAATCATAATGTTGACATGGTGCCAGACCATGATCCATAGCAGTAAGACATATCATAAAATATATGCTGTGCTTGGTGTAGGTCCAGCTGATGGGGATCAAGGAGAAATTGTGAACAGGTGTGTTTATAGCAGGCAGTTAAAGCGATGTCGGGGCCCCCCGTCTGACTGCCAGGCCCCCTCCTGCAGGCTTCAGTCAGTGCCTGATTAAAAACCACTTTTTATTCTCCTTCCCCTCGTAAACCGAGTGACCTCAATAAAAAAAATACATTGAAAACCCCTCTGAGGGCGTCTGCGAATGAAATCGCACAATGCCCGTAACTGTCCCGCAGCCAGGCCGTCCCAGCGCGCACACACGCCGTACGGCACGTGAGCTGGCGGGTAAAAGCCTCGCCCGAGTGCTCCGCTGGCGTATCGATCTGCACGCGCTCGTAAATCCTGCGGCTGGTGTGTACGGGAGGGGTTTCTCGCCTTCTGAGGCAGGAGAAAGCACGCTGCCCTCACTGCTGTTTCCTCTCCTTAAGATATTAACTGCATTTCCCCACCCCTGCTGCCTCCCCCTTTACCAAATAAACTATACATGCCCCAAAGCAAAGTAATGACTAAAATTGCCAATAGATTTAAAAATGAATAAATTCACAGACATGGATTTGTTTTGTTTTTTTAAATTGACTTAAAACATTGCTTTATGCCATGAAGGTTTTTTTTTTTTGGTGCACGTGGATCACAGTAATATTGCATTACTATAAACAGTCTTTTCTTATGAGTAAAGTCAGAAGGCTTGATCATCAGGCAAGAAATTCAGGCACAAATTCAGATAAACTTAGTTTCCCCTCAGGGGAGGGAACTTTTACAAACTTTAGCGCAGTGCAGAACTAGGAATAATCGCAATCATTTTCAATTTACAAGATCTTCCCAGAAAGTAATGTCTTCAGTCTCATAACTATCTGTGTCTTTTTTGCTATTTATATTTACCAAAATATTAGCATGTATTTCAATTTTTGTTTTCTTTTTCAACTGTTGTGATTGATTGATTGATTGATTGATTGATTGACTGACTGATTGATAAAGAGAATCTGTTATATAATAATGGAGGAGAGATGGCCAGACAGACAGGAGGACCATGCGGGTGTGATCAGCTCTGTGCTCCTCAGGTATAATGGCTGCCTGGCCAATGGCGATAAAGGTCGAAGGAGGAGTCGTCTTGCCCTTTACAAAAGGCCCAAAGCCAACGGGGTCAAGCCTGACGTCATCCACAACATCTCTACTCCACTGGTCTCAAAGGTGAGCTGCCACTGCTGGCCACATGGGCGGCAGTGTGGCCCAGGGGTGCCAGAATTTGTGAGGTGAAGTCAGGCACACACACACACACCCACACACACACAGCTGCTCAGGAGAGTACACACTACCTCGTGTGTCCTTCAAAGTGTGTGTAGCGAACCGCAGTTTCATTTCACTAACAGACCAGCTCAGCCACTGCACTGCAGGACTGGCCAGCTTAGACGCGATCTGTGCTCCACCAAGCGCTATTGTAAATGCTTAGTTTCATCTGGTCACATAATGTCATTTCAGCGTTCTCTGTGCTATTTCTTTTACACCACATCAAGCATAAAGTGGATATCCTATGGCCATGAACATGGATTTTCCCATAAACATTACTAGGCACTGAAAGTGAGTGGATGAGGATTCCTCCGGGAAGCGACTGGTTTCATTTCCTTTTGCCCTTGTAAATGTATCGTCACTTTTTAATCACAGTGGCCTTGTGGCACATGAGATGCTGCACTGCAAAAAAAAAAAACAGTCTTAAGTGATTTAGTCTTGTAATGAGACTTAAAGTCTTATTCTTTTTCTCTGAAGTAGAAATGTTAGCTTGTTTTGAAGTTATTTTTTGCTCAACAAGTGAAATTATCTTACCCCATTGGCAGATCTTGAAATGAGTAAAACTGTCTCACCTCATTGGCATCTTTTTTGTCTTACTAATGAAAAAAGTAATAGAAATAATATTTTAAGTCTAAATATAAGAATAAAATCCTTGTTAGGACAGACTTATTTTTATTTTTTACATCAAGTTGCTAGACCCCATGGTGCTGAAAGACCCTGTGTGGTGGTGTGCTCCATGCAGTGCATGTTCACATGGCTCCACATTGGTGGGTTCTTCAGTGCTAAGGCTTTGTGGAGTATAATCTGAGCCTTACATAGCTGCCGCAGGCTAACCACAGGAGTCCAGCCACCCAGAGGAGCCCCTAAATGAGTCACTAGTCTGGGAATATATTGTCATTTGGAAGCCATGGCTCCCAGGGCATTGACGCAACCTACTGTGTCTGGAAGATTCTGCAAATGGTTTTAAAATGCTTTTCTTCTTCCAGAAATGTCTGTCAAGGTCACAGAAAAATGTTTTGTATATTTCGCCTGTTAGATGCACTCTTACTGCTGACCTCTCCTGATGGGTATCATTATGAGTTAGTCAGTTTTCATCACATTTTATTTGGCAGATGCTTTTATCCAAAGCGATGTACAATAAGTGCATGCCGAAGGTCATTGGAACAACTACAGAGTACAGTTCAGATAAGGTACAATTCTCATAAAGTATCGGTTTTTTCGTGGCTATGAACATCAAGTTCACACAGTAAGCATTGGCTAAGTCAGTAAAATTATGACAAGTCATCAGCTAGAAGTGAGGCATGATTACAAAAGATATGCTAAAGAGCTACAATGTCAAGATGAAGATACAAGTGTAACATGAAAGTGCTAGGTGAAGATACAACTGCAATACAAGTCACTTGTTAAAACGTTTGCAAAATGTTAGAACATATTCAGCATCAAATTGCCACATTGTTTCAAATTCATCAAATTTTTAAAAGAGGGATAACAAAACTGATTAACTTTCTTGAGCAATTTCTGAAATGTTCTTTGTGACTTGACAATTGTGATAACACAAGGAATGTCCAAGAAACTGTTTAACCTGCTGCCATTTCTCCTAACATTTTAGGAAACTGTTTGCTGAGACAGCACTCCTTGCTGCAGCCTGTGTCACCTGACATAAGTGTGCATGTCTGCTTATGTAGTGCTTGTGAAGGTGTTATGCAGCTCTTAAGTGTGGGCTGGGCATTGTGTGTCTGCAGGCTCTGAGTAACAAAAGCCAGCACAGTATCTCATACACCCTGTCCAGGAGCCACTCAGTCATCGTGGAGTACACGCACGACAGTACCATGGACATGTTCCAGGTGAGCTCTCGCCTCAGCGCTAGAACCTTCCGTTTAAAATGCTGCATGCGGTGATAAATGAGGAGCACAGGACGTAATGTCATAGATGGGAATTCACGATTGTGTGCGAAGTGCTGTTTTATTGCACAGCTGAGGTAAAAGGCGAGCTTGTTTCCGCCAACGTGGGTTTCGGATGGAGAGGACACTGCGGTTATTTTGTTTGGCGTGTTTGTTCCCACCCCCCTCCCACCCCACCCCCTCAGATTGGGCGCTCCACGGAAAGCATGATCGACTTTGTGGTGACGGACACGTCGGGCAGCGGGCAGGGGGGCGGGGGGGGAGAGGGGGGGCAGTCGGCACAGAGCACCATCTCCCGCTACGCCTGTCGCATCCTGTGTGAGCGCAGCCCGCCCTACGCCACCCGCATCTACGCCGCCGGGTTCGACTCCTCCAAGAACATCTTCCTTGGGGTGAGTTCGGAGGTGGGGGAGTGGGTAAGGCAGGGGCGGTGATTCAGTGAATTGGGGTGAGTTCGGAGGTGGGGGAGTGGGTAAGGCAGGGGCGGTGATTCAGTGAATTGGGGTGAGTTCGGAGGTGGGGAGTGGGTAAGGCAGGGGCGGTGATTCAGTGAATTGGGTTTTAATGAAATTAGCAAGCAGTACTCTCTGTAGAGCAGGTATGAAGTGAGTATGCAGGATTAGACACAGAGCAGATATATAGATCGCATTTAGACTTGGACAGGGAGCAGGCATTAAGTTAGCATTTAGACTTAGAGAGGGAGCAGGCATTAAGTTAGCATTTAGACTTAGAGAGGGAGCAGGCATTAAGTTAGCATTTAGACTTAAACAGGGAGCAGGCATTAAGTTAGCATTTAGACTTAAACAGGGAGCAGGCATTAAGTTAGCATTAAGACTTAAACAGGGAGCAGGCATTAAGTTAGCATTTAGACTTAGAGAGGGAGCAGGCATTAAGTTAGCATTTAGACTTAGAGAGGGAGCAGGCATTAAGTTAGCATTAAGACTTAAACAGAGAGCAGGAGTTAAGTTAGCTTCCTGTCTACAGACGGGAGCTCCTGTTTCTCTGGGCCGGCTTCTCCCTGTAGGTACATACAGCTGTCGCAGCATTGACCCTGAACGGGACGTGCAGTCTGCCAGCTGTGAATAATGGATGAATGTGCATTTCCCCATTCTTTTATTAGCATCGGATGCTTCTAAAACTAAACAGCAGCCTCGCGGGACTGAACACACTGCCCTGGTTTTCGGGTGTGAAGCCACCGCTCCACCCAGAAACGTACCGAAAAATGTGCTCATTTCTGAGGTCCAGTGCCCCTCTGTGTCCCTGGCAACAGCGCATCGCCTCCCGCGGACACGGCCATCTGCCGTGCCGAGTTACGCTACGTTATGCTGCGTCGTGATTTGAGAAGGCTGAACTGGGGGGTGCTTCATGAATCAGTATTACTGAGTTAGCTGGACAACTGTGCTGAGTAAAACCCGGAACCCTCCCAAACCTGGAACGTGGACTGAAGTAAAAAAGTGCCGTGCCAGGTTTTTACTCAGAGCCGTTATCCAGGTAACTCAGTAATCCTGCTTCGTGAAAAACACCTCCGCCCCTCCGGGAAATCTATGAGGCTGTGCTTTGCAGTACCGCTCCTTAAACGCATCGCCCACTGGCTCTCCAGTGCATCCCTCATGTACTCCTGTACCGCAGTATTTGAGGCTAACTGTACGCAAACACTCTCCATCTCGCGGTAAGGATCCGCTACCATGTACTCCTGTACCGCAGTATTTGAGGCTAACTGTACGCAAACACTCTCTACATCTCGCAGTAAGGATCCGCTACCATGTACTCCTGTACCGCAGTACTCGAGGCTAACTGTACGCAAACACTCTCCATCTCGCAGTAAGGGTCCGCTACATGCTGATGCTGCGGCCTGTCCGCCTTGCTCGCCGGGAGGAGGCGTGGGCAGGAAGTGAAAGTCCTAGAAAGCTCCGGAACCAATGGGCCCTGGGCTCAAACGCGTGGGGGCGAAATCGGGCAAGGGGGGGAAACAGAGTTCCTCCTCCAGAGGAGCAACGTCAGGAAGGCGGGCCAAAGCAGGTGCTGCCCTGCGTCGGGGGCGGGGGCTGAGTCCACAGGCCGGCTGCCCCCACATCTGCCTCTCTCTCTCACACTCCCCGCGTGCAGACACGCTGATCCAGGGCCACGGCCAAGCCGGCCTCCCGTAAAATCATCAATCACTGCTGAGATTGTTTTTGTCGGCACAGCTCATTTGGGCTGCTGTAAAAACAACACTAATAACACAATATGGCAGTGTAGTATTATGGGTAAGGAACTGGTCTTGTAACCTGAAGGTCACAAGTTTGATTCCCGGGTAGGACACTGCCATTGTACCGTTGAGCAAGGTACTTAACCTGCATTGATTCAGTATATATCCAGCTGGATGAATGGATGCAATATAAATGCTATGTAGAATGCTGTGTATGCTAAATGTCTGTTATGTAATGCAATTTAATGATGAATTTGAATGTCTTCCTGTGGAGAAACTCCAGCTATAGAGATCTGTGAGGGCCCGGGTGTAAACACTCACATGGTACGCAGTACAGAAAGAGTGCCAGATTCCTGACGGTACAGTAGGCAGCTTAAGAGAAATACCACAGGCGGATAATAAATGCTGTGTTAATGAAGCGCGCGCAGAGAGACTCTGGCCTGGCTACTGGAGCCCTCCCACGCAAAATGTCCCTGGCAGAAAGCAGTCCGCCGCCCGCGTGAATCAGCGTGACGTGGAGACGCGCTACCTGCAGCGAGAGCCCAGCTGTCGCGCGCGCATCAAATACCTGCTCGCAATACATGCGCCTGGTGCAACCAGGAGGACTGCGCCTGGTTCTCCAACAAGGTTAAATGATTCATTCATCAGAGAGCGTTATGTTGGGGCGAGGGGGGGGGGGGGGGGGGAGTGCTTACATTTTCACACATTATCCATTCATATTGCTGCATACTCACTGAAGCACTTCAAGTTCTACATCCTGTAACAATAGCTGTGGCCCATCAGGGACTTGGACTTGCATCTTTTGGTCGCAAGCCCAGTTTTGCACTGGCAGGTTGGAGAAGAACTAATTTTAGCAATGTTTGACCAGGGTGTGTGTTTTAGTGTGCTCGCCTCTGTGTGTTTGTTCACGTGTACGTTTGTGCATGTGTGTGTATTTGTGTGTTTGTTCTGGGTGGGGTAAGCTCTATGTCCTGCTCTGCCGACTCTCTAAGGCCGGCTTTGTTTGTCCGTCTCAGGAGAGGGCGGCAAAATGGCGGACATCCGACGGCTTGATGGACGGACTCACCACCAATGGGGTGCTGGTTATGCACCCGGCCGGGGAGTTTGTCGGGGAGCCGGCCCCCGGGGTGTGGAGGGAGATCTCGGTGTGCGGGAACGTCTACGCCCTGCGGGAGACCCGCTCCGCCCAGCAGAGAGGGAAACTGGTGAGAGAGGGAGGGCAAGGGTGGAGCCCATACACCGGGAAGACATTTTTCCAAGTTATTTATAAAAAGAATCCTTACCAGGATTCAAAAATCGACTTCAAAAAAGGTCCAATCAGAAGGAGGGGGTGGGCTGAGTCACACAGAGCTTTTAAGCCTTCAGCACATTTAATGAACAGGAAAGGAGAAGACTAACACCTCTGACTCCTGTATCACAGTCAAACTGTCAGCCAGCTCTCCTCATTCTTTGGGTTAGTTTTTTTATTTAACCTTTTTTGAAGATACCCTGGTAAGAATTATTTTTGCACAATACTCTCCCGACTGTTGAGAACCAATCACACCAAGCACCAAATAAAATAGCTTGGTGGAAATATATTTGGAAATATATATTTCAAATCATTTTTGGCCTAACATATAGTATGAAAACCAAGTTAAGACTTTGACAAACTTGTTATACATTAAGAATAACTCAGATGTTGCATCAGAACTTCTCAGTAATGTTTACAGTTGCACGAGACCAGCTTGCAGTCAATAAAAAATACAAAACATTTTCTCAATATTTTACTGAAAATGTTTGGTAGACTGCAGTTAATTAAATTCAGGCAATGATATATGGGTTTGACTAGTCTTACAGTAAGTACATAGCAAATAGTAGTGTTTTTTTAAAGAATTTTTCAGACAATCTCAAATGGATAAAATAAGGACTAAGTTTAATAAAGATAACACTGATCCCTCTGTCACCAGAGACCACTAGTGGTGACTGGAGGGATTGCAGTTTCAAAGGCACTGGTCTGATTCTGTTTTAAATATAGGCATGGAGACTGTTGTCTGTGATCAATAATAGTATTTTAAAGGTCAGGGATATTATTGGCGGTCATCCTTTGTGATGCCTCCTCATGTCTGTATCCTTAATGAATACACTCAAACCGATCACTTATCTGTTTCTTATGTACTATGCTTTTTTGACTGCATTGTTGTGTAACCTGCACTGTGATTGCAAGCAGGGCACTGTGCTTCTAGGCTTTTCTGAGCACTGCTACACTGTGGAGGTGTGTGTAAACACTCCAGCTGTGGAGGTGTGTGTAAACACTCCTCACGTCTGTCTGTGGTTTCTCATCCTGTTTGATCTCCCTCACTTCCCTGTCATCTTGTCCTTTTCCCCTTCCTCTTTATTTCTTGACTTCCTCTCGTCTTCCTTGGCTCTCCACCTCCATCCTCTGTTGTCCCTCCTGCCATTCCTGAGTTTGTTTTCCTCTCCCTCTTCCCTCTCTCTTGCCCTCCATCGTTCTTCCTCCCTCCCTCCCTCCCTCCCTCCCTCTCCCCCTCTCCCTCTCCCCCCCCCCCCCCACAGGTGGAGAACGAGTCCAACACGCTGCAGGACGGCTCGCTGATCGACCTGTGCGGGGCGACGCTGCTGTGGCGGACGCCGGCGGGGCTTCGGCGCACGCCCACGCTGAAGCAGCTGGAGTCGCTGCGGCAGGAGCTGAACGCGGCGCGGCCGCAGTGCCCCGTGGGCTTCAACACGCTGGCCTTCCCCAGCCTGGCGCAGCGCCAGACCGTCGACAAGAAGCAGCCCTGGGTCTACGTCAACTGCGGCCACGTGCACGGCTACCACAACTGGGGCTTCCGCCGGGAGAGGGGGGCCGGGGGGGGCGCGGGGGGGTCGCTGGCGACCACCGGCGAGCGGGAGTGCCCCATGTGCCGGCGGGTGGGGCCCTACGTCCCGCTGTGGCTGGGCTGCGAGGGGGGGCTCTACCTGGACGAGGGCCCCCCCACCCACGCCTTCTGCCCCTGCGGCCACGTGTGCTCGGAAAAGACAGTGCGGGGGTGGAGCCAGGTGCCCCTCCCCCACGGGACGCACGCCTTCCACGCCGCCTGCCCCTTCTGCGGCACCTGGCTGACCGGAGAGCAGGGCTACATTAAACTCATCTTCCAAGGGCCGCTGGACTGAGAGAGAGAGAGCTGTGGGGCGTGAGGTGTGGGGTGTGGGGGGGTGGGGCGTGGTAGAGAAGAGAGTGATGGACAGCAGCCATATGGGGGAGTAGAGAACAAAGGTGTGTGTGTGTGTGGGGGGGGCGGGGTATGTAAATAAAGGTTAAAAAAAATTCAAACGAGATGTTTGTTTTCTTGTGTGGTCTATTGGTTATTGTCGTTGCTGCTGTAGGTCTGCTCGTGGATCACAGCTGTGTGTGTGTGTGTGTGTGTGTGTGTGTGTGTGGAGCAGAACGAAACTGTGCGCAGGTGTACATGCACAGGCACGCATGTGTGGGTTAATGTGTAAGGGCACAAGCACGCATTTGGGCCTGTGTGTGTCTGAGCAAGTGTGTGCATGTGTATGACTATAACAATGGATTATAACTTCAATGTCACTTTTCTTTTGATCTCAAAGCACTTCACCATGTAAGAGAAGACAGAAGGAGAAAGATTATGTAAGACTATAAGAAACAGACATCTGTGGTGACCAGGGCTCAGTTGGTTGCAAGATAACACAATAGTTCCATTTGACACATACGTCAAGATCTTGAATTCTGTACGCCGAGTAGTAATAACCATACAGCTATATTATCTATAATAAATTTCTTCACTGAGATCTTTTTTTTTTTTTAAGGTTAATCGAAATGACATCATCCTCTGCATCCTCTTTTCACATTTGTGATGTAATAAATCTTTTTTTCTCGCCGCTTAATTTCTCAGAAAGTTTCATCTTTTCACCGGTCATCAATTAACACCTGGACGTGCAAGCACTCAAATCCGTAACCTTCCACAAAATTGGGGAGGTGGGTGTTCAACTGAAGCATTCGTTATTTGATAGATTCAATCATTTCACAGAACTTAGTGGCATACAGTGCGCAGTACTTTTACATCATGAATGGTACATCCGGGGAACATCTTGTGAACCCTTGCCTTTACTTTGGCTGTTATACCATCTACACATGAAGGCCCACAGATGCACATGCATTTGGCATGGAGGCTCCTCGCAGCATGTGGAAAGTACTGCATCAGTTAAATGTGAAGTGCACCTGTTCACATAGCACTTCTGAAAGGGTATTTCTTCATTTCATAAGCAAATGAGGGCTCGTACAGGAAACAACAGGTTACACACAACACCCACTTTCACGGCCAAACTGCTCCCATAAACTGCTCCCATAAGCCACACAGAACAGCCATTAGATGAATTCTGACAGTCGTGCGCATTTAATATTTTCCACAGTAAAACAGTTAACAAAGATAATTTGGATATTAAAAAGATCAGTCAGTCAGTCTGCAGTTAATTCCCCTCCCCGTTAGGATTCATAGTTTATTTATAAATCAGGGTCATACATAGAGTATTAAACACAAGGGCCATTGCAGAGATTTTATGGAAAACCATTGCCCAAAATACACAGCCAGATATAATGACCCACCCCTACCCCCTGCATCCATACATGTCATATAGTTTAACCCCTTTTCAGTGAACAGCAGTTAATTCCCTCATCCCAAAAACCTTCACTGGTCTTCACACCAAAAATAAAATGGCTGCTCAACAAGAATTTGACCTCTTTACATCCAGCCAAGGAATAAGGGACTGTAATGATTAAAATGGCTTCTGCACTAGAAGACAATGCAAACAAACTCCTCCTCCAGCCTCTGTAAGATTGGACTGATTCAGGAGTCCTCTGTCTAAAACCAAACTGAACTTCTCAGAAAACACTGAAATCCCTGATCATTTTTAGCTGAAGTACTAAGGGTACAATCTTTTATCCAAAAAAGGAACAGTATCTCAGCTAGGAGAGATTTTCAAACCTGCCAAACAGAACTCAGTAAAAATTCTTTTGCCCGCATGTTTTGAAGCCTTTTAATTTGTAATTTGGAAAGTTCAAGAAAGACTAGAACATGTAGCAATTTTTTTAGGGTGTATTTAAACAACAAGAAGCAATAGCATTTTTTGTTAAGCGGATGGCCTAGTTGCAAGTTTATCTCATTGACCGTTGACATTTCATTTGGCTTTTGAGGACTGGTGAGCGCTCTGTGATTTTCAATGATGAGATCCACTTTTTGGAGAAAACAACTTCTCAGCTTTAACCCAAAACTTACAACGCCTCACTTAGCACTGCAGGAAAAGGGCTAAACGCCACTCCTGATGCAACACAGGGGTAGAAAAAAGGGAGCCATCATTAAGAATTTTTTTTTTCTTTTACAGCGACTGCTTGCTTGTACAAGCATGATGAAGCCACAGCCGTGTTATAGCATACGTGCCCACAGTATTTCCAGAGGGATCCTGATGAGTTTTAAGGGTGCCTTGCCAATCAACTCATTAAAACCTGGAACAAAGCAACAGGGATGGGAGGAGTGAGCCTCACCGCCCCTGCTAATGGACTGAGCCACCACACCGACTTGTCAGAACCAGTCAAAGGGTTTGCCCTCCACCGCACAAACAATGGCGATTGGTTTGGATCGAGTGAGTCGATGACAAAATGCCATGGCTCCACCCACTCTTAAGGGGGGGGGGGGGGTGTAAAGGATGCCTCACTCTCCCTTCAAAATAGGAGTCACAAAGCCCTGAAGTGGAGTATTTCCTCCTCACGCGAGGACACAGCAGCGGTAAGACTGGAGACAGGCCTCCCGTTTGACTCGCACACACTCGGGAGAGAACCGTGGCTCTCTGAAGGACCACACCTGCACCACTGATTAACGCAGCAGCGGTTAAGTACAGCGCCTGTACAAGCTTTCTATGTAAGCCAAAAAGAAGAGAACGTAAAAGAACAACAACAAAAAAATCACGATAGTAAAACCACAATAATAATATAAGAATTTTAAAAAAGTGACAGTTAAGACAAGGACACTAAATATTGCAGATTTCTTTTTGCCGCTTTGTCCCAATGCTGTTTCCACCATTTGGGCCACAGGGCTCAATGCCCTGCCCCGCCCCTCCTTCACTCTCCAGAACTAGTCCAAACCGTCCTAAATACCCCCACTCCTCGTCACTGTGTGTCTGTGTATATTAAGGGATTGTTCATTACCTCACAGTTCAGCATGCACATTGAAAAGCAAGTACCTATTCACGGAGTGGATAGATCTCAGTTTCCACAGGAAAGTCATTGTCTGATGTCAGGTATGACTTTTCCCTCAAATTGGTAAGTTACTCAAGTTTCTAAAGCTTCCTGCAACAATGTAGTTTTTGTTTTCTATAAATGAGCCTTCAAAGGGTATGCAGGTGCCCATCCTGAACCATTTAATCCACTTACATTTTATTGAAATTTTGACATTTAAAAATAAACTCAAATCCCCAGAATGCACTGCAAAGCCAGTCAGATCTCTTCTGCCTGTTACAATTCAAACAATCTGCCAAAAATAACAAATTCAGGGTCTCGCATTATGGTGTAACTAAGCATTTGGGGTCTGTGTTAATGCGTTGCAATGATCAAGACCTTATTATTTTTTAAAGAGCAAGTAACAATACGATTTGCAAACAGAACCAGCACAGAGGAAAGGAGGAGCAATGCATTCTGGGACTTGAATGACAGTTATACAGCCTGAATCAGGTTAAGAACAACAGATCGGATATAAGTTAGCTCGTGCTCTCAGAAATGAAAAAAAATTGTATTTTCAAAATGCACACCTCCTGCATTAAAGGTACAGAACAACTCATAAAATTTGGGATTTGTTTTTTTTCGTGTTATTTATCCTGTAAGGCAGGGGTGCACAACAATCTGTTCTTGGGACTTCATGTCAACTTCGGCCTTTATTTCATGAGCCCTGTCATATATTTGTGAAAGCATTTTTATTAAAGGCATGAGCTGTGGCTGCAGCTTGCACACGCACCGCAGGTGAAACACGCTTCTCTGCGGTCTGTGCTTGGAGTGAACCAGTTAGCCAGAAGAATACAAACAGCACACCGGGCCTCAAGGGACGGAGTTGTGCACCCGTGCATTAAGGACAAGGTTGCCTGGACACTACGTGAATGGGGTAGCTCCAAATCCTGCTCTCGCCCCCTTCCCCCCTTCCCCCCACAATCCAACACGTGCCTCTCGCCTGCATCCAAACTGGCTCCACCCTCCTCATCCCAGTTCCTCAGGAGTGTACAGGACTATGAGGCCTCCCACCCCTAAACTAAAGCTAAGCCACTCCCCTGGTCAAAACAGTTTGAGCAATTCAAGGCTTTAGTAGAAGCGCGTTCGACACTCAGGCTAAAGCCTGGAACGACTCACGCGCTCACACCCTCAATGTCCCCACTCCCATTGGCCAGTTTCTGTCTGCTCACTTTACCCTTCAAGCATCCGCTCTCGTTATTCAGGTAACCATTCCAAAACCTCAGTCTTACACATTCAGTCTGCAACCGAAGAGAACAACCGCAGGCCTTAAGGCAGGGGTGTCAAACTACAGTCCTGGGGGGCCGCAGCGTCCGCCAGTTTCAGCACGAGTGATTAATGCAAGTCATTGATTGGTTAGAGAGTTCACACACCCTGTTCTCAAGTCCTTAATTGGCTGCCGATTGAAAAAGAAACCACTGACACCTGCAGGCACTGCAGCCCTCCAGGACTGGAGTCTGACACCCTGCCTAAAGGGCAAGTAAGGGCCCATCACTGCTTCCATAAAATACAGGAAATGCCTTCCGTACATCACAGTCCTCCAGCTCTGGTGTGCGTGTGCGTCCGTGTGTCTGTATCAGTGTGTCCACAGGTGCATGTGTGTGCGTCTCTCTCTACATGTTTTGCTTTTGTGTATGGGTTTGTTAACATGTGTCTGTGTGTGTGTGTGTGTGTGTGTATTTGTGTGAAGGGAATACTAGAATCTAAAGCTATGATCTCAAATCATACAGTGCCTATACCCAATTATTCCAATTCCTCCTCCCAGATTGGTTTACTCTTCCTTGGCTCTCTGTAAAAAGGGGCAGAGTGGGGGGGGGGCTTATCCCACCCCAGGAATTCCTTCTCTCATAATCTACCCGGGGCTACGCTCCAAATGAAATGTCAGTCCCCCAGTCCTTATATACCCCGCCCTGCCCTGCCCTGCCCTCCCCAACCCCTCCCCCCCCGCTCTTCAGCCCCTCCCCTAACGAAGCCCCTCCCCCCGGCTCAACCCCGGCCCGGCTCGACCGGGAGAAGGGTGCCGGGTGCAGAGAGCCGGGGGGAGCCGGGGCCGGGCAGTCCTGTCTAGCAGCAGCCGCCCCCGGCCTGCCGGACTGGGGTGCTCTCGATCTTCAGGTTGGGCTTGTCCCCGCTGGCCGTGGCCCCGGGGCCCATGCGCTTCTTGATCTCGGCCGCCATGGTCATGAAGGCCTGCTCCACGTTGGTGGCGTTCTTGGCGCTGGTCTCCAGGAAGGGGATGGCCAGGGAGTCGGCGAACTCCTGCCGGGGGATCAACGAGAGACGCGTTCAGGGCGGATGCCCTTCGCCAACACCCCCCCCCCCCCCATTTTAACTCTTTAAAGTCTGATATGTTATCAGAATCTTCTTAACCGAACATTCTAATGCTGAAGTAGCAATTACAACTCGTAATTGAATACAATGGAGTTCTAGAACACTGAACCCCGCCCCTTCCCCCCATAAGGGGCTCCCATTCAGCAGGGAACCCCTCTAACACAGGAACAGCCCTCCCAATATTTGGCAAGATTTTGACAGAAATTCCACAGGAGGTCCACTGGCCGCTTTAAAGGGTACCGGATGCTGGGTGTCTGCTCTTGCATGCTCACCTTGGCCGTCGTGTAGTCCACCACTTTCTTGGTGGTGAGGTCACACTTGTTCCCCACCAGCAGCTTGTTGACGTTCTCGCTGGCATAGCGGTCGATCTCCTGCAGCCACTGCTTCACGTTGTTGTAGGACTCCTTGAGAGAGAGCAAAACAAAATGTGAGCCGGAGAGATGGCTGTCCTATTTCAAAACTCTCAGGGCCTGGAATATGTGTGTGCTCTCACCTGGTCTGTGACATCATACACGACGATGATGCCGTGAGCTCCTCTGTAGTAGCTGGAGGTGATGGTGCGGAACCTCTCCTGCCCCGCCGTGTCCCACTGCACAGAGAGCAATGACAGTGGCCATCACACACAACAATACATTTCAGGGGCTGCTGTGCGTCTCATCCGGTTAATGAACCATTTGCATTCCCGTGCATGGAGCCCCACAGCCTGGGACTTAATCCACACTGTGCCAGTGCCAACCGGGGCTGGTATTCCAAAGCAGAGTGTACAAGTGCCGTTGTGTTCCCAGAGACTACACATGTTCACAAATTCATTTTATATACATACTACGTGTATTTTCTGATTTCAAAGTGCAAACCCCCAAATGCCTCTATACCAGTTATTGCAAAGCACACCGTGTTGCCAGAACCTTCAAAGTCAGGGCTGCCCAACCCTGTTCCTGGAGATCTACCGACCTGTAGGTTTTCCATTTCAACACTAATTAAGCACACCTCATTGAACAGTAGATGGATCTGCGGGAACAGGGCTGCCCAGCCCTGTTCTAAGTATCTAAAAAAAACTGTTAATCAAACAGAAAACTGGGCCACTAAAAAAAACAGAATAAAACTGAAATAGTGTCAAAAACTCTTCAAAAACAAACTCTCTCTAAAACACTGAGCTACGATACAAGCATAAGCAAGCGTAAGCACATCAGTGTTTCAGGACATGAACCCATTGGCTGCTCCAGGGCGGTCAAACTTACTTCCTGGAACACTGCTGTGTACCTTACTGTTTATTTAACCAGCATAAAACTAACTGGTTCACACATTTGTATCCTCCCGGCTTTATTACTGTTATGTTTTATTGTCCGGTAGCACCAACTGGGACCTGAAACGTCTCCAACTTGTACAGAATGCACCTGCTAGGGTTCTTACTAGAAGTACGAAAAAGAAACATATCAGCCAAGGGCTCAAATCTCTTCACTGGCAGCTTATCAAGTTTAGAACTGTCTTTATGATTCTGCTGTTCACCTATATATGTTATATATCTTAAACGATTTGGCTCCAGAATATTTTAAGAGTTACTTATTCCTTACTCTCCTCTAAGATTACTTTGTTCTCCAGAAGCTGAAAATTCCATGTATGCCTAAAATTACAATGGGTGGTAGAGCCTTCTCTTATAGAGCTCCTGTCTGATGGTACAACTTCTCAATGCTTGTGCAGGCTTTAGACACTCTCTGTCTTTAAGTGTAGACTTCAAACTTATCTCTTTAGCCAATCCTATAGTTAGCCATTCCAATAATCCCACAGTAAATCCTGTTAAATGGTCAAGTATAAATAATGGAGTTTATGAAGGTAGATGTAATTGTCTGGACAGCTTAGCTGGCCAGGGCATACTTCCAGTACTGCCACTCAAACCAGCAGGACCAGATGCTCGCTTATCAAATCTAAGGAGGACTTGTTAATGCGCTGTTTACACACATCCGAGGTGTCAAGCAGACCGTTACAGAGTTGACACACTTGGTTTAACGTCAAGAGTCAAGCTGGCCTTAACGGAGCTGACACACTTGGGAATTCAGCCTAGTACATGAGTGTATGATCCGAGTTAGCCCTGCAGGGTTAGAGCATAAACTGAAATCGAGTTTGGGCTGCAGTACATTCACATAGTGTGTTGACAATCTTTACAGTGCCTAATCTCATCTTCTTTGTTTCTTTTTCTCTTGGGGCTCCTGTCCCTCCCTCACCCTCCCTAGTTCACAGATGCCTCCAGCCCTGTGTACCCACCCAGAGTTAACGGAATCCCTCCAGCCCTGTCCCTCGCTCCATGGCCACGGACCGCTGCAGCCCTAAAGCCTAAAGCAGCAGGACATGGTGTATATACGGTCACATACATCGACCTTAACAGGCCTAACCCAGCCTAAACTGGCATAAACCAGCATACACCAGCATACCCCAGCCTCATCCGGCATACACCAGCATAGCAAGAAGTGACTTTGGTGGCCTGTGTGGTGAGATGAGACCACATCTAAATGTAACCTTTAAAATACGCCTCCTTTTCAATCACGTTGGGGTCCAATGAAAATCTATGTGTTTCCAAGGGAGCAACATAAGGAAATAAAAACAAGAGAACCTACTCGTATACAATAAAACATATTAAGACATTGTTTGCCCTATTAACTCTTGTGTTTATTCATTAACAGAACAGAAGATGTTCAGCTTGATTTTCAACCACTGCTCCTCTTTCAGTGTTCCCTCAATAAGGCTGTGTCTTTTACAACCCTGAACGTACCATCCTTCGCTAGTGTTAAGCACTGTAAATAGCTTTCAGTTTCTCGGAATTTGACAAAATACGCATGAATTCTTTTAGACATTTCAACTCACACCTTAGGTTTTTCAGAGCAAAACATAGATACTATTTTTGCAGTGGCCAGCTACAGGTGTAGGTAATTCTTAAATTGCATGCAAACATTTCTACAGGGCTGCCCAACCCTGTTCCTGGAGATCTACCGACCTGTAGGTTTTCACTCCAACCCTAATAAAGCACATCTCATTCAACAGCTAGAGATCTCATTCAGCTGCCAATTAGTAGAATCACTTGTGCCAAATTAGGATTTAAATGAAAACCTATAGGACAGTCAATCTCCAGGAACTCCATTTCTCAATACTGGAAAACCACAATAAATGGAGAACCAAGTCTATGCATACAAGTTCTCCAAATCATGAAATCAAAGGAGGTTGTACTTTAGCAATTACGACGCTAGCCAAAGGCCTGACACACCAAACATAGCTGATTTCACAGCTGTATAAAGAGGCATTAGAGAGGAAGTAACTCAGGCAGCAATATACTTACAATCTGCAGTTTGATGGTCTTCCCATCCAGCTCAATGGTGCGGATCTTAAAGTCCACCCCAATGGTACTGATGTAACTCTCTGTGTAAGTGTCATCCTGAAAGCACACGTGTACCCATAAATACGCCCATGCACTCATCATTACAGGTATAGTCTGCACACACAGCTTATTTATGGTCACATTGCACAATAACAGACAGTACTTACAGCAAATCGTAAGAGGAGGCAGGATTTGCCAACACCAGAATCACCAATCAGAAGGAGCTTGAACAGGTAGTCACTAAGAACAAGAGAAAACGTGAGAGATGAGAGAGCGTAAATGAGTGAACCAATATTAAAATATTCTATTATTGGTTGGAATATTCCGGAATTCTTAAAATAATTAAAGATATTCCCATGTACAGACGCTGTCCTGAATGAAGAATGTGGAATAAACACAAACTGCAAATACAGACATTTGATGAAGACATGTTTGTATATTATGTTAACATTCCACTAAAAACATAAAATAAAATCGCTCAATATTTGCCATATCATGCTTTTCAGATTATGGCTTCCAGGCTCTGGAACAGTTTACCCAGCCTAGAAGATTAAATGTATAGTCTTTATATGACCATTTGCTTTTATTGTGTTTTTATACCGTTTTACTGAATATGCCAGTATATTTTAGCCTGCATGTTCTTGTTAAAGGCTGTAATTTTTTGGACGGTGCTATGAATTGATGTATAAATCAAAAACAAACAGAAAAATCTTATTTTGAGTTCTCACCCACTAGGAATACTAGGCTTGACAGTGCACATATGCCTAGCTTTCCTGCATAAATACACAAGTGCATTCTAAAAGCGCAACTCTCTCCCATCCATCTTTCCTGCAAACTCTCAAGCACTGCCCTCTGGTTGCAAGAAATGGTGGCATGAATGGAGAGATTTAGAGAGGTGAAAAATGAAAATCACACACTTCTCTCCGTGCGATTAAAGTTTTTTTTATTTGAAAACCACCGATAGTACCTTCTGATGAAGGCATACTGCCAAAAAATGTAGGTGATTTTCCTATTCAAAAAAACTTTATTTGCATGGAGCGAGCGAATTGTGCGATTTTCATTTTTCCACTTTGATTCATGGACCGTTAATCAGCACCTTTTTTGGGCGTGTGTTACTTTAGTCTATTGAGATTTTGAGAGAGATACCATTTGTGTTGCATCATCCTATGATGAAAGCTACCCTCTACAGTGTTCAAGATGAATTTCACAATTAACTTTTTTGCAGCCATTTCATTTTTAAATAAGACATACACTACATGCCAAATGTATGTGGACACCCAAACATCACACTCATATGTGCTTGCTGAACATCTCATTCCAAAACCATGGGCACTGATATAGAGTTGGTCCTCCCCTTAGCTGTTATAACAGCCTCCACTCTTCCGGGAAGGCTGTCCACTAGATTTTGGAACATGGCTATGGGAACTCGCTTTCATTCGGCCACAAGACCATTGGTGAGGTCAGGCACTGATGTTGGGCAATAAGGCCTGGCTTGCAGTCGGCGTTCAAAATTCATCACAAAGGTGTTCAATGGGGTTGAGGTCAGGGCTCTGCGCAGGCCAGTTAAGTTCTTCCACACCAAACTCGGCAAACCAGTTCTTTATGGACCTCGCTTTGTCCATGGGGGCATTGTCATGCTGAAACAGGAAAGGACCTTCCCCAAACTGTTCCCAAAAAGTGGGTAGCACACAATTTTTAAGAATGCCATTATATGCTGTAGCGTTATGATTTCCCTTCACTAGAACTAATGGGCCTAGCAAAACAGCCCCAGTTGTCACTATATATTCAAGCAGGTAGCATTCTCCTGGCATTCGCCAAACCCAGATTCGTCCGTCAGACTGCCATATAGTGAAGCGTGATTCATCACTCCAGAGAACGCATTTCCACTGCTCCAGAGTCCAATGGCAGTGTGCTCTACACCACTCCAGTGGACACATGGCATTGCGCATGGTGATCTTAGGCTTGTGTGTGGCTGCTTGGCCATGAAAACCCATTTCATGAAGCTCCCAACGAACAGATCTTGTGCTGACGTTGCTTCCTGAGGCAGTCTAGATCTCGGTACTGAGTGTTGCAACCGAGGACAGATGGTTTTTAAGTGCTATGCGCTTCAGGACTCGGTGGTCCCGTTCTGTGAGCTTGTGTGGCCTACCACTTCGCAGTTGAGTTGTTGGTGCTCCTACACGTTTTCACTTCACAATAACAGCACTTATACTTAACCGGGACAGCTGTAGCAGGCCAAAAATTTAACAAACTGACTTTGGGAATGCGGCATCCCAGTGCCACGTTGAAAGTCACTAAGCTCTTCAGTAGAACCCATTCTACTGCCAATGTTTGTCTATGGAGATTGCATGGCTGTATGCTTGATTATGTGCACCTGTTAGCAATAGGTGTGGCTGAAGTAGCCAAACCCACTAATTAGAACAGGTGTCCATGTGCTTTTGGCCAGGTATAGCATATAGCAAAACTAAAGAAACATGTTTCCAAGCTCTCACTATCCTGCCTGTGCAGTTGTGGCAAACTGTGCACAGCCAAACTGCAGTCTATTCATTTGCTTTTGTAAACAGTAACTATGCATGAAATAATACCGGCCATGTACATGCTAATAAGCACATTTGTTAGATAAAAGTCTGAATGCACAAACAGAAAATCCCCAATATTCTTAATATTCTCTGCATGTGCACAAAGTCACAAAGTGACACTCAGAGGAGGTAGAAAAATCTCCATTTCAATTGTCTGAAATTTGTGAGCATTGAGGCCCATCTATGCGATCAAATGCAGCATGTAGCAGAGAAGCTTGTGGCGAGCTGTATTCGTTTTTCATTGATTATACAAATACTATCGCAAAGAAGGCAACCCAAAGAGGTGAAACACAAAATTTAAATAAGGTACAGCATGAAAGATTTTACAGTAGAACTACACTTTTATCTGCCTTGCTTACTCCAGCAGCGTGGTACCCAAGAGGCCCACCCAGCGAGCTTCAGCCCACAAGGCCAGATTTCCGTCAATATAACAGTTTCAAAAAATTCAGCTGTGTGGCAGAAGACACTCCAAAGAGCAATAAGCTGTGGGTGAGGCTGTAGGGGTCTGGGCCTGGGGTCATACATTTCATAAACCACAGCAGTCTGTCTACTGTCTGTGTGAAATCAAAGCATGGCCCATTGAACCCAAATTTAAAACCTACTTTAAGTGGTCTTACCTATGACAACAGGTAGTTACTTGGTGACGTAACATTAATCCACAGCAGGTTACAGACAATAGTTCTATAGGATCTCAATTTAACTGCAAAAAAGATAGCTGACTGTATTGTCTGTCTGGTTGCATTCTGTGAACCTTTATTCTTCACCTTCGAACTTAGTGTGATCGCTGTAATTATGATGTACCATGGATTTACATATACACGAGTCTAACAGCCTCATTTTCTTTTGTACAAGTGTATAACATAAATAATCCACGACTAGTGCATTGCTCACTGAGAGTGAGAGTCAGATTATACTTCGGACATTATAAAAATATAATTATATGTTAAGTGTCCCATAATAAAACTGTCCATCAGTGAGTGTCAATACTGACTCGTCTGTGGTTCATTTAAGCCAAGTCGGCTAACTGCTAGCATCCCAGTAATTTAATACGTAGCTACTATCGTTGCCATGGAAAACTAACGTTGCCAGGTATCTATAACAATCAATACACTATTTGCTCATTTGTGTGAGGCAGCACACAAAATATTGATGATTCGTAATCGAGTCATTTTTTCAGAACTACAATCAAAGGAACAGGCTACGTAAGATTAATGATTTTAAACAATTTTTTCGTAAGTGTTCTATCCAGCAAGCTTTATTTTGCTAGGGTATATTCTAGTAATAATTAATATGGATACCTTGTATCTTAGATTAGGAATGAGATAGGTCCAGCTATCAAACTGTACTTCATAATGAAAATTAGCACGAAGTGAGATGACATCAGCAAGCATCACACACATCTCGTCAGTTTTCTAAGTACCGGCTGACAAAACAGGTCTCAAACCATCAGGTCCTCCGCTGTCCGTCTGGTAACCTCGGTCACGTTAGACTAGCATTAATTAATTGCCAACAGGAAACGACGCTATACCGGCAAGGCTGGCTAGCTAGCGAGCTTGCTCGTTTCCCGTTTTGTGCCATAATAGCTCTTAGCTAGCATTATGCTCGCTACCAATAGACTGTATTGTTAAGGATAAATGCAAGCTATGGGAAATTGTATGTTTGTGCCAGAGAAATGTTGCTTGGCGAGTCCGCCAGCTAATGTTAGCTGCTTCTGTTGTGTCAGCAGCCCACCCTAGCCAGAACAGCTAACATTAGCTAGCTAGCTATTTAGTTAAACAGACCCTGGTGGTGACACCAGTGGCACGCTAGCAAACAATAGCTAATCAGCTAATGAGCCAACTGGCATAGGAAAGCAGTTATCGACGAGGAGTACAATGGATCTAGCTCGCTGACTATCAGGCGAGGCTACTCACTATTCGGGATTCATGGTGTGTTTGACACGGTAGGGATCTGTTTTTCTGACGGCGGTTCTTCCTCCTCTTTTCCTTTCGGTCTCCGCTGTGAACCAAAAGATGACTTGAGAACTGGGCTCAAAGCGGATTGTCGAATGTCCGTGCTTCTGCTCGCTCTTCTCTTGTTCTGTTTAACCTTTGTTTTGTTTTCGTTCGGTAGGTCCTGCCCTATTTCCTTTCTTCTGTCAGGTTTGTCATTCGGATATTATTTTCTTTCTCCTTTCTTTTTTCGCCCAAAATACAAGATGGCTGCGCAGGTGCGGTAGTGACGTTTAGTGACGTGGCGTTAGAGCCAGGGCACGTGGTTGAGCCGGTTTCACAGGCGTTTTGGGAGGCGTAGTTTTGAAGAAAAGAACATTACCTGATTATGTACTGTAGGTGGTGCGCAATTCCGCTCCTGGAGGGCTGGTCCGCATGCCTGTTTTTGTTCCATCCAATTACTTTAGTTTTTATTTTCTGACAGCTCTATAAACTACACTGGTTCACTCCTGGACTTGAACATAGTAAAATCTTTAGATTACATATAGTCTGTGACTGTAAGTGTTTATGTAAGATTAAGATATGATTACGCTAATTAAATAAATAAGAGCAGAATTTAGCACAAAATCCTGAAACAGATCAGCCCTGGCTGTGTACCCTGATTTACTGAATTCACAATGTTAGTATTATACACATATAGCAGCGTGTCAAACTCCAGTCCTGTTGCGCCACAGTGTCTGCTGGTTTTCATTGTGTGTCAGCACAAGTGATTAATTTAGGTTATCGATTGGCTACAGAGACCATACACCTTCAGGCCTTAACTGGCTGCTGATTGAAAGGTAACCACAACGCAGTCCTCCAGGACTGACGTTTGACTTCCCTGACGTATAGTAATTGCTACGTATGGTTATCTTATTTTCATGGAGTGTAAAATTGTTTAATTGTCATCTGTTAAATTTGCATAGTATGATCTTCCAATTATGCATAATGCACTACGGCATTTCCAATAGCAACAGACACACGTGATCCATCCATGTGATACATGTGTGTGTCTGTGTGTGTGTGTCTGTGTGTGAGTACACGTGTGTGCATGCATATATGTGTTGCTGCTGAAAGTGGTGTTTGTGGGCCAGTAAGTTGTGGGTCTTTCCCTCTGGACTGAGCCAAAACCAATGCCCTGGTGCCGTGAAGCAAACACTGTATTTTGGATGCAATGATTAATCAATGTACTGTCACTGTGGTAATTTGAAATCCAGTGGCACATATCGTAAAGCGAAGGGAGCTATCTGGCCACCTGCCTAGACTCACTCCCTCTAGATCAAAGCTGATGTGTGATGAGAGTTCTTGTGCAAAAATAGCTACTGTCCATCACCCAGGTGAGGCTACACCGGATTAGCTGAGATAAGCCTTTTCCTTTGATTATAAAGATTTTATGTTTATTATTGTTTATTATTATTATTATTATTATTATTATTATTATTATTATTGTTGTTGTTGTTAAAAGGGACAGCATTACCACTTTTGGGTTTATTGCGAGTGTTTTATACCGCTCATGTTGGTTTTCTGTGCTGCTCAGTGGGCCCCAGTGTTTGTTTATCTTCCTTTTTCCACCCTCCCAATGTCCCCACAGTTTATCACAATGACTTCATTCATAGGGAGTGGTGAATATGGAATTTGTTTGTCTTGACACAAGCATCCTCATATGCTTAAAAAACTCTTTATAGATGAAAATGGTGACGCTCAAATATATACACTGTCACTGAAAAAGGCCTCACATATAATCTCAAGCATTTGGGGTTTGGAGAAAATCCTATGCAAGTTATACAGTGACCTCTGTGGGCAACACTTATTAACTGCGGCAAAATGGCGCAGGGTTTTTCATTTTGACAGCAACTTTCCCGGTAAATCGAGAGGAACGTTGTTTGTATACAATGAAATATACCTGGTTAAGTAAGACGGCATATTTGCTTTATGGCATAAATTAATTATGCCTTTGTTTGTAATAATGTCAATAAAATGTCATAAAGACCTAAATTAATTAGTTGACATCATTAACTGCAGTAGGGCACTTTGGTTGAAATATGTTCATGATTAGAAAATAAATCACAGAATCGTTTGAACTGAACATCAGATGGCACTGGAGTTCTGAAAGAGGAGTTTGAACTGCTCTCTACTGCTGTGGAAACTTGAACTGAAAGTGCGAAGAAGACCATGTGATCACAAAGGAAGTCCAGAAGAGCAGTCAGCCAAATTCCTGTGATTATGTTGTGACGGCAGTTGGAAGAGTCCAGAAAGTGTTTGGCTCACCAATTAAAGGGCCTCTGTTGACTGAATGAAGCTTCTACATGTGGAATTTGGGGAGATGGCTCCAGATTACAGCCTCTCAGGTCATTTCAGGTCCTGTCTCTGAGACGTCCTGACAAGTACAGGCAACCTGGTGACATCACAGTTGTTTTCTTCCTTGGTTTCATAGTTAGAGTTCTGATATCTCATAATGTGAAATAGTTTTTTTGGCCTTTTTGCTCCCAATTTGGAATGCATAATTCCAAGTGTGTGTGTGTGAGTGTGTTTGTGTGTGCGTGTTGTGTGTATGTTTTTGTGTACATGTATGTTCTGTATGTGTGTAGATAAATGTGTGCGTCCTATTTATGTGTGTGTGTGTGTGTGTGTGTGTGTGTGTGTGTGTGTGTGTGTGTGTGGTACAGGCCGAAGTATTAGGCCACCTGTGATTTTTTAAAAATAAATAAAACTTTAGGCAGGGAAGAATTCTGTTAATTTATGAGTAATTATTAAATAACAAACCAAAGTACATTTTCTACCTACAATAACACAAAAGATAAGTTTTACTAAAGTTGTGTCTTAGACACAACTTTCCTCGAAATAGCCTTCCTTGGCTTTAATTACAATTAAACAAATTATTGGAAGTCTATCCAGTCATTCTGCAAAGAGGGATGTGGACAGGTGGGTGGGAGGTGGAAGGGCACCTTAAGTCTTTTAAAAACCACAGGTAGCCTAATGCCATTAGCCTGTAGTGTGCGTGTGTGCGTGTGTGCGTGCGTGCGTGCGCAATCTCAGCTTTGGATTTGTGAGATATGGCATATATTAAGCATCTGCTATCCTCCAAAGCACATGAAGGACATGGCCTCCACTTCTTACCAAACCAGTTAGCTAGTCAGGCTCATACAGACATGGGTCAGAGAAAGGGATTGCAGCTCAACAGGCCGACTTGCAGAAACCTGATTGAGCAATAGGGGGTGCTAGTGAGCACTGAGGTGCTGTAGTTCCGGCCGACTGAAACCCTCCAAGAGCCAATTTTGTGTTACCCAGCAGCCGCATAATGTGAGGCTTTAATGTAAGGACCTGTGAGCAAGTGTCAATGCTGCAGTATATGTGATGTTTCCCCATTTTCAGTAAAGAAAACAAAAATTTCTGCACCAGACAGTGGTCATAACCCTCACATATTTTTATTTTTTCAGAGTAATGTTTCTCTCTGGGGATTTAATTATGTGTTTGGGGACTAGGTTCGACAGTTGGACACTGGATTTGCTGAGCACCCTTTTCACATACGCATGGTTACTGTTATGAATAGCAATGTATAGTTACATTACATTACAGGCATTTGGCAGACGCTCTTATCCAGAGCGACGTACAACAAAGTGTATAATCATAACCAGGAACAAGTATGTTGAAAACCCTAGAGAGAAGTTGTCATGTCAGCAAACCCGAGGATGAGGAGGAGCAGAGTGCGTCCACCCTTTATTGGTCAACATTACTTTCACTTCTTCATTTATCCTCCTCGCCCAAAGCCATGTGAGTTTCCAGCCTCTCTGTGTCCTGTTATTTTCATTTTTGTTCGGCCATTAAAGGACAAAAAGAGCAGACCAACAATAGCTCAACAGCTCTGAAAACATAATCCCAAAAATCAACTCAATGTGGTGTACATTGTATTGCACCCACTGGCCAATAAAGGCTGTGATTGAACAGTCTACCACATTTAAATTAGCTTTCATAATGCACTTTCTTTGCATGGTATGTTCAGTTGTTTTCAAGACATTCCGTGTCTTCCTATTGTCTCAATGTCCTGGTGGCTGCCGACAATCCAGTAATGGCTGCTGCTCTCCACAAATCATTAATGCAGTCAAACCTTGAAAGAAATGGTGCGGATTCAATCAGCTGAATAAGTAGATGAATGGTGTGATTCAGTGAAAGTCTGCAAGAACACATCTCTTTACTGAGACGGACTCTAAGCCTGGTGCTCAAACCCTCCATGTCAATCCTGTCATCCTAATGTTGTTTAAACTGGGCTCAAGAAGTTTGGTCTGGGTAAGATTTTTATATAAAACCCATTTAGAGGGCTATATTTATATACTCAGATTTTCATTAAGTCTTTAGTAGTCATCGCCGTTATTTGCTCTTGTTATTGTCTACCATAACTGCGATTACTTCGGGCAAAAGTGTCTGCCAATTGAGTAAGTGTAATGCAATGTCATTTAATATTGAGTGAAATATAGGACAACTATCTTGTTTGATTAAGCTCAATAAGTTGATTAATTATTCTAGGGTCCTCAAGGATAATTTATCTTACTGGTGCTAATGAATGGCAACTTTGTTTGAGGCAAACACCAAGGAAAAAAATGTCAAAAACTTGTGTCTCTATGTGTGTCAGCACACACAAACACGCACACACACACACACACACATCTCTACAAATTACATAGGCTTCTGTATCTGCAGTGAATCCTTTCTGTAGCTCTGACTAAGTTCCAAACCTGTCTGCCTGGGTTCCCAAATCCAGGGACTTCTTACGAAAGTACACAAGCCAGAACTGGGCAGATGAGAAAACTACACTGAAAATTAGACAATCAGAGATACGCATGCTCGGCAAGCATCCAAAATGGCTTTATTCTCCATGCACAAATATTACAAATAGTGCAAATAGAGAAGTTTAGGGTGCATTTGGTGATTTTCCAAAACAAAAAAATGATAATAATACCAACTGAAATTAATGACATACATATTTGCAGTCTTCCCTCCCACGGGAAACAGTAAATACGTACCACAGAATACAGTTCCATGACTAAGCTCCATGCGAAAGAGTGAGTGAAAGAGAGAGAGAGGATCATGGAATCACTCGTAAAACAAACACATTTTTCAAACATTTTAACCCCCCCCCCCCACACACACACACCCACTATCCGCACCCTTTTTATTAAACCTTGCATATAAATTCTTTATTTTCAAATGCACACTCTCTTTACTCTTCACCCTGCACCCTCCCTCATCACATCCTTGAGGTGCAGATATTTGTCTCTTTAGGGAACAGTCCGATGGCTTCCTGAAGACAAGTCATGTGACATTTGGGGTACCCCCACTTAATGCTTTGGACAGAGTCACCCAGGTTCTCTGTGACAGTCTGTACGATAAGTTACGCGGTCTGTGCGATAGTCTCAGCTTCACACACACACAGATTCTCAGTGCCTTGCGAGGCTCAGTAATTAAACTTTCATTTCTTCAGCAGTGCTTTTTTTCAGTCAAAACACCTGCAGCGCTTGTGCGCAAACACTGTGGCTCCTCCCTGGCCTCCACCTCTCCTCAAGGGTAACAGTATAAATGCACTTGACTTGGACTCTGTCCTCAATGGTGTGCTCCAAGTATTCATACTCAAAGAGCAGGACCTACTAAGGGAAACAATGCTGGCTGTCCCCCGTCTGGCCTGTATCGGTAACGTAGTGAAGGGAGGTGGTTTTAAATTTGGAATTATTTGGCGGCTAGTCTGAAGCCCAAACAGATATGAAGTTTGGATGATTTTCTCTCCCTTAATATGCAAGATGTTTCTGAAAAGCAGCAGTCTTTCTGAAAGGATGTGAACTGTGGAGGTTAGGGAAAGGGTGTGGGAGTTAGAGGGAGAGAGTGTGGGGGTTAGGGGGATTTCTGAAATTCAAAGCATATGACATCCAACTAGATGTTCATTCCACAAATAAAACAAAATAAAAAAGTATGGAAACTTTCGGATGTAGCAGTGTAATTTCTCCTTCATCTTGTCCCTTTTTTTATTAGTGCAGAAAAAGTGCCAAGTCTTGTCCAATGCCACCCCCAAACCACTGCTTTCAGCAAGCTCCTCTGTTAGCCCCATTTCAAAATTCAGACCGCAGCGGAGCAGATGTAGTCTTCTCACAGTTTTCTGGCCAGTGAACAGACAGCTGATCAGTCAGAGACACTGAGACCCAGGGAGTTGGGCCCAGGCTAGACACATACGTTTGATATCACTCAAAAGAGAGAGCCACGTTCCGTAGGGATACATGCTTTACAGAGCCAGGTGAGTGAGGTTCCTGAGCAAACGGCAACACTACGCGACATCACATTCCCGCTCGGTCGCGTAATACAAGGCTTCTGTAACAAAAAGCAAACCTGCCTCCCTAATAAAGACCTTAAACACAACTCCAAAATGCACACACAACAATATCAGATCCACAGGGAACAGCGAAAAGTTGCCTAGCAACAAGAACATGAACCAGGCTTAGTTTGGTTCACGGGTCTTTTTGACCCATGTCGGCTGCCTTTGACCCACAGCAGGCTGTTTCTGACCCAGTCCAGCCAATCAGGCCCAGGACAACTTAGACACACAAACAAGCCTTGGGTGTTGGCACCGACTAGGGGGAAGGGCCACGTATGGGTTTCTAAAGGGGGAGGGGAGGGGTTTACTACAGTAGAGGTTTATGGGAGGAGGAGTTTATGGCAATTTTTCAGGGGGGAGGGATCTCACTGCAGCACACATTTCTCCTTGTGGCTGAGCTTCCTGCGCCTCATCTCCAACCCCCTTTCCAGTCTCTCATCCTCCTCCAGCGCCCTGCAACAGAGATTAAGAGAGGCACACTGAGTACAGACATGAATACAGACACACTAAGTACAGAGATGAGTACAAACATACTGAGTACAGACATGAATACAGACACACTGAGTACAGAGGTGAGTACAGACACACTGAGTACAGAGATGAGCACAGACACTGAACACAGACACACTGATCATGAGATGCTCAACAACAATAATTTACTTTGGAACAGTAATTTGAACACTTAACCTTCTTTGAAAGAGGTTTGACAAGACAGTCCTAACAGAGCTGGCCTGAGATAAGACGGCAGTATTCTCACCCTCTCTCTTTGGCATCCATGTCACGGACCAGTTCATCCCTCTGGTTGACCAGCGACACCAGCTCCTGCAGCAGCAGCTGTTCCCTGTGCTGTTGTGCTTGGGTCTTCTGCCACTCTGACCAGGGAGAGAAGCAGGATGTACAAGAGTCACTGACTGAACATCATACGTGTGCACTACAATTACATATGGTAATGTATGTAGCCTAAAAACACATTTACATTCTTACATTGGAAAACGTATCCATTTATACGTCTGAACTCCCAGCAAAAAGTACTCATTGTAGACCATATGTCATTTTTAACATTGTGCAATATGGTTTGCTTGAGGGCAGCCCGGGGTGTTTTCAGGAATGCTCCAACACAGGCACCGATAATAGCCCAACAAACATCATCCAAGATGGTCCTTAATGCGGTTTGCTTTTCAGCGAAGAGCATCTGACGAATTGTTGGGCTATTCTTATGAGCTAGTCTCAGTTTCTGATTTGCCAGCACAGTTGCTGATTATAGCACAGTCACTAAAGTGCCAGAGGTAACCTCCAATTGTGACTCCCACCATATCCACCAGTGCTCAACAATGAAACGGACATGCCACATTTGTAGGGTATATCTACGCAAGCAATTCGGTTAGTTACACTCCCCAATTAGCCCTCAAACCTACAACCTCCCGCTTGCGCCCAGGTCCTCAGCTACTAATCCGAATGCTTACTTCTGATGTGCTGCAAGCAGTATTTAATTTTGCAACAGCAACTGTGCACTACTGAAGACATAGTAGCAGCCAGATCTCTCTGGAGAACACCTTTCCAACACATGATAAAGTGATGTTATTGCAGCAGATGTGTGAGCAACGCAATTGAGCAACTTCTTCCACCCACCATTAATAGCCAATGGTAGCAGTTTTTTTGTGCCACACACAAAAATAAAAAGGAATGAGGCTTGCACAATATCATGCTCTTGGACAGTGTTGTATCACGCTGTTCACGAAAGACACTTCAAAGAATCACAGATATAAGCTGCACTCCAAAAACAGCTAAAACTGATAGTATAACATACTCATATATTCTAAGTTTACATTATATATAATGTAATGTTGCGTAATGTAAACTTTCCTAAAGTACATGTTTGATGTTTAATTACAAGTAACAGTTAAGTATTCATTCCTGTATGAACCCTGGTGTACAGAACTTGATTTGCGAGTCTTTTTCAAAAAATGCTGGAACGCGAATAGAAAGAAATGTTTCCAAATGAAAAAAGGTTTTGAATCCCGCCAAGCCTCCTTATCTTTCTTCTCACACATCTTATTTAACAGGCCCCAGCTGTGAAGTTCTTCAAGGCATTAACCCCATTTCGGCCGGGGGCTTACCCTCAGTAGCCATCATGGCTCTCAGTTCCCTGGTCAACAGCTCAAACCTCCTCTCCAGGTCCTGTTCCTCTTGCCTGCAAAGACGAGTTGAGACACTGCCATCACCCACAGGGTCAAAGCTCAGAGACCTATAATATTACTAAAATAAAAATTACTTCAATGACACAAACAGGGCATAAAAATGCACAAGCATAGCGCATGAAAGTAATTATTTATAACGCAGATGGGGCTAAAGCACAAGATACAACAGTAACCAAACAGCCTGAGAGGTCCCAACTCTAAAGTGGCACACTTTACCTCATTTCAACCTTACAGCCAGTGTTGCGTGAGGAAGACAGATTAAAACATTTTCTTGCTTTTAAGAAGAGGAGCAAACAGACAAAGGAACAGGAAGGGAGGAGCAACTTTCTCACAGAAGAGCAGCTCTCTCACAGTTGAACAGCTCTTTCACAGTTGAGCAGCACTCTCACAGATGAAAGGCAGAGACGAGCAGGGCTCTCACAGATGAGCATCTCTCTCACAGATGAGCAGCATTCTCACAGATGAGCAGCTCTCTCAAAGATGAAAGGCAGAGACGAGCAGGGCTCTCACAGATGAGCATGTCTCTCACAGATGAGCTACTCTCTCACAGATGAGCAGCATTCTCACAGATGAGCAGCTCTCTCAAAGATGAAAGGCAGAGACAAGCAGGGCTCTCACAGACCAGCAGAGAGGGGCGTGGGACTCACAGCAGCTCCAGGTGATCCTGCCGCCTGATCAGGGCATTCTTCTTGTTGACCAGAATGAACCACTCCTGGATCAGCCTTTCCTCCTCATCCCGGTCACTACCTGGGAAAGCAGATCCCACAAAACACACTGTTCATCATACTGCTCCCCACACTGCTCACCATGCTCTTCACCATACTGTTCACCATACAGTTTCCCAAACTGCATACCATACTCCTCCTCATTGTTCACAATGCTGTTTCCTGTTATTCATTTTCAGTTTTTTCCTCCTTTCTTACCTGTTCTCTCACTTATTATGTACCAACAAAGCATCTCCATCAGGTGACAGTCAGTTTGCTCACCTGTCTCCATCAGGTATCTGAGCTTCCTCTCCACTATGGCCGCCCTGCTGTCGATGTGCTTCTGTTCGCTCTCCAGGGCCTTAATCTCGCTCAGCACGTACTGACTGGTGTCCTGGAGGCGCTGGGCTCACAGACCCACCAACAGACACGGAGAGAGACACAGAGACAAACACGGACAAACGGATAAGTCACACACACGGGTAAATCACGGCACGCAGGACAGACACAAAGATGAGTAGCCATGCAGACAGATGTGTGGAGTCGCACAGAGACAAATTCATACAGACACAGCCAAAGAAACATACAGATGAGCACAGGAGTACATATAAACAGAAAGACACGGACACACACGCACACACACAGAAACGCAGACACACACACACAAACACGCAGACATAGCCACGCACAGATAGACACACAGATACGTACACAGCCACGCCCCCCATGTTAAGCTGGGCAAGAAACAGGTCATTAATACAATTGTTAAGCTGGGCAAACAGCAGGTCATTAACATAACTGCGCATTGTCATCTTTGTGCAATGAACTGGCCTAGCTACAGAAATCATAGGAGGAACAGCCGAAGGGAAGCTGTGCTGCATTTGAAAGCGAGCCCTCAGAGGATGAGCAGAAGGAAGAGCTTGTAAGGTGTAAGAAACCAAACTGACCAGGCTGTCCTCTGGCCTGCTCTCCTCGCCAGGGGTCAACGACTCCTGGGCCACGATGGAGCTCCTCGTGTCTGTGAAACAAAACACACTTCAGGTCACGCTTTGCTTCGGTCAAGCTTAGGCACACTAACGGCAGCAACGGCACAGACTCAGCCCGCCAGAGATTCATAAATATACTTCCACCTCTTACAACACTGTAAAGGACACACAGCATCCCAGCTAACACAAAATGTTCTCACAATGTTACTAGAATGTTTCATCAGTGTTATAATATTGCCACTACACGGCAGCAACATTGTGAGAACGTTTTGTCATAACTGGGATGTCCCTACAAAAGCAATGGTTGCTGTTGTTACCCACCCTAAAATGGAAGAGGAAAATCCTACAGTAACGTGCTTTCACTTGATCACTGCCTGGCATCTACTGCCATCTAACTAGTTTGTCACAGGTTGTTAGGTTCAGGGTTTAGTACAGTGTTTTATCCTGTAACCAGTAGAGGGTTGTTTTTATGTTGACCCTTATTTTAATTTGCAATCATTATTATTACAGCTGAATTCACGAAACATCTTCCCACTTTGATTTCTTAAATGGGACTATCTTCGTGACAATCCTGACCGTGCAAATGCACTATATAAATAAAATAGACAGATAATTGACTGATTAGGATTCCCAATATAGGAAGAAGGAATCTGAAGCAGTATAACCCAGATGAGGCCTGTACCTGATTCAGTGTGTTCTGTTGAGCCGTTCTTCACTTCAATCTCCACTTGCCCTTCAGGGGCCTGTAAAGTCACAACACAGAACAGATCCAGTGAGCAAAAGCTGGAGTCTAGATGCCTACAGGGATGGAAATGTAAGTTAAGAGATGTTTTGACAAACTGACTAGTTTAACCCCAATATAGCTCAGGTTTTACCCGGATGTAGCCTGGCTACGTACAATTGGCTAGAAAACTTTCACTTTTCAACCAAATGTAGTTGGGATTTAATCTGAATGCCCTGACAGGGTTTCACTCACTTTTCACCACAAAAACATTCATTCTGCAGAGATGCAGTCTACACTATCCTTATGTTGTACAAGGAAAAACATGCTTATGCTGTACAATCGAGGAAAAGAGGTGAACGGAGGGAGAGGGGAAATGAGAACAGAATGAGGCGTGATACCTTCGTGGTGCGCTGGGGGGCGCTGTGCTGCGGGGGGGTGTCCTGCTCCTCCATGGACTCGCTCTTCAGCCGCGAGCGCCTCTTCTTCACCAGGTCGGCGTCCCTCACGTGGCTGAAGCTGGACTTGGACGCAGAGGCGTGAAGGCGTGGCGGGGGCACGGGGGTGGGAGCCCCGCCCCCTTCCGGCTGGCCGCCGCTCTCCTCCGCCTTCTGGAGCCGTTTCGTACGGGGCGGGGGCACCAGGCCCCCGTTCGGCTTGGCGTCTCTCTCCGGCTCCGGCTCAGGCTCCGCCTCCTTCTCGGCAGCCTTGCCGTTGGTCTCCAGGGCGATGGCGCCCGCCTGAAGCCTCTCGGCGCAGTAGCGGGCGGCGGCGTCCGGGTCCGCGCCCTCCCTGGGCTCCCCCACGGAGTAGCTGGACTGGCTGCTGTTGTGCTCGATCTGCAGCACGCTCAGCTCCTGCCCGGTGAAATGGGTGCGGATCTGGCACAGGTAGGTCATCACGATGAGCCGATCTGGCACAGGGAGCAGAACCATGTCCGATGGCTCGATCAGCCGCGAAATTCCCAAAGCCGCAAAGCCATCAAATGCCTGAGAGAGAGAGGAAGAGACCGACAGAGAGAGATGGAGAGAACAAGAGAAAGTAAGAGAGAAATTAAATGATCAGTTCTTTAAAGAACTGATGTGGCCTGAGGGATGCAGGATGTACTCACCTTCTTATTGTTGAATTTGATGTCGTAGGGGTCCAGCGTGTCATAGTTTCTGAAAGGGTAGGAAATAATGTCTTTAGACAGCAGTAGTGTAACATGTTGTACATATCAAAGCAGGCAGGTGTGTTTGCACATAGGGTGTGGAGCAGGGGTGAGAGAGTGAGGCATGTAACATAAAGGTTGCAGGTATGCAACCCAGTCGATGCAAAACTGTTGCACTCTTCAGTGAAGTACTGTGTGTAACTTGTCACTTCTGTGAACTATCCAAGCAAATATCCTCTTGAAGTGAAAGAATACAGTATGGATTCTGACATTCTTTTACTGAATTAAGTTGAAAAAAAAGCAAGCTTACACTGGCTATTTTTTTCAAGTTCATTAAGCTTACACATTATGGGGATTCATAAACCCCATAATGTATGAACTACAATGGGCTGTCAAACACTGACTTGTTTGAACCAAATGAAAACGTTTTGACAGGAAACAGGAAAAAAACTACAAATTGGTTACATTTCACCCAAGCCTCATTCATGCACCACTACAATTCAGTATGTCTGAATGAGCTTCCAATCAGTGTCAATACGAGATGAAAAGAAACAAACTTCAGGAACATCAACTGCAGCTTCAGCTTTGAAATAAACAATAGAGACATATCCCTAGGCAAATTGATGATGAACAAATGTAATTTAACAGCTACGCACATCTTTTCCGGACAGAAATGGTGGAGGATGGCACAGAACGCCAGCCCATTCCGCCAGGAGGTGCTGAAGTTGGTGACCTTGACCCCCTTGTAGCCCTGAGTGACCTCCTGGCACCACTCCAGCAGGGACTGGGTGGAGGTGACCAGATCCGCGGTGGGAGGGGCCCGATCGTCACTGGCCGGGGGCACATCAGCACTGGGCAGAGAGCTGGAGATCTGAAGACAGATCAGAGAGTATCAGGCACCTGTCTGTCTCACTCGACATTATTATTATTATTATTACTAGATTACATTGCATTTATTTGGCTTTTATCCAAAGCGACATACGATAAGTGCATACCGAAGGTCATCAGACAAATACAAAACACAGGTCCGATAGGGTACAATATTCATTATGTAACTGTTATCCATATTATTATTATTCTAATGATATACCCCTGAGGCTGCCCAACTGCTCCACTAAAGATGAATTCGCCGTATGCATAGCAGTTATTATTATTATTATTTTCATTATTATTTTCATTATTATTATTATTATTATCACCACCTCCAGTGTGGACTCCTCTCCCTTGGTAGACACATGGACAGGGCTCAGGTCATATTTCTCTAAGAGCTCTGGAGGGGGGAAGATCTTCTTTTTGGCACGACGGAGGGGCACCTGGGACTCGGAGGGGCCCACCACTACAGCGGTGGTCTCTGCTGGAGAGGGGGCAGGGGAGGGGGTGGGGTGTTCCTTCCCATGCTGCTCTGCGACCGGCAAACTCGCAGGTTCCTCTTTCTCCAACTGCGTCTGAGGACTGAGGAGAGAGAATATGAGAGAGTCACAGTCAAAGAACCGCCATGGCAACAATGGAAACATGATGGAACAAAGAACTCAGGAACTCAACTTTCCCACCAGCAGCACCTCTCTGTGGCTTCCCACAGGTTGGAGAAAACTTTGTACTACATACACTGTGAATAATCTGACATTCAAATATTCTACGGTTGCAAAGATAGCATATCAAAATAAATTAATTACTGTGCTCTTTTCCCCATCTACATATGAAACAGCAGTTTTCTCTGTGTAAGTAATACGCGAACAATCACTTAATTCCCGCAAAGCCCAGTAATTAATAGAACGACATTGGTTTTATGCAAGGATTAATAGGTTAATAGAAAAATGATTACAAACATGCTAAATTATTGCAAAAATACCTTTAAATAATGTAAGACTATGCCATGCAACAACAAAAAAAGGCTATGTGGTGAAGCAACGAGATCATGTCAAAAGCCCTGACATGAGCAATGAGCTTACAGAAAGTAACACTGGACCAGCTAATCATGTTTTGCTTCTCAAAACATTCCCAGAAGGCATTTGTCAAGTTTCCTGGCAGTCCCCTGAAAGTTAGTCGCATGCACTGCACTGCAGAAACAGCCTGAGAATGTTATTCACCTCTGTTATTCAATTCAAATTGTGGACGGTCATTTTTTCTGGAATTTTAGCAATGTTAAGCAAATCTGCCTTTTGAATGCTTTCATTCAGAACATTTAAACAAAAAATACATCCAATAATAACCATGAGCCGATGTTGCCCGTTCATTTTGTTATTTTAACCTGTTTGGAACATTTTTGTGTGAATTTGGCAGAACAAGTTTGGACCAATAAAACCTTCTAAGTGTGGGGAATGTTTTCATCATAATGTTATCTCACAGCCAAATTAGAATATAACTCGAATATTCTCCAACATGGTAAAAATATTTTGTGTTAGTAGAGGCAACTCAAATGGCAAATCAGCTAACCAAAGCTTCTTTTTGTTTTTGTTCACATTTTTAAAACATAGCTCTCAATGTTACTGTAAAAACACACCCCAAAAACTTAACATGACAGCCCTACCATATACGGATAAAGCAATAACAAATATTAGTACTTATGTCAGGTATACAAACACAGAGAGGCTCAGTGAATGATATCACATATATATATACATATCTGATATATTTACTCAGTTTTAAAACCAATTGTTGTTCCTCCCTCACAGTTTTTCTGAGCATAACTCACAGGCTCAGCAGACAGGGATCATACATCAGTGATTCAAACCTAGCTCCCCAGGCAAAGAGGAAAAACAAGTCCAGTAGCAGAAATAACATAAGTCTGTTAATTTCTTATGAGCATGTGGAAACAAAGGCCTTATTTTTAGTAAAGCTCTGGACTTTTAACTAGTTATTGAATCAAGTATTTTATGACAACTTGTTGAAAGTATTCAAAAAATCCAGGTAATGCATAACTGAATAGCACCATTATGGAATTTGACATAATTGTGTACAAGTTTTGAGGGTCAACCCAATGCTGACCAGTGTTGATTCATCATCCAAGCTTATAATAGGTCGATACAGTTCAATTACATAAAAGCAATTTCATCTCAAGAATTCAAAAGTGTACTCACAGTATCACTGGAAACAGACAGCTGCTATTTATTATTTTGTAAATTGTTTAATCTACACTCAATTGGCTGTTTAAATATGTAAAGCCTCCGGGCACTTCAGTTAATTTTTCTATAAGATACTCCTTTATTGAATTTCTCATTGAGTTCAGTTAGGTTACAGTACTCAGCGATGATGCACTGCTGCCACAATGAATAAAAGGCAGGCTCTGAAGTGTGCTGGCCATGACATGCTTCCACAGAAGAGGAACCAGGTAAGACCAGTCATGTGTTCAGTTGCCATAGTGTCTGAATACTTTTCAATCACTAGTCTTTTCAACACTTAAGTTTAAGGTTGCTTAAGTGGTTTAAATTCTGTTCTGTGGCACAGGCATTAAACATAATATATAATGCTACTTTTCTTTTACCCAGCAGTCGTCAACATCTGCCTTCAACCAATAATACATAGCATATTTTAGTTGTGTCCTGTAGCTACTGTATGTCAGATTGAGTTCTCACTAATAATGAACCGCACTGAGGTTCACATGAAACAGGTACGTTTTTATGTGGTACTCTGATATTTTGTAAAACAATTCACTGAATAATTAGCCTCAATGCCAACTGTACAATCCAACAGTGGTATTAACACTGTGCACTGGCACTGTTATCCCAAAGACACTGCAAAATGCAAACTGATTTAAGAAAAGCTAGAATCTAAATCAGGCAAGATGCACACCACAACACAACTACACACAACACAAATTAGATGTAAATATTTGATTACTGTCCAAAAATCTATGTCTAAACATTAAACTACTTTCTTTTCAAGAAGCAACATAATGCACATATTTTGGCTTATGGATGGCTAAAGTCAAGATGACTATGACATTTTAATAATGCGGAAGTAAGGGCTAATCCGGTACATACATTTAAGGGTGTCCTACCAGACTTACCCTTTATCCAGTGCTTGCGCTGGATATACGAGCATCTCTGCCTTCCCTAACGAACAACACACCTCCTCGTCTACAAGTGTAGTGCTTATCTCTATCTCTGCCTTTGTTTCTTTCTGATTGGCTCCCTCCTCTATGATCCTTAGCAACAAGCTCTCATCCTGGGATGGAGGAACATGGGTGCGGAGCAGTTGACTGCTGGTTTCCTGATCCTGATTGGATACACCAGTCATTGGGAGCTCTTCTCTAGGCCGCTCCCACTCGCCTGAAGGGACCCCCTCACCCATAGCAGAATCTAAGGATGGGAATCTCTCATTTGCTGTCAAGTCTGGTGCTGCTTCCTGATTGGCTTCTGGGGTGACCACTCCCTGGCTCTGGTCAGGAGATGGGGGAATGGTGTTTGGAAGGAGCTGATTGTTTGTCTCTTTCAGGTCCTTCTCACCACCTCCTATATTCACACAGACTGAGGAAAGCATCACAGTCTCACTGGCTTCGTCCAGACCATTCTCACAGACTCCTAAATCCCCGGCCTGGGGCAATGATATCTGAACTTCATTAGTGTCTGGGACAAGAGCTGCACCCTGATTGGTTAGGCCTGTGCCTTCCTCTTGAGGAGTCAAAGGAAGAGGGAGGTCTTCCTTTATGTGCTGTTTAGGCTGTAGTAGTTCTGTGGCTGTAGGGGTGGAGACTTCCTCCTGATTGGAAGCTGGCTCTCCCGCGCCCCCAAAGGAAGACACTTGGGCATCAGGAGTATCGGGCAGTAAAGAGAGGGTGGAGTCAAGTGGCTGGGTCTGGTCAGGGAGGGAGGGGCTCAGTTGTGTTTCCAGTTGAGGAATGGAACCAATTGAGTCTGTGGGGCTAGTCTCCTCCACCTGCAGACTTTTTGGCAGTGATAGGCTTTCTTCCTCCCCACTGAGAGACTTGTGCTCTCTGTGTAAGAGCTCTGGGGTAGAAGGTAGAGGCCAGGGGACCACCGAGCTTTTAGAAACGTCTTCTTCTGACATTGCCTCCTTCAGGTTCCGGTTTTCTTCTGCGTCCCTGGAGTTCTCCAGGGCCACTAGCCGTCCTTTATCTGAGGTCATGGCCGAGCAAGGTGGCTGCTGCTCATCTTCATCCACCTTCTCCCCACCTCCCATCTCTGAGGGGAGAGGGTTCTTTTTGCCACGCTGGGGCGGAATTGGTTCGCTAGCGACTACGGTACATTGTCTGCTGGCGGGGACGGTGTTCTGTGGGGCCACTTCCTCTGCTGAAAAGGTCTTCCTCTTGCTGCGATGTGGCGGAACTACATCACTGGTGGTGGGCATGGCTGGGGAGGCCTGGCTGACATCCTCAGGGCCTTCTTCCTGCAGTGGCACCAGGGAAAGGAGCTGAAATTTTTTACCACGACGGGGTGGGGCCACGTCCTTGGTTTCTGGCACAGGGAGCACTCTGGCACTGCCTACATCCCGTAGGACATCCGGAGGAGGTCCCATGCTACCCAGTTTCTGTTCTGTCGGGAGCCCTGCTGCTGCAGACGGGGGCCAGCGTGCGCCCCCAGTGTCTTTGGCTGCATTTGTGGTGAGCAGCGTTGCAGATGGCTCCTCCAGGCTGAGGGACAAATATACTGATGTTAGAGACTCAAGCCTCAGTGTCACACACTGGGTTATGCGTAACTCTTTAATCATTTAGCCCAATGACCCCAGCATGGCCCCCCTCCCACACTGCCACACAGCTTTTCAGCAGTGTCACAAAAAACAGTGGGGGGGCAAGACGTACACTGACCATTGCCAAAACAGCAGGATCAATCAGCGAATGAAAGCTGATATCAATCAGACAAAATGACACCAAGCATTTTTCAACCAAATCTACCAGCATTCCTTTCCATGCATACAGGCCCATCTCATCAACTCCAAACAGCCAGGGCAGTGGTGTATGCATGTCACAGCACTAAAGACCAAGGCTTTGCATCCACATGGGCTCAAAAATAATAAAACCAGGCAGCTTCAAACCATGACACGTAACGGAGCTCATTTCACAAAGAAATAAAGTGCACTACTCGGCATGTTCAGCCATCGTACCGAAAAAAAAAGAAAGAAACATTCCGGAGGAGAGCATTTCCATGTGAGGGACCACGAAGACAGATGTTGTGTCAGGCCATGCAGGCGAGTGGAGTAGTGCAGAGAGCAACATGCCCCCAGGCACTTACCCTCCATCCATGTACAGTGATGATGACCACACTGTGCCTATATCCTCTTCCCCATCCTCAAACTCCATCTCCTCTCCTTGCATGCTGTCCAACTCTAAACCCTGCTTCGGTTCGGCTTTTTCCTTCATCATCTTCTCCCTCTTAGTCTCTGTAGCCACAGGGGGCGCTGTTTTGCCAGTCTCTCTACGTTCTTCCCGGGTCACTTTCTTGACATCCCCTTCCATCGATTGTAGTGGTTTTTTAACAGAGCTCTGTCCTTCTGCATTTTTGGGGCCCTCTTTTCTGTCTGGCAATGCAGAGGAAAGCTGCTCTTTCTCCGGGGCTACGCGGGATGGTGCCCTAGTGGGCGTCCGAGACGAAGTCCGAGATTCCGTGTTCTGCCTCTGTTCGCTCTGCTCTGACACACTTGTTTTCCCACGGATGGACTCTTCCAAGGCAGCCAATCGCAAGCACTCCACCAAACTCATTGTAGGAACATCTTCACCCACAGTGGGCAACGCTCTATTCTCATTTTCTTCTTGGCATTGAGGCTTCTTGCCTGCCAAGAAGTTGTTTTCTATTTTTAGAGGTTCCTGGTTGAGTACTGGTGTTCCCTCAGGGGAACCGCACTCGGGCTCCCACAGGGGGGATGGGTGTACTTGGCTGGGACCTGGGGCCCCTGAGTCCATCTCTTTGGGTTTTTCCACCCCATTGGAGACCGCTTCTGGAATATACGGCTGCAAGATGGTGGCCACCATCTCAAAACTGAGATGGGAGGGGGATATTTTAGCAAACGCTCATGTCAAGTATCTCACAAAAGCATGTGATTTGAATTTACAGCAGGCGCTAATTCATTTTGGTCCAGGAAACCAATGGACCAATCCAATAAAACAAAAAATAAATCTATCCTTAGCAAAAATACATTTCTTATCTCACAAAGCTTCAAGCTATCAAACAATGTTGGTTTTGTTTGTTTTTTCTGACCGTTCACAAAGACTTAGGAGTCTGGATGTCCAAAAAGACTTTAGTAGTCAATGTATAGGCATGTTCTGGCAGATTCAGGTTAGTGTCACACTGTTGAATCACAAGTGTGGCTTTATTAGAACATGCAACTATCCAGAAGTCATTAACTTGGTTTAACATGCAGAATCTGAGGTCAGATGCTGCTCAGTATCACTGCTGCCACCAATATTGACCACCCTCAGTTAGAGACCATTTATGAAAATACTGCAGAATGTATCACAGTATCAGAGTATAAAGCTGGTCTTTGCTAAGCCATGCCAAAGCAAGCCATAAGGAGGAGCAGGCTAGCTTTACTCCCATACTTACCTTTTGTGCAGGGCACCCACTATCACGGACATAAAGCCCACAGTCTTCTCCTCCTGCCCTGAGATGACATCCGGCTCATCCACCAGCTCAGTACAAGACACCAGCTCTGGTTCTTCCTCTTTGACCCTTTCCTCCAGGGGAACTGTTTCCTGAGGCTCGGCCTGAGGCAGGCCTGCAGTGGAGGGGGGAGGCAGCAAACCATGCTCTTCCTGCTGGATCTCCACTGCTTCCGACTCAAAGGAATAGTCAGCCTCAGCCCACAGGGGCCTCTTCGCCTTGTAAGATGGCTGCTCCCAGGAGAGAGGCTCCATTTCGGGGGTGCGGGACAGTTCAGGGGGTGCAGCCGAGGGTTCGAGGAGAGGAACAGGAGCTACCAGACTCCTCAGGGCAGGCACCTCCTCTCCATCGGTCTCATTCTGCGCCACAGGAGGTGCAGGAGGTGCCTCCTCTGGGATTTCCACCCCCTGGGATTCTTCTGCTGGGGGTTTCATTGAGGCTGGGCTGTCAGAGACACTGACAGGAACAGTGGACAGTGAGAACTCTCAGTAGCTCTACATTTTAATCTTCTTTTCTGTGTTTATCCTTTCCTAGTCTCTACTTCTGATTCTATTTCATATCGCCGACGGTCTGTGCAACTTGATAGCACAGTATGTAACATGCTGCTTTAACCTTTAGCCCACCATTTAGCATGCTCATATATTGTGCCTGTGCATGATGAACCTGGACTGAGTTTTTAAATAAAGAAACCAAAAGCATTGTGCAACTGCAAAACCTCCCCCATTTGCATCATTTTCACACAGGGGATAAACTACACAAACAGGATTAACACTGCATGCAAGGCTTCAGTCAGGAGGGTTCCAATATTCTCAAAGCAGCATCACATCCTGACAGAAAAACGGAACATAGGGCTGACAGATTCCAGTCAACAGAACAGCAGAGGGAAAACAGGTCCTAGTGCCAGGTGTGTTAGTCAATTACACTTGGCAACACAACAGGGATGCTGTATCTGGTTCCATAAAGGGAAAGCAAGCACGACACACAAGACTAAGAGACACGGGCACCACCAGGGATTTTGGGCCCCATGAAAATATCTCACATTGGGCCCCACCCCCAAAGAAAATCCTATGTTTAATATTTTATCCAGGGCCCCTGTCAATCAGGGCTCTTGGAACAACCACCCCCCCCCCCCCCCCCCCTTATGAAGTGCTTGCTAAGAGAATCAGTGCCTTGCCTTGAAGACACAGGCCTCAGTTAATCAATGCAAAGCAACAACCACCACACCAGCACAACCAAAAAAAAGCTGTTTAATTCATGTAATTGGGATTCATATTAGTTTCACTCCAAGCCATGCTAGTGAAGATCTTGGACTTAGTAGGCTGTTTGTTGAACTACTTTTTTGTTTTATAAAGGCCATGTGTGATATCTGCCTTCCTCTGATTAATAATGAAGCTGTCCAAATAATCTGTACGTGATGACAAGTGATTCTTTTTCTCATCATCTCTATTGATTATTTGTGTCAATTTTTAATCGCTGTATTAATTTGATTACATTTAACTGTCTCATGACATTAATAAACAATGGAAATAAAATTAACATAAATGGATTTGCTTTAAAATATATATGTATATATATATATATATATATATATTACTACTAAGCAGTGAAACTTATTAATTAAGCAAAGAAAAAAAAAACAGGTCAGGAGCATCACTGAGTTTAATGGTAAAACTTGCGCCTTGCACATTCCAAGCCCACATGCTGCCACTACTGTGATGTCTCCTTACCTCCCATCCAATGTATCCTCCTCTGACTGTGTTACGCCAAGAATTTCCCCCATCACACCCTCCTTCTCCACAGCGAGCTCCACTGAAATGGGGCTCTCAGCCTCAGATGGAAAGCGTGCAAGTTTGGATGCATCATGTGACTCATCACTCCAGTCCATCTCGGAGGGTTCGCCACTTTCTGACAGTGGCAGTATTTCAGGCTGTAATGAGCGATTCACCTTAAGGCTGGCGTGGGGGGGTTCGGATGGGATCGAGATCTCTGGCGCTTCTGTGTCAGCAGTGATGTCACTTCCTGTTTCCTCCCGCATGGTGGTACTGAGGAATGCATGCACTGACCTGTCAGGTTCTTCTGTGGGACCCTCTAGCTTTTTATAACTTTCTATCCCGTCTTTGTCAACTTTTGGTCCAGATGGCTGAAACTTGGGGGTCACTACTTCTAGGCTGAGGGACAAGGACATTCAATGCGATCAATGGTCAAGTATTACATCATAACCCTAATTTTTAATAAGGTGATACTGCACTTATAAAGCTATAATCACATTTACATGTTTAAAAAAAAAAACAGATCATAAATTCCGCTGGCAAAGTGAGCTAATATCTCCATCAGAAACAAATACTGCTGTGCCACATCTGACAAGAATATACCTTGTTTCTGTAAACATTATTAAGGCCTAGACAAATTCATGAGAACTGCTCAAGCCACACACATGCACACATGGAGAAACATGCACACACACTTCATATCTGTATTGGATCTTGGATAATCTTACAAAAACCATACGTTCGGACATCTATAAGCCAACACCACCTACTCACTGAATTCCCATCATAAACACACACCTATATACAGTCCTCTACGTTTTTAAGCCACAGTCAACACTTCACAGTCAATCCACAGGCAGAGAAATTATGTTTCAGTTTCATAGCATACCAACAATGCAAAGCTTTATTAACCTTCCAGATGGATTAAACCTTCTACTGCCAATGACTAGCTAATAGTACCAACCAAAAACACCTTCTTTTTAATGGTCAATGCTTGTTTGGCATAGGATCAGATGCAGTCATCAGGCTAACATGGCCCATTTAAGCACATGGGATAGCAGGGTATTTCCACACTCTCCACACTAGGAAACTCCGAAATACAACTCGCACTCATGGACAGCAGAGAAAAGATGACTAAGCAAAACCAAAAACAGGAGACCAGGATCTAAACTCCAGTTTTAAATTGTCATTCATTTGCTTAGAGGACACCATTTACCGAGCAGCATTTGCATATTTTGCACATAGATAGTATTCTTTTGTGCAGTGTGGATATGCATATATGGTATCCATTTATGCAGCTAAATCTATTAAGGAGGATAACAGGGCAAGAAGGTCACAGGTTCAACAGTGGCGTATCTCACCAAAGATTCAAACCCACAAGCTTCTGGTTACAAGCCCAGTCACCACACAACCAGCCCACACTCACCCCCGCTCCAAGCCCTGCTCAGCTGGCTCCACTGCGCTCAATCCAAGCTCCTCCCAGCTCCCTACAGCAGGAGCAGCCTCTTGTCTTGAACCCTGCTCCACCTCCCGCTCCATCTCCCATAATGGGCTCACTGCCTGCATTAACGTCTCCTTTCGGAGCTGCGCCTCCTGCGCCTCCTGCGCCTCCCGCGCCTCCCACTCCTCCTCATCCTCCTCGGGAATCTCAGTTATATACAGAGCTGGCCACTCAGGTAGGGTCGGGGACTCCCTGTCTGGGCTAGGCGGTGCCTCGAGTTCAGAAAGGCAGGGCTGTGGGGAGGGAGGCCGCTGGGGCACCCCCTCTCTGTCCGCCCTGTCCCCTGCCACCAAGAGCTGTGGCTCCGGAGAGTAGCGTTCAGGACTAAGAGAGAGGGAGAGAGGAAAAGACGAGTGCAGAAAGGAGTTACGAAGAGGGAAAGAGATAAGGAGGAGAGCAAATAGCTGTGAGAATGTGGGTGGGTGGTTAAGCAGAACAGAAGAAGCAGGTGAAATAAGAAAGTGAATAAAGCTGGATGGGTCCCTCTGAAGCACGTCCACAGTGCGTAATGTTGCCCACAGACAAAATGCTCCTGTGCCACAGTGTGGTACATCAGAGTACCACCAAGATTTTACTCATCTTGTGTTCTCCAAAAATGTACCAAGCTCCCAAGTCTCCGAACACACAAAGCAAAGCAGGGTTTGGCTGCAGTTGACATTCAGTAGGCTACAGGTTAGGTATAATGCAATGCTGCCTGTACAGCACAGTGAGAAGTGGTCTGTAGATTCAAACCTAAGACCACTAGCAGAGCAAAGAGGTCAGTGTATTTATGTCCCCGGTGGCAGGGAATCAGGACTAATTCCCGAAAGGTTAATACAGCAATAATACTCTTCCATCAGGGAAGAGGGCAAACACGCGAGTCAAGCAGTACAAAATTTCCACAGTTCCATACCAAGACTGTTCAAATGAACTGTGCGTGTGTGTGTGTGTGTGTGTGTGTGTGTGTGTGTGTGCACGTGTATATAGATGTACGAGTGTGTTTGGTCATATGCATGTAGGTATGGAGGTGTGTGCGTGAGTGTGTATGAACACATGCATGTGTGTGGGGGAATGTGGAGATGGACATGTGTGTGTTTGTGTATGAACGTGTGCCATATTAGGAAACTGTCTTCAAATGTCACAAAATTCACAGCACCACTGAACTCAAACAGGTGTGATACTACATAGTGTTAGATCTATGCCAGCCAATAACAATACATCTCACCGTACAAGAGGTGCGTTTCAAGCATTGCGTCAAGTAAGGACCCAGTGAATGGGGGAAAGATGAGCTTGAAGCGTACGCTGGGCCCCACTTACCACTCATCCTGGTAGCCCAGGGCTGCATTTGCTGGCACTTCCTTCAAAAGAGGAAAACTCGGCTCCTGCTGCCTCTCAACAACTTCCTTTTCCAAAAGCCGGCCTTCATTGGAGATCAGGAGGTTGATTTGCGACTCCTTCCTCTCCTTGATGGTCTTCTGAACATCCGTATTGGCTTCCTCTAGAACATTCTCCTTGGCTGTCTCAGGAACATTCTCACTGACTTTCTTCTGAACATTCTCATTAGCCATCTCCTGAACATTCTCATTGGCTGTCTCAGGAACGTTCTCATTGGTTGTCTCAGGAACTTTTTCACTGGATTTCTCCTGAATATTATCTCCCACTATCTCCCAAACAGCTGCATCTGCTGTCTCTATAAAATTTTCACTGGCTATCGCCTGAACATTTTTATTGACTGCCTCAGTAAGATTCTCACTGGCTGTCTCAGAAACATCACCACTGGCTGTTTTGGAAATATCCTCATTGACTTTCTCCTGAATATTCTCAAGGACGATCTCACGAATATTCTCTTTGGCTTTCTCTGAAACATTCTCAGTGATCATCACCTCAAAGTCAGGTTCTGGTTCAGCCAATGGTGCAGTGACTAATGATGTCTCATAAGGGGGTGGGGGAGGTAGGTGAACTTCAGGGTCTGGGGCAATCTTCTGCTTTGTCTGATTGGATGTAGCCATTTCTTTGAGGTCATGATCTGCCATAGCCAAAGGCAGATTTTCGGTACCAAATGGATGGGTGGTCCTGGCTGGGGGCTCTTGTGTTGGGCTACGCATCGCTTCGGGGAGCACAGGAGAAGAGAATGGCCAGGGAGGGGGAACGGCCTCCATCAGTTTCTCCTCCACCTCTAACTCCTCTGAATCAGTTGGCTCTGTGGGTGGAGAACCAAGGACACTGGCCCTTGGAAATGATGGCAGGGCAGCTGTACTTTGAGGGCTGAGGGACAGAGAAACTGGGGTCAGAGTTCAGAGGTCAGGGAGAACAGTGAGGGCACAGATTCTCTATAGTAACCAAAGTGTAAGACCATTTTTCTTCCATCAAATCTCAACTTCCTTACTCAAGAAGTTCCAGTTAGTAAGAGGAACTGTGTGTGAATATTCACGAAGAGGCAAACCTGAGGACAAAATATTCATTAGAGCTGGGATTGTGGTGCTTGGGGGCGCTTCTTCATGAAGTTTCATGAGGTGTATCAAATGTTTCAAATATTTCAACTCCAGTTGACAGAACAATAATGCTGACCATCTGGTTAGCATGGAGAATCTGTGCTGAGGGATAGAGGAACTAAGGTCAGAATTCAGAGTGCTGAAGAGCAGAGACCACACGTGACAGCAGGTGAGGAAATCGGCCAATCAGGTGTGTAAGCGCAAAGTAATGGGGGGGAAGCCACACTCACTCATCAGGATGGAATTAGCAGCTTAAAAATAGCACAGCATAGACAGCTGCATGGGATGCAGTAAAGGTTTGGCTGTGAGACAAGACCACAGCAAGTGAGCCTCTTCCATAAAAAATGTACTACAGACACGTTACAGATAGGAATGCACCAGCAACAAATGGGTCACCGCCATATTAGGCACTCCAACTGAGCCCAGGATGGGAACGTAGCACAAAAAGCCCCTTGGACCGGCATTTATCTTTTCCATAGAGCTGCTTTTGTGCCAAGCACTGAGGCCAACGTGAGTCACCCTCATCCCACTGTTACGCTCCACACACCAAAGAGCAGTCAGGGATACGAAAGCTGTGCAGCAAAGGCAATCAGCATGCGCTTCGCAAAATATATTATAAATAGCATAGTGTCAGTCTGACACTTTAGCTAAAAACCATGATGGTGCAACAGAAACAATAAAGCCAATAAACCAAACCCAATCCCAAGAACATAACACGCACAGCTTAGAAATGCCCTTTTAAACCAAGCATCAATCTCCACTGACGTATATTATTAAATTCTCAGTGCATACTGCCGTCATATGAAGAGAAGATAAGAGTTCCGCTGTGAGCATTAGTTTTCACACACATTGGCTTGCAGTGAGAAACCACACTGAAAATCACTTGCTGTGCATGCACGTAGCATGCCGTACAGAACTCGGGCCCAATCAAGAGATGAGTGCTTGTGCAGTCCTAAACTAATTCTACTAACTCAACTGCTACACCAAAAAATCAAGACAACACTATGCCCAGCCATGCATTGGCAGAGTCCGGATATGATGTGTTGCTCATGACACAGCACTGACCTACATATGTGAGTTCCATAGTGCCCTAGCATCCTCCAGTGCAGTCTACCACATTTTCACACTACAATTTGGTATACTGAAAGTATACATTCTGTACATGTACACTAGAAACCAAATCTTGACAACAGATCAGGAAGCACGTCCATGTTGTCTTCTAGCGCTCTATGCAGGCAGTGCAAGCATGCTCCACAAAGGCCCGCAAAGACACAAAATGTCAGAGGTGCGCAAAAACATCTAAAGTGGACAGCAGGGGACAGCCGTGTATTACATGTAATTTTGCCTGTGTGGATGTGGAAAGTAAACATCAGCCTTTAAGCAGTCTGTGCGTATACCTGAGCCAAGCAGACCGCAGCTGCACACAAAGGATTCCTCCCCAGCACTTACCCAATGGCAGTCTTCAGAGGCTCTAATCCCTGTCCTGTCCCTGGCCTTTCTGTCCTCTGATTGGTTCCTGGGGCAAATGTGGGGATGGGCTTGACCAATAGCGGCCTCTCTGTGGTGGGGGGTGGGAGCTGGTTGGCGATGCTGATGCCGCCGGCGGTGCGGTGGGAGTGCTGGGCCTCATCCTGACGGCCAAAGGCCAGGGTTTTGGGCGTGGTCGTGGACTGCACAGGGGGGTGCTTCACACCTGAGGAGACGACCAAAAGAAACAGTCAAGCACTGCTGAGCTCTTAGTACAGGTCAGGTCAGGGCCTCATAAAAGAAGCATTTATCTGCGGCAGCTAACAGTGAGGTTGTGACAGAGCATCACTGAACTTTGTTTCATTTGTTTATTTATATGGAGCTTTGAAGATGCTGGCCAAATTTATCCACACATTTTTGTTAGGTTTCTACACTGATATGGTGGCACCCATTGACAATCATTGGCAGCATGATTAAAAATTACTGGCAACCATTTCCTGCCTTTATGTTTACAAATCATTGACAGCACTTACTACAATGTTTTAAATTATTGGTAATGGTACCAGCTCAAATCCTACATGTTATTAACAATGGGTCACAGCAACTAAACGGAACAACAATTCCAACAGCGAAGTATAGGATGCAAGTATGGTATGTTTTGTACAAAATCCCATAGGTACAGCTGTATTATGGCTAAATGAAATGAAAGCAATATGCAAGCAGGAAATTTCATTTGTTTCTGCAGTATGAAAGTTATTACTAGCTGGACTAACATTCACTAACATAACCCATTCAAAAGATAAGAAAGGGCTTTGTAGTGATTAACACAAAAACCCACATGTTTTGAACTTATTTTGGGCCAATGTTTGGAATGATATATTTACACACGTCCTCCTGTGATGTCACCCCGCATATTTTGACCTCATGATGGGAAAATATTACCAAGTCTGCTGCTCTCTTCCAAGGCAAGCAGAAGAGGCCTTGGCACCTTTCACAGGAAACATGAGGAAACATTAGTGAGACGACACAGGCTGGCTACTCACTCTGAACTGCAGAACCAGGGAAATCCAATTCTGTCCGGAGGTTTGAGTCTCTATGAGGTTCTAAAAACAGCAAAATCATACACAGTCAACAAACATGCAGACAGCCCCCACCTTTGTCACTGAAAGTCAGAAACCAAACATATTCAGACCCCAGCTCTCACTCAGGTCACCGGAGGGTTTGAGACAGTACTGGATTTGGGTTTGTGCTACGTTTGGATCAGTGGTGTGTTTGAGTAATTGGTGTGTTTGAGTCTGTACTGTGGTGATGTGATGGTCAGTGATGTATTTGAATTGAAGTGCTGAGTTTGCGTTAGTGCCGCATTTTGGTCAATGCAATGTTTGGGTCAGTGATGTATTTAGGTTTGTGCTCATGTTTGGGTCAATGCTGTGTTTGGTTCTGTGCTGCGTCTGGGTCAGTGCCATGTTTCAGTTGACGGTGCCTTCAACATTCATATCAGCTCATTACAGCCAGAGTGATTAGCAAGGGTGCTGACATAAATAAGGATGACCCATCTCACCAGCACAGACACAGGTGACTGGAGAAGGCCAATAAGGAATCACTGTCACTGTCAATCAGTGCCTGTGATTTCTGTGTCAATGCAAGTGGCTCTACCACTCTGCTATGTACCTGGGTGGAAGGAGGCTTGGCTGCCCAATAGGGCGGGGGCGGAGGAGGCTTGAGAAAGGGCTGCTGAGGAGGGTTTGGGCAGGGGGGTAGCATAGGACGATGACTCAGAAGGCAAGGAAATGGCAGCAGAGGGTGGGGAAACCTCGAAAGTCACACCCTGGGGCTTAGACTCAGACAGAGGGGGTTCAGGGGAAGATTCTGAGAGAGAGAGAGAGAGAGAAGCAAGAAAGATGACAGAAAATATGAAAATCATTTGATATAGATTTTTAAATGGTGAACAAGAGTCAGAACTATGAGCAGAGCATGGTTAGGTGAAGCACTTTGAGATTGCTACAAAAAAGCAGAATAGGACCGAATCGCTCTTGGTCTGTACCTGACTCAGGAGCAACAGACAGAGCTCGTTCACGAAGAGGTGGGTCAGAGAAGGGAGAGGGGGCAGGGGGAGGAGTTAAAGCAAGAGGTGGGGATATAGAAGGGGAGGGAGACAGGGGAGGGGGAGGGGACAAAGAAGGGGTAGGAGAAAGAGAAAGGGGAGGGGTCAGAAAGAGGGGAGGGTAAGGAGAAGAGACCGGATCACACAGGGCCTCCAGGTCTGGTCTGGTCTGGAGGGGGACGGGGACCACGGGCTCAGCTGGAGAGGAGGTGAAATAGGAGGGGGAGAGACCAGAGGAGAGGGGCGTCTGGACCCGGGGCGTCCGCCACTCACTCCTCCAGGGAGCAGGGACAGAGGCTGAGAGAACGAGGGATGAGGAGAGAGAAAGAGTGGAAGTGGGCGTGGAGTGAGTTGTGGTGATTATGGGGCAGGTGGAAAGAGTGAAGACAGACAGAAGAGAGGAAATGGCATTACCACCAGCGGACGCCAGCATAAGGAGAGAGGCTCAGCACTATGCCAACAGAAGGCGGAAGACCTTTAGTCCATGCAGCTCGCACTTGTGCAAATCACTCACAGTCTGAGTTTGTGGCTTTGTGGCGGTGTCATGCACTACTGCGCTAAGAACATTTAAAACCCGCTGACCGCCTCTAAGGCTCCATAATGTCACGTTTCTGCATACCACTGTGTCCCGGTACCTGTCTGAGGGGCAGAGTAGGGGTCCGCTGACAGGGTAGGGGCGAAGGTGGATTTTGGGAGGGTGGCTGACGCAGTTTTTGGCGGGAGTGTCGCACCCGTGGGAGAGGAGGGCATAGCGGTAACAGTTGGGGCAGTCTGAGGACCCCAGACACTGGCGGCAGCTAGGGATGCTGGGTAAGTGAGCATAGCAGGGACAGCAGAGGGACACAGATATAAGAGGGGGGAGGAGAGCGGAAGAAACAGAGAAAGAAAGAGAAGCACTGTTTATATACAGCCATACAAATAAAGCATTATTGAACTGAATTGAAACATTGAAAAAGAAGTGAGCACATTAGAACACCACAATTAGGAAAGGGACAGAGAATGAGGAACTGAGCAGGCAGGGGACGGGTGACCCTCGTACCTGTCTGCGGGCTGGGGGGCGGGGCAGGGAGGAAGGCAGAGGCAGGCTCGGGCCGGGAGAGAGCAGACATGTCCGGCCTGGGCTGGGGGAACACAGAGGCCGCAGAGCCGGCTGGGGGCCCAGAGCCTGGCCAGGGGCCACTCTGCTCCCCAGAGAGCCTCCGCCCCAGAGACAAGGGCACTGAGGGCCAAGAGAGAGAGAGGGAGAGAGAGAGACAGAGACAGAGAGAGAGAGACAGAGAGAGAGACAGAGAAAGAGAGAGAGGGAGCAAGCGAGGGAGAGACGGGGGGGGGGAGACAGAGAGAGAGGGAAAGAGAAGTAAAGGAAGAGAGAACAGAAAGTGTTAGTTTGAGAAAAAGGAAGAGGAAGAAACTCATAAGAGCATGTGCCATACAGAAAAAGCTGAAAACACATTTTATAACCTGCTACTCCTAAGGAGAATTTGACATGAATACACAGAAAATGAAACTAATAGGCCAAATGAACTTTTGGTTGCTCATATTTCACACAGCTGGTCTTCTGTGGATGGGAAATTCCATCATTTTGTGGATTTTTTTACATTCTGATATAAACCTCAGTAAGATTAATGTTTCAGAAGACGTTGAGGTCTCCAAATGTGGCTTACTAACCCATGGGTGATTCATAATGACTGTTCAGGCAAAACAATCTTGCACGCTATACATCCAGCAACACAGGTGCTGATGAAGGTATGGTGAGGCTTCACAAAACAAAATACAGGGTGGAGCTGTCATGTTCTCAATCACTCCCTGAAGTGAACCAATCATAGCGTTTCACAATGAGAAGAGGCTTTTGATTGGTTTGCACAAATGATTGACAGTACATGGTAGCTCAGTGCATTTTTAGATTTTTGAAGGCTCCCATCACACAAGAACCTCTAAACACTGTAGCAGTGAGTCATTCTGTCGGTCAGGCGGAGTCTGTCTGTCAGTACCTGAGCCAGCAGTGGGCTGGAAGATTTTGGGCAGAGCCGGTGGGTGTGCCCGGGTTAGGGTGGCCACCGTGGGTGCATAAGGGGGTGGGTGAACCTGCTGCGGGGCAGAGGGGCCCGTGAGGGCGTGTTGGGGGGGAGCATCTGGGATGGTCAAGGGAGGGGGGTCAGGAGGAGCAGGGGGGGCCAGGTGGGCAGAGGGGGCAGAGTGGGCAGGGGGGGTAGGTGGGGGCAGGGGTGCAGAGGGGGTAGGTGGGGGCAAGGATGCAGAGGGGGTAGGCGGGGGCAGGGGTGCAGGGGGGGCAGGGGGGGCGGGAGGTGCAGAGGGGGCTGGCTGTGAGGGGTGTGACTTTCGGAAGAACTTAGGCACTTTGGAGGGTGGGCCAGCAGAACCACACTTCTCTTTCACACTGACAGTGGATGAGGGAACTGGGGCGAGAGAGAGAGAGAGAGAGAGAGAGAGAGAGAGAAGAAAAGAGGAAGGTGTAGAAAAGGAGAAACAGAGAAGGAGCAAAGGAAGAGTAAAAAAGAATGAAGGACAAGCAGAAAGGGAGAGAGAGAAGAGGAAGAAAAAGTGGCAAAAGAACGAGTGCAAGGAGGAGGGTAGAAAATAAATAAGACAGCCAGAAAGAAGGGGGAGAGAAGCAGAGAGAGGAGAGGGAGAAAGGAAAAATGGATATATTGCATGGGGTGGGTGAGGTTATGAATGGAGAAGACATTGCAGGTATAAATGGGAGACAGGAAGTGGAAGAGGGGTAAAGGATAGAGTGAGTGTAGAAGGGTGGATTAGGGCACCCAGAGAAGAGATGGAGAGAGATGGAAAAAGAAACAAAATGAATGAAATGGAAAAATGAATGACAGCAACTGCTCTTAGACACACAACAATGGAAATAAAAGCCAGAGTTACGCTTTTTACCTGAGAATTTCTAGTTCAATCTAGCAAATATTCTATTGCTTTGGAGTAGTCAGCTATTGCCCAAATACATGCACTACAGCCAGTTCTGTCAAAAATGACATTAACAATAGCTTAACACAGGGGTAACCAACCCTGCTCCTGGAGATCAACCATCCAGGAGGTTTTCATTTCAACCCAAATTTGGCACACCCGATTCTACTAATTAGCAGCTCAATTAAATCTCTAGCTGTTGAATGAGGTGTACTCTATTAGGGTTGGAGTGAAAACCTACAGGACGGTAGCTCTCCAGGAACAGGGTTGGTTGCCATTGGCCTAATGGAAAAAGCCTCCAGGGGTGGAGGGTGGTGGGGTTTTTTTTTTGGGGGGGGGGGTTCGAGGGGGCAGGTGAAGGTATACCTTTCTTTGGGTGGGAGGGTACTACCGGAGGTTTACACTCCTCGTCACGCACCCGCCGCATTGGAGCCAGAGGGGCTGATGGACAGAAGGAGGGAGAGAAAAAATAGGAGAAGGAGATAGAGGGGGAAAGAAAGGGGGAGAGAGAGAGCAATGACACAGAGGAGCAGGAAAGATAGATAGTGGAAGGAGGGAGGAGGGGCAGGGGGAGGATGAGGGTAAACAGCATAGCAGGGCATAATACAGCAGAGTGGAGGAAAAAAGAGAAAAGAGGTGGGAAAAGGGAGGAAAAAAGAGGATAAGTAATGACAGTAAGGTAAAACAGACACAGAAGTACAGGAAAGAACAGAAAGCCTAAAGACTCGACAGCCTGCAGGAGCAGGAAAGAGAGATTCTGAGGGGTGCTGAACACTGTATGGGCTTGAGACTATATACCTGTGTGTGTGTGTACTTATGTGCATGTGTGTGTTTGTGCGCATGTGGGTGCATATGCACGACTGTGTGTGTGCATGTGTGCGCGTGTGTGGGGGGGGGGGTGTGTGTGTGCATGGGAAGGTATGTGTGTGTGTGCGTGTGTGTGGCGTGCACGTGTGTGTGTGTCCGTGTCTGTGTATAAGCAGTACCTGCAGCAGCCATGCTGGCTCCACTGCTAGCTCTCTTGTCTTCCTCATCATCACTCTCATTGAAGTCGTCCAGGTTTCCAATGTCAGTGGGCTTCACACTCATCAGACTGGCCAAGCTCTGCATGTCCTCATCACTAGGGGACAGCACTGAGTGTTACTGATCACTAATCAATACTTGCTCCCTTATACAGAACAACAATCTCACTCACACTCATTCACATACTTACATACTCCAAGCATGCAATAATATGCAAATGAACTATTTAGACCAATTAGGCCTCAGGAATTGGGCATAACAAAACCTGGTAAGTAATAGCAACATAGGCTAGTTAGACAAATGGGCAATAATAAAAGGCAGTTTAGCATTAGCGGGTAAATAAAAGGCAGTTTAGCGTTAGCAGCTAATAAAAGGCAGTTTATCTGTTGCGGGTAAATAAAAGGCAGTTTAACGGTAGCGGGTAATAATAAAAAGCATTTTAGCGGCAGTGGGAAAAATAAAAGCACTACAGCAGTAGTGAGTAATAATGAAAGGCATTTAAGCAGTAGTGAGTAATAATGAAAGGCATTTAAGCAGTAGTGAGTAATAATGAAAGGCATTTAAGCAGTAGTGGGTAATAATGAAAGGCATTTAAGCAGTAGTGGGTAATAATAAAAGGCAGTTTATTAGCAGTAGTGGGTAATAATAAAAGGCATTTAAGCAGTAGTGGGTAATAATAAAAGGCAGTTTATTAGCAGTAGTGGGTAATAATAAAAGGCAGTTTATTAGCAGTAGTGGGTAATAGTAAAAGGCAGTTTATTAGCAGTACTGAGTAATAATGAAAGGCATTTAAGCAGTAGTGGGTAATAATAAAAGGCATTTAAGCAGTAGTGGGTAATAATAAAAGGCATTTAAGCAGTAGTGAGTAATAATGAAAGGCATTTAAGCAGTAGTGGGTAATAATAAAAGGCAGTTTATTAGCAGTACTGAGTAATAATAAAAGGCATTTAAGTAGTAGTGGGTAATAATAAAAGGCATTTAAGCAGTAGTGGGTAATAATAAAAGGCATTTAAGCAGTAGTGGGTAATAATAAAAGGCATTTAAGCAGTAGTGGGTAATAATAAAAGGCATTTAAGCAGTAGTGGGTAATAAAAGGCAGTTTATTAGCAGTAGTGGGTAATAATAAAAGGCAGTTTATTAGCAGTAGTGGGTAATAATAAAAGGCAGTTTATTAGCAGTAGTGGGTAATAATAAAAGGCAGTTTATTAGCAGTAGTGGGTAATAGTAAAAGGCAGTTTATTAGCAGTACTGAGTAATAATGAAAAGGCATTTAAGCGGTAGCGGGTAATAATAAAAGGCATTTTAGCGGTAGCGGGTATTGGTACTCACGTGGCCTTCCCCTCCCTGAGGAAGACACAGGAGAGGGACAGCTTCAGTGTGGCCTCCACCACCTTCACCGACAGCGGCTTCAGCTTCAGCGTCAGGTCCGTCTGAGTGGGTGTGGCGCTGGCAAACTTCTTCATGTTCACGTCCACTGACGCAAGCACCTTGCGGTGGCCCTTCGTCTCCTGCGGGGGGAGCCGGGGAGCAGGGTGCACTCGTCATTACATCACTCATCAAATCGCTCTGCATTATGTGCTAATCACATTTTCAGCACAGATGCACATGAGATGTGATCCGAATAGTGCTCTATGTTGTTTTAGCGTCCTGAGACAAAAAAGACGGAGTGATATTTTTATAAAGTTATTGCTGCATTTTCAAAAAAAAAAAGCACCCTTGGTAAACACATGGTAATTGTACCTTTTGCTCACAAACAAAAACGTTTACAAAACGGAACCAGTACTGCCGTTATAAATTAGTCATAAAATGGCAATACAATTTTTTCAGTTACCTGACAAATAGGAAAAATAGAAAAAAATAATGTTATCACCTACAAGAGCTGATATACTGTAAATCTCTGGCATATGCATGACTGGCAACAATAAACTGCAAAAAAAACTATTTAAAAAATAATAATTTTGCCTATGGGCTACTACTGAGAATTTTATGGGAAGAGTGCTGCTTTTTTTTTTACTTAATCTCCTCCAGATTGAAATAAGACTCCAGTAAAAGAGTCACAGTCTATGTGCCCTTCCTGGAATGTGAAGACTTACATCATCAGAACCATGAATCCCGTATATCAGTGCAGAGAACATATGTTTACATATTGCAAGAAGAAGAGCCTGTATTATCCAGTCAGCGCCTCCCAATATTTAATCCCTTTTATTTTATTTAATTGAATCTAAAGATGAACAGTCATTTTTCAGCTACTTGGCCTTCCACGGGGCACCAGGTATGGCAGGATGCCACACAAACATCCTATACAGAGACAGACACTCACGTTCTCAATGACGAAGGTCCACTCCTTGTCTTCATACACATCAGAATGGGGATCCTGAGAGACAAGGAGAAGGCCTGTGACTAAGATCAACAGGTTAGAAGGAGCCTGACTCACGACTACCACAATCTTCTAATCACAGAATCCACATTCTCCCAGAATAATGCATGTTCTTCCTGTCTAATTAATGCACGTTCCTGCTCTTTCTTTTGCCCAGTTTGGAACACAATGCTCAATTGTAGCCATGAGCTCAGGGAGGGAGCACACTAGCAAGTAATGCATTATCTGCCAGCTGGACTGGCCAGCCATTACCCAGGAGTATTGCTCAGGCATTATGGAGAGGTATCGTTTGACTGGTGTCCAGGGTTAAGGCAAAACTCAAGCACCTGAAAAACCAGGGGATCTGGGAATCTAATCATTTGTGTGTGATACCCCACTGACTGAAATCCTCATAGCTTTGGGGAAGCTTGGAAATGATGTATTTCCCCAAGGGACTTCTGATCACAGTCAGCACTAGCATGGCCAGGAGGAGGTCCAGGCCTTGGACTTCATCACTGAACCATGAACATGCATCTTGGCTGGTGTCACAATTTTCCCCTCCCAAACAGTTTCTGCATCAAAGGAGATGGTTGGAATGAAGCATGTAGTTTTGCTCTCTGCAAAATATTTGGAAAGATTTTCTCACCTGTCCCACAACTCCCCCAGTAACATTACAGTGATGTTTTCTTGTGTGAATAATTTGTGAAGGCAAGGTTAGAAGGACAGTCCCTACAAAATTCCAGAATCAAGTGCAGTGAGTTTGGTCAAGTCTAGTGTGCAGGATTTCTAGATTTCAAAAATCCATCCATTCTTTTGGAGAGCATCTGGGTTGTGATAAATTGTCAGTTTCTCTGCGCCTTTCAATGTTTTGTTACATTATCTATTTACTGTTTTGACTGCACTGTGCGTCTGGTGAAGAACTGTTTGGTATACATTTCTTAGTTCTTCAATCTAATTGTATTTTTCATGTATTCTGATTTCTCTGCTCGCATACCTAACAACATGATCTGTGACCTTAAGCTATGTGAGCCTAGTGGTATTTGGTGACACGTTCATCTACAGCTCCACAAATCTGGAAGAGACACTGAGGTACTGGGGATGCTGTGTCACTACAGAATACCAACTGCCCCATTTGGGTTTGCATGGCTCAGGTTTGACTTTTGTTGGTCAGTCTGAACCTTGCTCTTTCATTGATTACTTGCTTATTGAGAAATGCACACAATTTGGGGTTGTTCAGTTTTTTCTAATGGAATGTTTGTATTGGTCACGTTGTGGATGACATCTGTCCACCACTCATAACTCCCTTGTGCCCTGCTGTGAGATGATTCACCATTATTGTTGATCTCCATACAACATGACCACAGTTGAAATGTTTTTTATTGCAACTGTCAACCTGTTGCTTGGGGTGCATGTATGAATGAATGGCAAAATGTGCAGAATACATTGATTCTGTGTGCAGTGCACAAGGCGGGTACTAGTGCACTCGGTTGCTCAGAGCCTTTTTTTGTTTGACATTTCATTTCATGTATACTTGCCTTCCTCTCAGAAAAGCAAACTGTTTTTGAGGGTCACCACCCACCCACGACTCCCCTCACAGTTCAGTATGTTTGTGTTCCTGACAGGCGTACCTTGAATAGTGTGACAGTGATGTCCACGTTTTCCGGTACCGGCCACACCACCATCCCCCGGTATGGGTTCTTGATCCCAGGCTGCCATCCGTGAAGCTGGACAGACACATGACCAGAACCAGGTGAGAACCGGGTGAAAACCAACAGCAAAAACCTTCCAACAAGCACAAATCAGGGCACTGCGAACTGAGAAGGAAAAAGTGTGAATCTGTCTCCAGACTGCCTGGGGTACTGCAGGGCTCCTCCACTGCTGAGCCTGGGGTCAACTGTGTCCACTAGCAGAACCTCCGTTGCCCCTCAGAGATTTCCAAGGGGGAAAGTCTAAAGAAATTTCAGTCCTCAAAAGAAGCAGTACTTTTCATTTAGAACTTAAAAAGCATATCACAGATACCTGATGGACTAGGGGACCAAAGTTCTTACCCTGGCTAGTCAAACCCTTGCTCACTGGGTGACCCAGTGGTCAATAATGCATTTCCCATTGGAACTACTGGCCACAGAACAGGTATGGTCAGGATTTGATCAAGACTACAGGGTGTGTCACTACACAAAGAACCAGAGCCTCAGCAAGAGCCCGTGGGTGGTGTATATATAACTTGCACAAAGACTGTATGGAGGCAAAAAGAGATACCACATGGAATGCCAAAGTCCAATATAGATATTATAGGGGGAGAAATCTATTGGGTCCTCAAATCATTATGGGCATTATGAGTTACCCCAGATTTATAACATCTCGCCACAAGTAATTTATTTTAAATGGAGAGAGGGTAAATTGTCAGCTAATTTCAGCAACTTTCTCCTTTAGATTTTAAGTAATCAAAACAAAACATGTATATAGGCATGGCTGTTGTCTCCGGGTCGTTACTGAAGACGTTTGTGCACCACTGCTATAGGGAATGCTAAAGGTCAGTATAGATACTGTGCGGACTGCTAAAGGTCAATACAGATAGAGTATGGAGTGCTAAACGCCAGTACAGAAGGCATAAGACATGATAAAGGGCAATATAGATATTGTAGGAAGTGCTAAGAGCCAACATCACTCCATTTCTGCTCGAGATATGAACCCTATGAAAGATGAGCCATGCATGCAGTATCCTGCATCAACACTTAGGATATTCTACACTTCTACAGCACTAATGTAAATAAATGCCCATATTTCTCCAACAGACCTGAATTTTACTACAGGTGTCGTGTTTTACATCACAACTGAAAGGGCAGCCACTGCCGCCACAACCGTTACTCAGTGTTACACCTGCGCATGCCATTTTAACTTATGTTCCTCCCTGCTGCTGCTGCCGCTGTTAATGCTTTAGCCAGAGGAGGCAGTATAGAGCCTCTGGCCTTGCAACCAAGTGGTTGTGTGTTTGAGCCTGGGGTGCCAGGCTGGGTAGCTTCACTAATCCTTACAGCTGCGTGAAAGGGTTGTGTGAGTCTCCCAAGAGAAGGTAATCCACAGAGTCAATACTATGAGCACTTAATAATGAATTAACTGTTTGTGTTTTTTATGGTTAAAGACTATGATTACTGCTTTAAATCCTATAAGAACTCCATGACTGATATTTATATGTTTAAGTAAAATAACAGTCATAATTAATAGTATAATTGTTGGTTTTATCACATTTTACCTTGGAGCAGATTCGTCTATTCCTCCTGGTCCACACCACTCTCAGTTTGTCTGGCTGCCTGCAATCACACAACACAGGTATCATATTACACACCAACATTACATTAACATCACATTAACATTACAGGAAAACCAGAAAGATGTGGAGCAGTGAGATGTACAACACGCACGCTCATTCTGTGGAAGTGTTTATGCAGAAGACTGCACATGTGCACACAGTCACGCACCCTCATGCACAGGCACACAGTACAGACAGCCTCGATAAGACCCCCTGTTATCAGCCATATCTTTGCCAGGCCTCGGTAAATCTAAGCTTTCGGTGACCTTTCACCTTTCAATCCTCAACGGCACTGGGCCACAAACATAACAATCTTCTCTAGGGAAGATTTTTACAGAATTTTGTATGTCATCAGTACTGTACAAAAAATAGACAAGTAACCACAATTAATTACCTTGAGAAAAACTCTTTAGTAAATTCAAAATGATCAATTCATTTTGGATAACATTACCTCCAACTCCCTTCTAGTTATCTTGTTGATATCAGGCAATAATTAACTGAAGAAGACAAGTAGGGTATATTCATAAGAAGTTTCAAGACAGAGGAGGGAGGAAAGATAAAGAGTGAAAGAAAGAAAGAGGGAAAGAAAGAAAGAAACTTGGAGAGATGGGTGTACTGACGTGGTTTAGTAAAAAAAGTTGTACAATAACAATTTCTCTCACAAAGACACACCCTTCCTCACACTAACCACACCACACACACACACATACACACACAAACTGGATGCACAGGCACAGGTACAGAGGCACAGGAACACAGACACACACATACTCACACAAACACACGTGTGCTTCCACCACCATCAGAACAAATACTTTTCTTTCTGTGAATCATGGGGGTTGGTGGCAGGGGGGGGTAGGGTGTAATAGCGGTGGGGTAGTGACAATATCTATATTTTGACTTGCATCAGATTTTTACTCAATAATGAAATAAAATCATTAAAGCTAAAACATGGAATACCACCCTCCCTCATGCTATTTTTGCATATTTACTGATCACTCCCTGTAATCTGCATTTTTCAGTATAACTATAGCAGCAAAAAAAGAATTTTGATGAAAGTGTGGCATTTCTGTTGATCTCTGCCTCGGACAGTGCAAACCCCTGTCGCTTAAGCATACTCCACGTACACTATAATATTATTATTACCAGTAACATAAACCCAGGACACACACACACTCACACTCACACTCACACACACTCACAAACACACACTTACACACCATACTCCACACTGCCTCAGCGGGACCATGCAGAACCAAGCTAAACCCACAGGAGAGCCCACATATGACATCACTCAGTATCGTAGGTTTCTCAGTGCAGACCACGTTAGAAGCTCACTGCTGAACTGAGATCAGCCTTTATCTCAAATCAAAAGCAGCTGCTGAGATGCTAGAACCCGTCCAAGAGTGACGAGGAAAAAAAAAACAATGGAAATGCATAATAACAATTCCACACCCCAACCCCCCACAAAAGCCTCTCAAGGAATTTTGAAGGTATTCCTCATGTTATTCAGTGCCTCACTGGTGCTACATGAAATAGAAAAAAGTAAAAGTACACCATGTACTGAAAATCTGACTGTTTTATAGAGGCTAGTGGCTACCTGAACATATTTGAAACTGGTATCGTGGTAGCACAACCCTGGCACCCGAAAAAAAAATATTAATGTGAAGTTAAAAACGCTGCCACAGTCCTTTTTAAAAAACAAATGTCCAAATTAAACTTAAGATAGTTTTGCTTTTTAATATTTATATGAATGGCTTTTTCTCCACTGTTTGCTTATATTCCTGCTTTGCTCAATGTTCTCTACGTTTGTTTTGTCATCACAGTTAAGCTGAGAGGCTGAAGTTACAGACAGGCACGGTCTTGTTCAGACATCCATCACGAGATGAGCATTACTGTCCGCAACGGAGCTGGACTGAGACGGCCGCAGTCACACGGGAACCACCAGGAACGGCCCCTGGTTTAGAACGGCAACAACAAATACGGAGAGCAGTTAGGAATGTGCCTCCAGTCGGAGGAATAGGTTTCAAACAATGAAGAAAGTGGCCTGAGAGCAGATGTGTGTGCTGCTTGGTAACGGTCCCCCTCGGCCTTCAGTGACGTAGAGATGTTTCCTCTCCATGGCCGCTTACCAAGACAAACAGATGTGTTCTATTAAAATCACGCTGAAAAATAATTTAGGTGCCTGTCAGCAAAGGACAGAGCCTTTAAGTAAAAACAAAAGAAAGTGAAAGCTGAGAATCTTTGCTCAAGCATTCAAAAAAGTTGTCAACATGTATAATACATGCTATTTCTAATTTTAAAAAAAACATTTTCTGTGTTATGTAACTGAAATAAAAAAAGGCAGTAAGGCAGAAACATATTTGTTACCAAATATGAAATATTAAGTTTGAGAAACCATTCCAACCAAATGCAAATTTTAAGTAGCCAGAGAAAACTGGAAAATGGATTTTCCTGTTTCCTTTGCACATACAGTAAAAGCTGACCTTTGACCCCACATGAGAATGACAGGAAGAGCCATTCTGGCTCTGGTCTTTGGCTCTGGTTTCAGTTCTGTTTACATGCAGAGGGTGTGGCCTATCCAGTCCTCCCTAAATATGGAAAGTACAAAAAAGCCCCGCCCACCACAAAACATCTTGCAGCAGGTTGTTTCAAAGGTCTGGACTCCTTACCGCTACGTTTTTCATAAACAGAAATGAATAGCACCTGGATTGCGGTGTCCGAAAGGTGCTTCCGAATCTCTTGGTGCTTTTTGGATTAAATATTATTCCACAGTATCATGCTTTTTTAGTATTGTTGGGCTTTCATAAAGGCCTGCTTTTAGTGTGACACACAGAAGATACAATTGACCCTAAATGGGAAAATATGAGAAGCAAATATGCAGAATATTCTAAATGAAGAGTGAAAGCCTTTTCTCAGACATAACCAGACTAATGGAAGGTAACTCACGCATGCCTCCGTTATCAAACATGAGGGTCTCGTGTGAATTGCCTTGGACAAAATTCCCAGTAAAACCCCTGTGGAATCTCTGATTCCCTAGACACATTCCAGTACACTTTCCAGAACACATGGGAATAGAATCACTGGAATAAATTATTACTTGTTTCATGACCTTTTATCTTTTTTCTCTTTTCATTGTATTTTTTTTGTCACAAAAATGCTGAATCTTGAAAATGACGTGGGCTGGAGAGGGGGGTGATGTGTTGGGCTGGCAGAGTGGGGTTAGGCTATGTTGCTTTAGCACTGAACCGACAGCTGTACAGTGGGAAATCCACAGGGGGGTGAGAGATCGTCCCAGTGGCAGTTCTTTCGTCCTTTCTCAAGTTGCAGGCTAGTTATAGCATCGGTGCAAATAGGACATAAAGGCCACGTTGGGTGGGGAAGCTATGAGGGAGCGGGAGGGTGGCGTGGGGCATTAAAAATAGATAGGGGGCCTGGCTGGCTAAAGCATGAGGTCAGAGAGCGCTCTACCCCCGCGGTCGGTCACCACCGGAAAGTCTGTCTTGGGTCTGAGGCGGTGGCATGACGCAGCGTCAGCTGTCCGAGCTCGTGAACGCCAGACCCAGCTGCGACCGCCCACCCCCAGCTGAGCCTGGTGACGATGTCTAACCCACCTGCTCAGCCAGCCTTTCGAACCCCAACCCAGTGCAGTCCAGTTTACGCCTCTGTTTTTCTCACTGGACAACAAGACATTCTTCCAACAGTACTATGCAATACTATACAGTACAATTTCCAGCTTTACAAACTACAAACAATGGGGTTTACCAGCTGATAAACATACAGTTTATTTTGAGAATTCATAATTTTATTATCTTGATATTTTCATATTTTGTTTTTCCCATGGTTATACATTAAAATAATCAGACCCCCCAATTTACAATTATTTTTTTATGCAGTATGGAACATAAAATAAAGAGGGATCTAGATATTCTCATACATTTTGGGTGAGATATTTGTAAAATTAATTCATTCTGAAATAAACATGTTCAATTCAGGGTTTTGTACTCTATCACAAATTTGTTTTTAATAAAAAGCTTTTTCTTTATTAAAAGGAATTTACACTGGGTCTAATAACTGACTAGTGACATAGCAATGGTCAAATGTCAAATATGAAAATAATCAACTAGTCTGCCTCACCCCTGCTACACACCATCCTGTCAATTCCTTGATTGTGTGTCACAATTCAAAAAATTCACACTGCACTGTCATCATTGATAATGTAAGATAGCTCACTAGCCTGTCTACCGTCCACGCTAGCAAAAGGACATAGTCTACATTCATAATGTGGAACCAAAACAGTTCAACTTAATGCTTAGTTTAAAGCCATATGAAAAGTACCAGACTTTCTCCCCTTGACTGCCAAGTATGTCAAAGGAATGCAATGTTTGTTAAAAAAAACCTTTACAGTATTTTTATCTTTTCATTCTTTCCTAAATGTTTCTCAGCCTCGGAATTGCCATTAATCTCAAGGGGTTGTTGATTTTCCACACAAGTGTGTTGTAATTTGCTAATCTGAAGAGCGCACTTTGGAAACAGTGATTAAAATCAGCACTTGGAAGACCCTGAGTTTAAACATCTGGTATTGCACATTCACAGGTATGCTCAGACCGGATCCCTGTCTTTAACATCAGGCCAGGTTTGCCAGTTGATTAAGCATTGTTTAGCAAGCATATGCAACCAAAGAGTACTGCTCTGTTTAAACATGCCACCCATACTATAAATCAAGGCTCAGGCTTGAATGCCTACTGATTTGCTGACAGGGATTTCCTAAAATACAGTAAAATAAAAAGTCTATTGGTTCTGAAAAGTTATGACAGATTGTTATATGATTTTATATCATATCAAAAATTGTCTAAAAAGGATAAATGAAAAAGTTGTAGTTCCCCTGAATATATATAAGGCTATATACAAGATTCTGCTATAAATGCAGGCCCAAAATAAACAGGATGGACATGCCACACATCTGTCCGGTGTCCACACACTGCACTCCACTCCAAGTCCCATATGCAACAGCTTTCTCCTGTGACCAGAAACCAACAACTCTCTTCTGTGACATCACACAAGTCTCTCCTGTAACAGCACACCAACACCTCTCTCCTGCGACAGCACACCAACACTTCTCTCCTGTAACAGCACACCAACACCTCTCTCCTGCGACAGCACACCAACACTTCTCTCCTGTGACAGCACACCAACACCTCTCTCCTGTGACATCACACAAGTCTCTCCTGTAACAGCACACCAACACTTCTCTCCTGTGACAGCACACCAACACTTCTCTCCTGTGACAGCACACCAACACCTCTCTCCTGCAACAGCACACCAACACCTCTCTCCTGCAACAGCACACCAACACTTCTCTCCTGTGACATTACACCAACACCTCTCTCCTGCAACAGCACACCAACACCTCTCTCCTGCGACAGCACACCAACACTTCTCTCCTGTGACAGCACACCAACACCTCTCTCCTGCAACAGCACACCAACACCTCTCTCCTGCGACAGCACACCAACACTTCTCTCCTGTAACAGCACACCAACACCTCTCTCCTGCAACAGCACACCAACACCTCTCTCCTGCGACAGCACACCAACACTTCTCTCCTGTAACAGCACACCAACACTTCTCTCCTGTAACAGCACACCAACACCTCCTTCCTGTGACAGCACACCAACACCTCCTTCCTGTGACATTACACCAACACCTCTCTCCTGTGACAGCACACTAACACTTCTCTCCTGTGACATCACACCAACACCTTCCTCCTGTGACATCACCAACACCCAAGTACTGTCCCTTTGTAGCACAAACTACCAGTGACTCTGATTCCCAAATGTCTGTGTGTCCCGGAACTAAAAGTGACACACAGAGATATGGGACATACTTGTGGCAATAATGGGTGCAGCTTCTTTGGTTACCAGCTCCAGCCCAACAGACCTTTTAACCTTATTGGACACCTAATTTGCTTTCTTCTAGTTAGATAAAAGCTAATCAAACAAATTGCATGTTTTAAATACGTTTTACCTGATGAGACATTAAGTTGGAGCATGTAGAAAACACGCAATATTCATATTCCAATCAAAATTACAGGGGAAAAAAATGTGCAAGGCATGATAGCTGTCTCCAAAAAGAAAGCTTTTATATAGGCTGTATGACCCCCTAACCTGCTGCCCATGCTGCTCATTGTGGTATTGTTCACAGGTGCCTAAAGGGCGGAGCTGAGGGTCGTTGGTGCAGTTGGGAGCACCTGTGTCCAGGGCTCCCAGAGAGATTAAGATGCCTGTCTCCAGATTGGGGAGGAGCTCTCTCCCCACCTTTTGGCTTCTGTTTAGGTGTTGGCTGTGTTTTTGGTTTTACACCATACATTGCTTCAGTATACCTTTCACACATCCACTCACCTACACTACTGATAATGCTGACTTTCACACCCTTACATTTGTCCTTTTTTGTATAATTAGGTTAGTTAGAATAAATGTGAACTTGCTAACTTTTAAATGTGTCAGTGGGTGTCTCCCTTTTTGTCATGGCTCTTGAGCCAGGTAGTGACACAGGCTTACACAGCTGAGGCACAGTGGACAGTAATGAAAATCTTCACAAAACTTCAGAATTGGCGGACTATTTTCAAAGTTAAAGTTAAAAATAGGCACAGTGTTTTAAAAGGCAAAACCGTTATAGCAGAACAACCCAAACTGGCTCCAAGCCACTGGTGCCCACAAGAAAAAATTACAGGCAAGTCAAACACAGCCCTGCAAGGGGCCTTCATGCCTACCGAAGGTTTTGTATGACTCATCTGTCCCACTCTCTGAGGTAACACCAGTCCAATACGCCTGTTGTGGCTTTGCATCAATGTCTAAATGGCTTCAGCTTTTCCATTATTACAGCAAGTGGCACACGACCCTGTTTCACCCATTTCATTTCTATTGAACATGAATGGTTAATGATGTAAAATAGTTTTAAATAGTGATGGATAAATGAAAGTGATCATTGGCTTCCCCATGTCGCATGTCCAAATGCACTTTGCTTTGTAGTGAAGCATCTTTGTGTATACTGTAGAGGAGACATCTTTGTAAATACAAATTCAGAAGTTGCCCTGCGGCTATATTTAAAAAACTAGACAAATGCATATTATTCAAGTTGATGATATTATCACCAAAAATCCAAAACATTTCCCAGCATGACCAGCGGGCTATTTGGCTTTTATTCACAAAAATGTCATTCTTTAACATGGTAATTGTTCATAACACTCAAGCACAATGTGTCGCACACACAAATACAAAATGGACCAGAGAGCACACAGGGGTTTTCCTTAGGTCAGTACATTTACTCAAGGAATTTGGGTAATGCAGTCTATATTTACCAGCGCCACCAAATGTATTGACCCTTTGTCCCTCTAGTCTCATTTTAGATCTTGGTAAAGGCACAAAGTTAAATAAATAACTGATTTCATTGTTTTTTAATTGATCTATTTGGTCTGTACTCTAAACTATAAACATATTTTCTTGCACACAGCATAAAAACTGCTCACTAAGGAGTACTGGGAACCATAAGCTTATTTGTATCCTATCAGCAGGCACAACTAATAAGGTGAGAGTGTAATTTATAGCATTTCTTTCTATCAACTCAGGGATATTGCTTAATTACACTGGTGCATGATATTCCAAGTTAAATGGGTCATACCTGTTGCAGGCTAGCCTGCTCCCCACTTAATAAATAATAAATCCTTTGTTCAAAAAATAATTGATGTTTTCTATTTTTGAATAATACTTTTATACTTACATTCAATTCCATTCTAAATTAACTTTGAGAGCGAGAGAGAGAATAACTGAATAAATATTTATACCACATAACCATGCACTAGTCTGGAGTGACTTCAGAAACCTGAAGAAGGCTTTCCAGGAACACAACCTTCCGCTGTGATGAGCAGCCAAATGACCTGCGCGTGTGTCGCTACATCAGACCAGCCGTGCTACACCAGCCACGGTTCAATGCGCCGCACTAACAGGACACATCCACGCTGCAACCAAATAAGAGGCAAATCTTCCCGTCCTCCTCAACTTCTTTTGCCACATCCAAACTTACATATAGCAAACTCCCAAATTACTTGCAAAATGAAAAATAAAAATAAAAATCCTTGTTTGCCCTGTTTCTGAGATTATTGGTGCAGCGGGCATATGAACATGTTTTTAAGAAAAAATATATGATATGGTTAGAATCTGGGCCTGTGATGGTATTTGCTAAAAAGTTTGTACTGTTTCAGGATCCTTCGAATTATCTCACTGAATGCTGACTAATCACTGGAGACCCCTCTTTGGGTTGGAAGCTGATGATAACAAGGACAGCCATGATACAGTATCTACAACATATTTTTTTAAATCAAGAAATGTACAGAATATATTTGCCTCGGTCTTTTGGAAAACTATTTTCTGGAATTATCTGCTTAATTCAACCTCACAGCAAGGTCATTATTCTATGGTAGTTTTTGTAAAGGTTGCACAATTCTCCCTATGTGAGACATTAAATGGTGTAAGAAAACAATCTCATATGTCTTCGTTTGGACTAGTTACATAGATATCGTTATAACTCTTCCCTGACTGCTGAAGTTAGACTATTTCCTCGCTTTTTAGCTTCCTGTGCAATGATACAGGCCAGGACAGCCAGAGTGACTGCTGGAATGTAAATTTAACCACACAAGGAAGCACGAGACTGGGCTCTACACGACTGCTTCAGGGGAAATAATGTGTTTAGAATATAGCTCCAGCCTATCAATGCAATATTGCAAGTCATACAAACGCAAAAATCATACAAACAAAAATGCATGCACGCGCACAGTGCACACACTGCACCCTTTGACATGCATCCTTTCCATGCCCTTTCCAAGGGTAATAGTCTACTAGGTCCTAATTAAAAATTGAAGTCAATTCTGAGCCAATGAAACAATCAGGCAAATTAAGTAAACAGAATGATGGGACAAAATACGACAATTTTTGTTGCAGTTGTTGTCGAAACTATTAATAATATGACAACAACACCAATAACAAAAACAATAGCAACAATAATAATAATTATTATTATTATTATGATTATATCACGTTCCAATTCTATTTTAAGGTATATTCGGAGGGACGTGTTCGTTGAATTCATTTTAGATTCATTGTATTATATCAAATATTTCCAATTTCAACTTCGAACTTACAATGTTAATTTTATCATACTGTATAATGTTATAACGTTTGTAAAATACGTAGTCTACTGGTGACGATAGCCTCACAATAAGAAGCCAGCATTAGAGAAAGTCAACGCGGAAGTACATTCGATCGAGCAACCATCATATCTAGCTTTCAATTTCCACATTGCCTTAACAAAGTTCAGCAGGGCAGCCTTGCTGTCAAATGTCACCATCGGGCAGGAAACGCAACACTTTTAGCTGTAAGCCATCACAAACGTTCTTTCAGTTGGGCTACAGTAGCCTATACTGCATCATTACATTCACAGTGGAAAAGCAAATGTAAATTTCAATCAAACGGGTAAAGTAGGCTATTATGGGCAATATGCCCCATCAGATAATGTTTTATACGGGATGAAACGCCCTCGTGTCACGCGTTCTTTTTTCTTTAGGTTGAACTCGCTAGCTGGAGGAAGAGGGGGTGCGGGTGTTGCTTTGAGTTACTTACCACTTCTTCGTGCACTCGACTATCAATTCTTGGTAGGAAGCCACAAACTGAAATTTCGTGGCTTTTTTGCCGACCCGTTGAAGTCTCTTCCAGACCGAAGTCATGTTGATAGCTGGTTTACTGGGACAAGGCGTATGTCGGAGGAATAATTAATACCTAAATAGCAATGCCTTGTCTTCCCCCCCTTGTAGTAAAGATATAGAAACCACTGACAGTTGCCGTATGACGAGTCGTATTCGGGGAAACAAGCATGCTGTCGATCTAAACATTGACATCGTTCCGGAGGCAGATGAAGTCCTCGCGAATTGTCGCCATCCCCCTTGCAAACTAGCGGAAAAATACGCGCACAAAACACAAAGCTATGTACGGAAACTAATTACCCGCTCATAAGAGGAACCGACCCAGAATCATGATATAGACTGCGTAGGTTAACGTTAGATCGTTTTAATGTTTCCTTACTTGGTAGCCTATCCTATGTTTCAAAACTTCTGACTGATTGTATTGTCGCTTAAAACAGTATGTTTATTATTTACAGTTATTTGAGCCAGTTAACATAACGCAAAGGGTAGCCTAGTCGCTCTTCTGGCTTGCGACGTGCAGTCCTTGGTCCTTAACAATTGTTGAAACGGACACAAGAAACGAATGGGTTAATCCATAGTCTTTTTTTATCGCAGACCAAGTACAGCAGTTTTGGTAGTCCCGTCCAAAGAGCACTTTCAGTGCATTTTCCGAAGGTAAGTCCTCAGGATATTTGCTGTGACAAAACGTTCGGGTTACTACAGAAGAGCAGAGAGCTAAGTAAATGCGAGGCTGGGAACAGGGAGAGGCACGCAAAGCACTGATGATGAAGCAGTATGCAAAATTGACTGTCTGCAAACTGTCGGTAAAAGTACACTGAGCGGCATAATCGCTCAGACTTTGGATCTCGTTTGTTCAGCATGGTTCCCAGTCCTAATCAGGATTGATATTGTCAGGAGGATTTCCCTTTAAATCTGATAAGATTAATCCTATAGAACTGAAAAGCCTTTGTATCTTTATCAAATTAATCAATTAACTTAGGTGAAGTAAGAAACAGAAATTGACAACATCATGAAATTATTCTCGTTATTATTTTTTAAATTATTGTTGTTGTTGCTGTTGTCTAGAATAATCATATTTTTGTTGTTGCTGTTATATCTAGAAAAATCATAATAGCAATATGAGTATACCTATAATAATCATAGTAACAATAATAATAAATGTAAATGTAAAACCAATGTACTGAAAATCCTGAGAATGTGTAACAAAATCCTGAGACTGTGTATTATTATTAGGATACAACAAGGCTACTACTAGCCTACTACTTCTAGTGCTACTAGGCTACTGAAGAACATTGCCATATTGGCACACTTTTACCCATTTAAACACATTCGTTAGGGTCAGCTGGTTTTGTTTCTTCCCCCAAGTGGAACTCACAGGGAAAGCGTGGATGGAGGGGGAGAATCTGAGAATCTGGGGAGAAACAAGCAGAGGAAGGGGACTCTTATCACAGCGCCTAAACTATTGGGAGAATAAGGACGCTGGGATTTTCCAGAGTGCGCAGAAGTTTATTTATAATCAGTGAGAGAGAGAAGGGGCGGATAGACGGAGGCAGCTGGGCTCGCACAAGTGGAGCTCGCTCAGACTGCAGAAGAACATGCACCACACAGTAAAATACCCCGTGTTAATTGAACTCTAACATAGTAGGCCTACACATGAGTCCAATAGGACATTTGTACTCTGTAAGAGTTTACACTTTTTTTTTTTTATTGTGCAACAGTCACGTTATATTCTGGTATATCCTTCATATCCTCCTGAGATCCACTGGAAAAGTTGAGTATTTAGGACAGGAGAAGTTCCCTGGCTAACATACTCATTTACCCATAGGGCAAATGGGGGATGCCTGGTTCTTCTAACATAACAATGGCAGATTTGGAATGTTTGATCAATGAACGGGCACAACTCTTGCTCTCATTAAAAATATTTGGATTTTATTTTTTAAAATCTCTATTAAAAAATTGGAATGTTTAAAATGTGAATATAAATCAAGGCTACATTAATAAAGGTGATATCTCCCAGACATATGTATGCCTCTTATCTATGTGTCCATCTGTGAGTAATTATTACTCCTATAATAACCATACGCACTTGTGAAAGGAACAAAGTACAGATTACAACATCGTCATACCACAAATGTCAACTCCAATTCAGCAAGAAAACAAAACCCAGACCCAGGGAAATTCTGATTCACCAACTTATTTATTTACTAAGCACACATGCCTATCCAGGATGGCTGCATATTTAATAATGTGATTCAGGTTAAATACCTTACACCAGGCCTAGGGTGTAACACTTCCCCATCTGGGATGCGCTTCTGCAACCTTCCGACTCGTGTAGCAAGTCAAGGTGGACAAAGTGCAGCTACCACACCATATTCTTCCTTAAATGTGCTGTGTGGTGTTGTATTGTGCATTACTGTGCTGACTGCTGTGCTGTGAGCTGTGTACTCTGTGCTGTTTGCTGTGAGCTGCGTTCTCTGTGCTGCGCGGTTCTCTCTCACCCTTGCGGCAGTCTAGACTGGGTTGGCTGGCAGACGTGGTTTCCTGATGCTTCCCTTCCCTCCACGCAGTCATTCGCAAGGTGGGTTGCAGTGAGCAAAGGATGTGCTTTCACAACACAATGACTGGCCCTGGCAACCATTTACCACATACTGACTCGCTGTATAGACTAAACAAGCTTTGACTTATCTTACGATCCTCTCAAAAAATATTCCAAATAAAAGTGACTTGTGTGATCGAAACAGAAATCAAACCCCCAACCTTGCAATCTCAAAGCACGAAACTTGGCAACCAAAGACCCAGGTCCCTGGCACCAACAGCTAATCATGTTTGTTAGTCGACTTCAGGAAGTGATGTCACTCTCAAGTCATAACATACTCACATAAGTGAAGGCAGAGTATTCATTACATTGAGGGATGTTAGTTTCATCAAATATTTGATTAACCAATCAGATTTTTTTAAATGATCTGCACACCTGCAAGTTTCCTTCATTTTTACTGTAATAATGACAACAGTTTTTGCCATTCAGATATTTTATTTATTTCTTATTTTTTTCAATTATATAAATCTGATTTGAACACACCCAAAAATTTGTATCATTAAAATTATTCCTATTTCATATTTTTCAAATGCTTCCACTTATGTTTGAATGTAATTTTGATTATATAAATATAATAGATAGAAATACTAAGTACAGAGAAAAGTTACACAAAGAGTGTATTACCTTTTAAGGATGGTAAAGCATTACTCATTACTAAGATTCAACACATTGAGTCCAGTGTCTATTTCCTGAGCTTATACCTGGATAGGATATTACTGTGGTGATAGCAGGGATATTTTCCCCCCATATTAGTCAGGCTGTAATACTGATGAAAGGAAAGCATATTTACTCAAGACCCAGATTCTGAATCCAGACAGTGGAAGGAACGTGTTTGCCGTATTTATAGTGTTCATGCACAACCATATTGTGCGATGAGATTCTCTTGTATCTCAGGAAGTGCTCATTCTTTTTTGCTATGGGGTCTAAAAAGGGAAACAAACAGCTGTATTTGTGCATGTCAGCCATGTTGGGGGTGGGGGGGGGGGGGGGGGGGGGGCGGGGCTAGACTCCAGACAGACTGGAGGAATAGACAGTTAATTGCAACAATTCATTTGTGTTCTTTTTTCCTATTCATTTAACTGTCAGAGAACTAAAAATAAATAAGAAGAACAACTTAGCCCTCATATTGTGTTTGGGGTCAGTTTGGCCCTATTCAGCATTTGACATCTCTTAAAAACCAGTTAAGTAGTTAGGGGGACATTAAGAAGGTGACACACAAAAATTTTCTATTACTGTAAACAGTCAGTTTAAACTGCTGGGGTCGGTTTGACCCCAAACATAAAAGGCGTCATAAAATGTCAACATAATATGAGGGTTACATGAAAGACAAATATGGGAGCACAATGGCCTGGAAAAACAAGATCACACAACAAATGGGAGGAGGATAACAACAGCAAACATGGGGCTATAGAAAGATTATAATAAAGACTTATTATAATCAGTTGTGTTTATATGACACTATTCATCCCTATCCAGGACCTAAGAGCACTTCAGTGTAGAGCTAGTTGTTAACCTCAACTAATACTAATGGTTAAAGAGACTGAAGGCAATATAGAATACAAAACAATAAGAGACCATCTTTAAAAAAAAGGGGAAAGATACAATTTAAACAGTGGTGGTTCCGTGTCAGAAATGAAAGTCTACAGGTTCGGGTCCAGCTCAAGAACACTGCATGGGTGTTCTGGACAAAGCAACAAGTTATTATGCATTATAATTTAAGTGACGTCTGATTAGCGGGAACTATTGGAAACTCCGGGCACAGATGAAAATTGTATATGCTCTTCATAATCAGAAGCACCCTGCATACCAACATTATGAAAAATTGCCTTTAGGAACACCTCGTAGATAGTATTTTCCAGGTGAGAATTTCATTAAAATTGTCAGCCAGTATACATTCTAGCTTAAAAAATTAGCAGAAATTCTCATTTTCTGCTGAATTTTTTTTAAATGTGTATGTGCCTTTTTTCTAATATTGCACAATTACACAATGTGAGTGGTAAGCAGACTACACTCACAAAAACACTTATCTAATATTTTATCATGTATATCTTTGAACTTGCCTGCGGACCAATACATTTTAACTATTCAACATAATTCTACCTGGATGAACATGGAGGCAGTCAATCAAATACTGAGACAGAGCTGGAACCACATCATATACAGCATTTCACAATTATATTGATGTCAAACTGAGCAATTAACAGCACATTTGCATTTGTGTTTGTGTGTTTGACCCCTGGAACCTGGTTAGAGCCGCTTGTTAGGAAGGAGGTCAACGTGACTAGGCCCTGTTTCAGTATATAGAAAACCTTTGTAAACTGCAAAGCCTTTTTTGGCCTACACAATGCACACAATGCAGGTCAAGTATGAAAAGAGAGTCTGAAAAAAGAAAGACAAACAAAGAAAACCCACACTGTTGAAAACTGACTTAGGCAACCTTGAGATAGGGCACAGTGGGGCGAGATGGGGGGTGTCTACAAGACAGGTGGTGGTGGGGGTGGGGGGGTGTTCCTGTCTCAGATCACACACTTCCTGTAGGCCTGGAGTTTGTTGATGTCTGCACATCCTGTTTCCCAACTGTGTTCAGCATGCTGGGTAGGATGGGGATGCTGTTGGAGGACTGACAGGTCACCGCTGCTTTTCACCATAACCACCACTCTTTGACTGATTGGAAGGAAGAGAAATTCTTTGCGAAAGGAAATTTTAAACCAAAATGAATCAGTAGGACTGCACGGTGGTGCATTGGATAGCTCTATCGCCTTTCGGCAGGTCCTGGGTTTGAATCCCACCTTTCTGTGTGGAGTTTGCATGTTCTCTGCAACTCTGTGTGGATTTCCTACAGATACTCCTCCCACAGTCTAAAGAGAGTAAAGTTAGGATAATTAGAGAGTCCTAAGCTGTCCATAGGTATGAAAGTGTGTGAGTGAATTGTGTGCGTGCCCTGAGATGGATTGTACTCCTGCCTCTTGCCCAATGCATTCTGGGATAGGCTCCAGCCCCCCTTCTCCATGACCATCTTTTACATCTAGAGGTAGCCCAAACGACAACCTTATTTTGCAAAATCTTGGTTTATATTTTTATATGTATTATGTATTAATTAAACGTTTGATGGATGAGTCTAGATCATGAATAGGCTCTTTTTAAAAACAAAATATAACCCCACTGGTTTACCAAGGGAATGAAATGTCCGATGTAGCTGCTCTCTCTTACTCTCTCTCACATTGGAGAGTAAACCAGTTGTTTTCAGCAAGTTGCTATTTCAGAAACTGTCTCCAAAAGCAAAGTCATTCTGATTGCCAACAATGTGTAGCCTGTGAACATAGAATGCATTATACATATGGAATCTGTTGCTCAAACCTAATCAAACCATTATTGTTGGTAGGGTTGTCATTAATAACAACTGCACATCTGCACAATTCAATCCTCCAGAATCAATGTATAATGATCCTATAATGGTAGGTTATTTGAATTTAAGAGAGTTAAGGAGAGGGGAGTTTGTTTGCCTGATATTGGAAGTAAGGAGGAAATGGGTGCTGGACTAATATCCTCTTAGACGACAGAGAGAAGTGCCCGAACACGGTGTCACTCTGCTCAGTCTAAATATAGAGATGGCTTACCATCACCTGTCCCCTGTCCATCACATTTAAGGGGAGAGACAGAGAGGAAGGAAAGGTTAACAAGGTCATTGTAAAATATAGAAAATCTGAGAAATTATCATATTTGCTGTTCATAAGTTTACAAGCCCGGTATACATAAGAGAGCATGTTATGTGACTCAGGTATAACATAGTATGTATAAGACTCCAGACCTCCTCTGGATAAAAAAAAAACTCATTGTCAACTTCTAATTGAGGACAATTGTTATGAGCTGCTATGTCTCTGTAGTATTGCTACATATGAATAAACACAAATGAATATATGTTAAGATTCAGACACAAATCCCTTGGATTAAAAACAGAAAACATTTCCAACTTCTGGTTGAGGACTTACATAATACTTATCAGCTGCGTGTTATGTTTCTGTAGTACTACTGGATACAAATAAACACAAATGAATGGATATATGTTGAGATGCACACAAGAATATTTACATTACTTTCGAAGTACGTTTTTACAACTTGTCTCTCGGTGAGTCTAAACACCCTGTCTCACTGCATGTTTCTCTGACTGAAATGATTAAAAACCTGACATTTCAAGTGATGGGGGCTGGGGAGGGGGCTTGTAACCAGATCAGATCCTTCCCCACTCTACCTCACTGACCCCCCATGGACTGTTCATGCCAGTCTCATTAGCTGCTCTGAGGCGTTTGAGGGGGATTTCCAGCTTCTGTAATGCCTTAGAAAGCCCAGTGGCCCACTATTAGGGATTCTATCAGTACCACACACACACATTTTACCATCTGGGTAGAACTACCTTTACTCTAGGTTGACTAACTAACTTGCGGGCGACACAGCTCAGGAGGTAAGAGCGGTTGTGTAGCAGTCGGAGGGTTGCCGGTTCGATCCCCGCCCTGGGCGTGTCAAAGTGTCCCTGAGACACCTAACCCCTAACTGCTCTGGTGAATGAGAGGCATCAATTGTAAAGCACTTTGGATAAAAGCGCTATATAAATGCAGTCCATTTACCATCCATTTAGGAATAATGTAAGTAAACATGACAGTGGTGGTAATGATTCAGCTGGCTGGGATGTCTCATCGATCTGTAGCAACTTCTGCTGGTCAAGTCTGTGAAACTGCATATGATCAGACACACGCGGTCCTTTTGTTGACCTGCATGTGAAAGATCTTCCTCCAAATCATGTCTGTGCTAATCCAACTTGTATGCTGCGGTGGGCTAAGCAGCAGTGACTGGTGTGCTGACGTGACGTGCTTCGGAGGAGAGCATGGTTGTTTGTGCTCTCCCAAATGCATAGCAAAGGTTGTTGCAATGGACCATGAAGGAAAGGTTTGGGCATTCCAAACCGAGAGGGAAAAAAAGGGGGAAACATTAAAATAAGACAAGAACATGGTAACATGAACCTTAAAACACCTTAAGTTGCAAGAGAACCAATTTCATACATAACATTAGGCCTCATCATCTCATACACCTGGGATATGCACACAACCAAAGTTCTGCATATGTTTCAAGAATCACATATTGGCTTTTCGTCAGAACATTTTAAAGAACAAAAGTAAAAACAATTTAAAAGTTTTGTAAATTAGGCCCATTGTTTATATACTGTAGTTTGTGAGCAGGGAGCCTATCAGATCACGTTAAAAGTGACCATTATTTGAGTGTTACACCTTTGAGTCCAGCTCCTCCTTGAATCGTCATACACAGCCCCAAACCCCTTGCATTGCCTAATAAGCACATGTCCACCATGAACGATCTGTTTATTTGACTGTGCAGGAGGAAGTGTGGGAACCCAGGGCTTGGGAAAGCGATGCGCGCGTAGCCTATCCGAATCACTCTCCGCGAGATTCCACTTGTATGCAGAAGCATTGAAGCCCATGTCATTCTCAGAGTAATGACAGTTGAGTTGTGTCGTTGCAGCCCACATAATCACAGAAAGTCAGTATGGCTTAGTAATGGTTTCCCAACGAACTGTTTACGATAAAAATGTTAGCATGGCTTGCAGTGGGGTTTCTATTTTCCATGTAGTCCTGCCTTGCATAACTATCTACATTGAGTAAACGGCGACAATTGTTTCCCAATTTACTAGCAACTGGGATCCGAGTCAAATAACTAATGTGAACGTTTTTTTCAGATGTTGACACACGATGTAGGCACTATGATCATTGACTGAGGTGTCTGTTGACTATACCAAGGAAATTAAAAAATACATTGCAATATACTTTCAGTTATAATGCAACATATGCTGCCTCCCAATGTTTTTTTTTTCTTATTGAAGCTGAGACAGTTAATGCATTTATTTGTTTTTCACATATTTTGCAGAAAAAATATGCGAGCGCTTAAAATGCTTGGTAGCATAAAACGCACCCGGATTCGCCATCTTGTGGTCTGTTTTAGGACTGCAGCAACAGTGTCTACCCGATATAATTTTCAAGACTTTTGGACATGTCTTTAGTTCAATAATACGTAACATTGACTAACTACTTAGTTGTTTATAAGACATGAATAATTTATAAGAGCTGTACTAGTCATTAATGATCTGAGGGGGAATATTTAAAGGAATTATATAAATAATGTATATTTATATCAATGTGTTTTTATAATCAATTTTAACACATTTGATTTATTTATCTATTGAATATGAATGTATAATTTACAGGAACATATTTACGATTACTACTATGCTACAGCACCTTTATAATACAAACTACCCTCTGTGGTATGGGCAGGGTGGAAGGCCTTTACTGCTTTACTAAGATATTTTCATGTATTACGTATTGCCTATTTTACCTTAAGTTCTTTGCTGTTATTGGCTATGCCAATTTTCTGTGACATGCTGCAAACCAAATAAAGATTTACTCTACTGTACACTGTTATGCCACCAGTACACAATTGGCTGCTAAGCTGAACAACCAACTTGAGCCTATGTAAAGCTCTAAGGACATCATGACCTATTCACTGTGAAACATTAAGTATATACAGACCATCTCACGGTACTTACAAATTAAGTAGCATAATAATTCAGAAGGGAATATTACAAATAATTTTATTCACACAACTTCAAATGAGTCTATGACTACATTCAGTTTTCAGAGCATAGAAAAAAACTGTTAAGTATAAACAAGTTAAATATTTCATTTGAATATAAAGACAAAGAGCATCAACATGCCCTCCCTCCCCACAGATCAGAAATGAATACTTTTACAATCAGAATAAAATTAAGAAAGCAAAACAATGGATACCACTGGAGGATTTTAAAAGGCATCAATACAAACTGGAAAAACATTTTGATTTGACTTCATATCCATACAGGTACATCCAAAGTAATAAATGTAGTGGAGAAATAAGCCAACGGCCTTTAGAGTCTGAAAATGCTCCTCTTCACTTGCCACATTCAATCACTTTTTAACCAAATTTCTTATTCAACAGTATGTATAAAAGATAGTATTACATATTTATAAAAAGCAGTTGACTAGAGCACCAGCCTGATGTGCCCGAACATGAGTTCAGGGACATCCTATGACCACTCAAGGAACAAGAGCATCACCTGGAAAACGCCACCCAGGAAGTTGAGAGCAAAGTGCTTTGTTTGATTCATGTCAGCTAGCTACTGAAAGACACAGAAGCTCGGATGAAGAAAGGAGCACTCCATCAGGACAAATGTGGCGTTCTATAAGGGCACACGTGGAATGCAGTGTTCCATAAGGGGATGTGTGGAAATAATGCAATGTTCTATAAGGGCTGTACAGAATGAATGCATTGTTCTATAAGGGATGTATAGGAAGAATGTAGTGTCCTATAATGGGATGTCTGAAACAAATGCAGTGGTCTAAAAGGGGATGTGTGAGTAGAGCATTATGGTCTATAAGTGAAAGGACTCCTTAATCCACTGGTCCCGAGAGTTCTGCGCAGGCTGTGGCAGTGACAGAGTGGTTCCGGGAGCACCCTGTGCATCTTCCTCTCTGTCCTCATCCTCATCCTCCTCCTCTTCCTCTTCCTCCTCCTCCTCCTCCTCTGAGAACCCATTCTCAGTAGTGAAGGAGCTCTCAGACATGAGGGAGGAGGACATGTCTTGAAAAACTCCTTTGTACTCCTGGATGGACTCGTACAGGGACCATAACTGGCACAGCAACGACATATCCAACTGTCTTAGCCCCACCTTGGGAACAGAAATGACGGGGGTGGGGGGACAGGAAAATGTAGGGAAAGTAAGTCAAAAGGGCGGGAGTGATTAAAAGATGGAGTGCCATGCTACAGTAAGGAAGTGCTACCATAAGGCTGTGCGAACACATCCCACGGCAGCTGAAGAGTTGAGCAATGTGTCTTAACCTGAAAAGACTGAACTGTCCAGGTCTATAAATAAATAAAAATGTAAGCTATGCAACTCTGCCTAGAGGTAATGTGTGGGTGTGGTCTACAAATTAATAACAGTTAATTGGAAGACATTAGATTCACCGAAGGCTGATAGTTCGTGTCTATTTAACTATTTCAGGTTTCGAGTCGTCTGAACTAACAAATTGCCCAAAACCTGTACTAAACGCGAAAAATAGGCTGATGTCCACAACTCATCAAGACATGAACGACAAATCTGTAGGGGCACGTGACAAAAATCTTATGTTGTTGTTAATGTTCTTACCATCTCTTTACGAAGCATGGCCAGCGCTGCGTCCAGGCTGGCGGGCTTGCTACGGTCCATGGAATCATTAACTCTGGACTTGCTGATGTCGGCTTGGATGCGGGTCTTCTTGCTGTAAACCTTCTCGATGTCCCTCCACGAACCACCGCTGGAGTTCAGAATCCCACTGAGGCCTTTTGGAAGTGGGGGTAGACCTTCGATGGAGCAGACGCTTCCAACGGGACACTCCGGAGGACTAGACTGGAACCCGTTCATTTTTCCTCTTTAATCTTAAGAAATGACCCAATGTAAAATTGAATTAATTTTAAAAAGATATAACCCCACGTTTGTAATATTCAAAATACACATACCACCTTCAAACAAAACAATTTTCCATTTACAGCCTGTACAGATTCGACAAGTTAACTTGTTAACATGTGTAGGTAAAATAATAGCCTACAGTGCGACAATACCCTACGGTTTACTTGCACTAGGCTCTTCGCTAACATGAATCGAGCCGTCTAAATATTTTCTGTGATTAACAATTTAGTCGAAAGAACATAAAATACAATTAATTCGTTTACTGTTTTTTTTTCCAGAATAAATAAAAATGTTACGAAATTGTTTAAAATCAATGTAATGAACTAGTAAGCTACAAATGTACAGCTTTACGATCCCGAAACCACGGAGCTATTCCTGGCAGAAAGAAATCCCGCTCCCGCATATATTCATTCATGACATCGGTAAAATGTAGGCAAGTGTCAGTTTAGCCCGCTATCATCGCACGTCCTGACCCAAGATAACACCACTATTCGTTAGTTTCGGTACAGTAAATTCGTGGTCAAAGTAAAACAGTGCTTCACCTTCCAGTAGCCCTATGCTGTCCTCTTTTTTGTTAATGCCTCTTTTTAACAGCACCAGCAGAGCATAGACCATGTCAACACTTCCGTTGTAGACAATAATAGGCCGAAAATGTGCAGTTCTCATTAACATCCAGTTGTCATTGTCATATTTTCCTCTTCTTAAGAGCTGCTAGATAGTTCGTTAGGGGCAGATCGGTAGTCTTGTTTTCTCGCAATCTTCCACGGTTGCCCGCAGCGGTTTTTCCTTTGTCTGTGTTCCCAACCTCGCCCCTCTCAGTATCTCCCCGCCCAACCCATACTCACGCCAGCTAGGAAATGGATTCTCGCCGCTGAGCTGGTACAGAGGTAATACGAAGGGTTGTAGAGCTGAAACTCAACATCTATTGCGAAAACGGAGGCAGTCCAAAACTGTTTACTGTTTTTTTAGAGAACGTTCAAAGTGTACTAGTTTAAAGCAAAGCTCAATTTGTTCCGGTTTATGCACCAAAATAATATATAATGGGCATATGATTAATCTTTAAATATGCCTTTAAAAACTACATTTCATGTCAGTGACTTATTACACCAGACAAAATTCTCCAGTTTAACAGATTTAATTCATGTTTTGTCAATATGGAGCACATTTCTGTCTCAAATCAGTGCTATTTCTCACTTTCTCACAGAAACTGGGCTGATAAAACATTTAATTCATAATTTCCTACACATGTCTGGATTAAACCTGGCATTGTGACTTTGTATGGTTCCTACAGATGCAGGAAATGGGTGTACACCAAAAGAGAGTAGTGTCCAGTGGGGTATTTCACGAAGCAGGATTACCGAGTTAGCTGGATAACTCCGCTGAGTAAAACCCAAAACATCTCATTTTACGTCAGTCCATGTTCCAGAATAGGGAGCTTTCCGGGTTTTACTCCCGCTAACTCAGTAATCCTGCTTTGTGAAACGGGGCCCAGGTTCCTGAAAGGGGTGTGAAAATGGGTCTGAAATCATATGGATAGTGTCATTTTTAAACATGTGGGGGAAATTGCAGTTCTATTTGCTTGTGAGCAGTACAGTTTGGATTTAAGATTTAAAACAATTAAAAATTTTACCCATTCATTTCCTCCACAATTTAAGTTTCTATATAACAACAGGGGATGTGCGCCACTAAATGACACCTCCCACAATACTAGAATTGAGGTAAGAATGTGAGGAATGAACACACACCTTGCCTTGGCACTCCACCATGCATTATTCCTAATCCCCAACCATGGCAACCCACAGACTGACTGGTGAACAAGTGCAACATCACTTGTGGTTTTACAGCCCTTCCGGATCAAGCCATACAACCCCTCAGGCACAAACCAAAAGGAATAAAAACACATACACAGGGTTCTTTTCTTTTAAAACAACTTATTTATCCACAAATGAGATTACTGAACTTTCCGACCTTGAGTGAGGCTGAAGTGCTGGTTGGACTGGCTACGGAGGTGACGCACTGTGCGGGTAATGTGGTAAAACACTTAGGAGAAATGAGATTATTGAACTTTTCTGACCTTGAGTGAGGCTTAAGTGCTGGTTGGACCAGCTACTACAAAGGTGATGTGTTGCGCAAGTAATGTGCTGTTAAAAGTCTGAGGAGAACTGCAGGTCCCTCAGGCTGCGCAATGAATCTGCGCAGCAGCGGATGAGGTTGCAAAGCTGGATACTGGCTTCCACTGAAGCAGAGTGCTGCAGCTCCTGCGATGCCCATCGCATCTTCTGCAGGACTGCCTCTTCCGCGCAGAATGTGGTGGAGTGGTGGCCCGGCAAAGCTACTTGGGACTTGCTCCGCTGATTGGGAGGGGCTGTGGTCGGGAGGGAAGGGGCGGGGCCCGGAAGAGAGGACGTGGTATTTGGTTGTTCTGGTAGAGGTCCTCTTAGTCCAGAGGCCACACCCTCACAGTGCTCTGGATGTGGCAGACCAGGCACTGAGGGGGAGGCGTCACTGGGCGGGGTTCCGCTGACGAGCGGGAGAGGGTGAGCTGCCAGCTGTCTCTCCCTCACCTGTGAAATGGCAGCCTGGGCATTCAGTGCTGGAACAGAGAGCAAACCTGCGATGTCATTCTATCTGGGCCAATCAAAAAAGTTTCAACAATGTCACAACCCTTCCTTTAGACCAGGGGTGCCTAAACATTTAGCATAGAGGGCTGACTACGCAGTTTTTCATTCCAATCGATCACTTCACCTGCTGACTTCACTAATTAGTTCCCCTCTCTCCACTTGAAGATGTGCAATTTTTGTACGTCGCGTTGGATAAAAGCGTGTGCCAAATAAATGCAAAATAAAATAAATTGAGGCATCCAAATATTTGGGAGAAAACTCAATCCAAAATACGCTTTTTTGTGACATTTTGATATTGAGAAAAAAAACTAAATCCAAAATGTCCCTAGCTTCAATACGGCCATATTACCTTATTGATTTAAACAGAAAGTTTAGAGTGAGATTATTTGAAAACGCCACAGTAATATTTCACCTAAATCAGGTAAGAGGTACATCATGACCTCGTCTGTCATAAACAAGCGTCAAACTGGAGACATTTTGATTCTGAAGAGAAAACTCAATCCAGCATGCAGTTTCTCAGTCGGCCTAAATTACTGTATTGATTTACACATTAATTTCAAAGCGAGATTGTCAAGCCGCGGCAGTGATATTTCGTGCAAATCATTTCTGATGTACTTCAACATACACCCATGCGTGAAAACACGTATGTCCCAAAATGCATACGTTTTCTGTAATTGCTCCGATTTTTGTTTACCTAATAAACAGCATTGGTCGATCTTGATGAAGTGTTACGGAATTCCAGGAATTTTGTAGGGTAATTACTGATTTGTTTTTTTAAATTTGCATGTAGCAAATAGCTGATGTTTCCTTAAAGCCAACAAAATATTTCTGAAGTAAATGTAACTTTAAAATATATATTTCATCGCATTGCCACCATTGTGCCATTTCTCTTTGAGCCTTAGCTCGGTTCTAGAAGCACATAATAGCCTTAAACACTTAAGCAAGAACATGAAAGTATTCAAACGATTAGCAACCGATTTAGCTAATGTGTAACTGGCTATTTCGAATCGGGAGCCAACTACCGCCTAGTTATTGTGACTTACCCGAGGAGGAGGGTGTAGGCGGTGTCGCTGGCTGACTGTACTCGGGCGCCGTGACGGGTTTATTGTCAAAACAGACATCTATCCCCTGGTCCCCGGTACCCGCTAAGTGCCACCGCCCTAGCATTTCGTTTAGAAAATCAAAATATGGGCATTTTACCGTATCACTACCACTTGTGCTGTTGTGTGATTTCGCTTTACAGTACGATTGTTTTAACGATTTCCAGCGACAGCGAATTTGTTCCACTGTTCGGACGAAACCCGCCTCCACCATTTTGTTTGACACCTTTTTAAACATATGTACATTACGGTGTTTTCTTCCGTCAATGAACTTCAGAATGTCTAGTTTCTTAATCTGATTAAGCATAAACAGAGTTTCTTCATCAGTCCAAAAATGATTACTTTTATTAATTGCACCACCGCTCCTCACACTGCGCTGTATATTGCTGTTCGCCATGTTGGTTTGAGATTGAAGTGTACAAACAACATCCGGTTCACTGCATCTGGTGACCCGTCGCATGCGCAGTTTTAAAATATATCTAAATGCGACTAAGACGAGTACGTGCACCAATAATCATAGAACTGAGCAAAATTGGAGACGTATCTAGTTATGTTTACTCCTATTTTGACTTTACCCCGATTAAAATAATTATATAATGGCGTTTACATGACAACTGCCTTAATCGAGTCACAATTTCAAACCTTAAACCCACAAGATGTGTGCAAGATAAGTCTGACTACCAAACGGGTAAGGACTAAGAAATGTGTGCATGAGATGTTTACTGAAAAACTAAAACAAGGCAGCTTCATCATCCAAGACATGGAATAATATAGAATCATTCAAACCATAATAAACTGTCTTTCTGCACACAGGTATGCCAACCTCTACCTGTCAAACTGCCAAAGCTTAACAGATTTGGTCTTAATACTTAGATTGGAGACCTCTTAGGAAAACCAGTGTGCTGTTGTAAGCAGTTTTGGTGGGCCAGTAGGGAGAGATGGGGGCTCTGTGCTGTAAAATGCTCTGTCCAGATGTCAAACTGAAGTCCTGACTCTCTGGGGTCATTGAAGATCTCATTGCAATTTTGAGTGAGCAGTGAAATTCTACTGAAATCCCCAGAATACCGAATCTCAACATCTGGCCACCGCACCCAAGCATCCCCTATGTCTGACTGACTACACAATCATTTGCGTTCCCTAGCGGATTTGATTCCCCGGGTCATCCCTGCAAAACAGAACCAAGTTCTCAGCAGGCCTACCCTACATGCTTGCGAGGAAATGGCACCACTGAGCTGCTATCCACAGAGGGAATATGGGCTGAAACCCATCTTTACCAAAAGATGGAGGCAGTGCAAAAGCTGCATACTGATTTTTAGTAAAAGTGTACCAATCAGATTAGAGTAAAGCTGAATTGGTTTCTAAGAGGTTTAACAGATCTATCATCATCATCAAGAAAATTGTTCATTTCAGTCTGAAATAAGTACCACTCCATAGAAATTGGGCTGATAAAACATTAAATTGGCAATTTCCTGTTTCTGGATTAAACCTGGCATTGTGGCTTTGTGCAGAATCAGGGAGTGAGTACACACCAGAGAGAGCTGTGTCTAAGTCAGCTTTAATGAGCAGCAGCACAGCAGATACACATTGTGATCACCTGCTTTCCACCAAAGTTCACAGCTCCATTTAACTGCACACTTTCAGTCAAAGCCAGGTTCCTGAGAGGGGTGTGAAATGGGCCTGAAATCAAATGGACAGTCTCATTTATACACATGGGGGGAAACTGCAGTTCTATTTGCTTGGGATCTGTACAGTTGGGATTTAAGACCTATTACACCAAGTCAAATTCTACCCTTCCTTTTCCTCTACAGTTTAAGTCTCTATACAACAGGGGATTTGCATCACTAAATGTCACCTCCTACAATGATAGAAATGGTAAGAATGTGAGGAATGAACACACACCTTGCCTTGGCACTCCACTATGCATTAATCCTAATCCCCAACCATGGCAACCCTGACTGGTGAACAAGTGCAACATCAACACGGCACTAACAGCAGTGGTTTACAGTCCTTTAGGATCAAGCCATACAACCCCTCAGGCACAAACCAAAAAAAAACAAAAAAAAAAAACACACAGGGCTCTTTTTTTAAAATAACCTCCTTTTTTTACCATTAACAAGATTGAACTTTCCGACCTTGAGTGAGGCTTGGTGTCGGTTGGACTGGCTACAAGGGTGACATGTTGCGCAGATAATGTGGTAAAAGTTTCAGGAGAGCTGCAGATTCCTCAGGCTGCGCAGTGAATCTGCGCAGCTGCGGATGAGGCTGCAGAGCTGGATACTGTTTTCCACCGAGCTAGAATGCTGCAGCTCCTGCGATGCCCACCGCATCTTCTGCAGGACTGCCTCTTCCGCACAGAATGTGGTGGAGTGCTGGCCCGGCAAAGCTGCTTGGGACTGGCTCTGCTGAATGGGAGGGGCTGTGGTCGGGAGGGGAGGGGCGGGGCCCGGAAGAGAGGAGGCGGGATTCGGTTGCACTGGTAGAGGTCCTCTTAGTCCAGAGGCAGCACCCTCGCAGTGTTCTGGGCGTGGCAGACCAGGAACTGAGGGGGAGGAGTCACTGGGTGTGGTTCCGTTGACGAGCGGGAGAGGGTGAGCTGCCAGCTGTCTCTCCCTCACCTGTGAAAGGGCAGCCTGGGCATTCAGTGCTGGAACAGAGAGCAAACGTGTCATCATTTTGTTTGGTCCAATCAAGGGAGTCTCAACAATGTTACAGCCCTTCCTTTAGACCCCACAAGATATATGCAACATAGGTTTGGCTACCACATACCAAAGGACTAACAAATGTGGCATGCATGACATATTGACTGGCAGGGAAAGGGCAAGGCAGCTTCACCATCCAAGACAGGGAATAATGTGGATTAACTCCAACTATAGTAAACCATCTGTGGAAACGGTCATGCTGCCCAGTAGCATTCTCATGTCCAACTACTAAACAAACTCAAAAGAGTAGGGTTGTTAACCTCAGTGATAAAAAAACTGATGAAAATTCCACAAAACTGGATCTTGCCTATAGCCTCTTAATCATCCCTGATGATATCTGATTGACAACATGATCTCTTACATTCCCTACCAGATATGATGGCCCCTTACCTGGGTTGTCCTTGTCGATGTCTGAATCCAGCTCCTGGCATGCCACACAGTAATTCTTTTTCTGCTTGTCCTGTAAAAGGATTGTCTGGAAAGCAGAAAGGGAAAAACTCACTCCTCTTCTATGGCATCAACTTTATCCTCAAATCCCAACTATGAACTCATCCCTCACAGCTCACAGACCCACAACTCTTCCTGACTTGTGAGTCTCAAGACTATTTCTAAGGGTGTCCTGACCTAACCAGCTGGACTGTGAGCCAGCAACCCTCTGGTTTCAATGCAGATATTGCAAACATGGCAACTGCACTGTAAAATAACGGTCGTGATGATCTTTCAGACACCAGTTTTTCGGGACATAAGGTAACAGAGCAGGTGAACTGCTAATGGGGTCGTGTGCGCGCGCGCTGCTTATTCACCCCGCACTGCTCACAGCACTCGCCCAGCATCTTGTAGCCCTTCAGCAGATAGTCTCCCATCAGCTTGCTGATTTTGTCCTGTCGTTCCCGCCGAGCTTGGATCACCTTCATCTCTGCCTCCGACGGGGGCTCCCACTCAAAGTCATCGTCCTCTGCGGAAACGAGGGCATGGAATATTCACCAGTACTTTGTCTTTATCTAGCTAACTACTGTCTAGAAAGGCCCCTGTTAATGGTTGGACTGGAGTAATGTAGCAGAACATAGCTATAAAAACTATATATCTACATTCATATAGTTAACATTTGCATGAGCGTAGCCACTTGATCGCTGCTACAGCAGGTGAGCTAGCCAAGTAACGTTAAAAGAAACGGTTATACTGCTAATAGCTTTTAAATTAGCTGACGGCAACCTTACTTTTTGCCTTCAATCGTGACTGAAGACTGTTAGACATTGCATACCGCTAGAAGCTTGCTACCGTAGTTGTTTAGCATAATTTGGACATTTACAATAGATTGGCAGTCGGACCCGTTAGTTAACTTTTACACACTGTAGCCGACTATTACACACTTGCCTTACTTAGCGTATATCTAGCTAACGTTAGCTAGCTGACTGGCATGTTCAAGCAATGGAAATAAAACTGCGAATTATGTTTCCAAGTAGAGTTGTAAGGTGCTATTACCTCAGTTGGTAAGTTAGTTTGTCACATTCCAATACCCGAGATATGACCTATCGACAACGTAACGTAAGTTACCGGCCAACCAACTTTCAAAGACAGCTGGTTATCTTGTTTTCGGGGGAAAAAACGGCTAGCCAACTAGCATGAAACAGAAACGGCATGGCAGCTACCCTTACTTATGATGAGTGCTAGCACATTTTGCAATTAGCTTGCTTAACACCACATACACACACACATCTAATATTAAATCATACAAACTTCGGAACACTAAAACAAAAATCTACTAACCTGCCTTGAGAGACATGTTTCCAGCACCCGGCAGCATTTCCAAGTCCGTGACCGAAAGCATAAACCACGTTCTGGGGTTTTTTTCTGGATGTTTACGCTCCGGGTATTACTCGTTTTACTACCCCCTACTGCCCCGGAGGGAAAATACACGTACCAAGTAAATTCATTTTATCAAACTCTAGCGGAAGAGGGAGTAAGCTTAGGGATGGCGAAACTGGGGAGTTCTAGCCATGTGAAACAATGGCTGGGGCTCTTCTGCCTGACTCCTGACACTGAACGCAAATGCTTTTTTCATTTTTTCAAATAATTTTTTCATGGACACCAAATTCTTAATCAATGAGTTATTGCCAACAGGTACTGGTAGCTCTCCCATGTATTCTATAGACTCACAACATACTCAGATCCTGCTTTCCTCTTTATGTCCTCTCTGTTTCTTATCAACAGGAGTTTCCAGTGGAATATGACAGAACAAAAAACATACATCAATTGCCATAGTATTGTTCTTGGTCACATCTCTGTCATAACAATATGGGGTTGGTGAGTTTTCACTCACATTCACAGGGTCAAGCCCGAACACCTGCTTCAAAGTCTTTTTAAAAATAATGAATAAACCCACAAGGTGCATTTCATACCATAAAAATCTGTCTTTTTGGATCCCATGTATCCTGTATTTTCCAGTTCCTGATACATGATTTAACTCTTTAATGAGGACTATTAAAGGAACTTTCACAAAGGTTTTAACATGACCATTCGAAAACAGTTTATTCATAAATAACACCTTTCACAGATCACAGACATAAAAGTAGTGGGTCAACCGGTGTTTGCCTTCCATGTGTGGTTCAGCAGGACCATGCAAACCATACAGTACATACTCAGAAACCTATCTTGTGCTATAATATTGGTAATTTAATATTTTCATGTACTGGATGGATTAAAAAGCATTTTATGTAGGCCTACTGTGTTTTCAATAATGCGCATTTCAGTGACAGCTGTCGTTTACTCAGGTGTGTATGGAAAGCATGTGCCTCTTTTTTTCCGCAAGGGTTTCTCAAAAAAAAATTTCTCTGCAGTTTGGAATTTTCTCTCATATTTGTGATCCCGTCCAACATCTTCGGTCAATTTTAGCGACTCCGGACTAGTGCTTGCGGTCTGGGCAGCCAGCTGGGCTGCGCAGACATGGCCGCCATTATGCACAGCTAGCGCAGGCAGACTGCAGGCACCACGCTGACCAGAGGAGTCGCTGTTGCACAACGTGGTATGGGATACTCATTTGATTCACACTTTTCATCCCTGGGGACTGCTATAACCAGTGCTGGACTCGCTGGCACAAATGAACAATACAAGGGTTAACAGTTACACACACTCATGCGTGTGTGAAATTATGGGAACATGCTGAGCCTGAGAGAGCACATTTCTCATTCACCCTCTTCATTTCTACTACTTTCTGTCATGTCAGGCCAGTGCTGGTTTGGGCTTTGGTCGGGCACCAGTTGAACCCTCGATGCCGATCTCCTCTCCAGCCATTCTGTCCTTCTGCCACCCGCCATGCCATAGTCCTCCCAGCCACCTGAGGGCACTATCATCCCAATGCTCTGGAAGCAGCAGGAGAAGGTAGCCAGTCCCAATGATTCCCGCAGCAGCCAGCCTCACCTGGCTGAGCTGGGAAGCTCCAGTCAGGTACAAATCTGCAGCTACACAGGGTGCAATGGGGTTAGAAACTAGCCAATTAATATTCCTGAGCAGTCTGGAATGTATATGGTGTTTAGACTATACTACACAGCTCAGCTGGAATACTAGCAATTATGTTAACTTGCCATGTGTGGTCTGTTTGAAAAAATCAATTTACCCTCAAATGAAATACAACAGCACTGTAAAATAAATACTATCAATTATGCCTACTAGATTACTTCCATATAACTCCAGTGGCTTTATAGCTCTTGTATTCTTTATATTTTTGTAATGCTTATATTTTCACTATTGCTGGAGGGATTAAGACCTTGTCATTTATACATATTCCTTACAGTACATCTTTTGTAAGCAACTTATCATTCAGCATGACATACTCAGATACTGAGATTCATGTAATGCTTACATGGAATTTACACATAGGGATAAACTGAGTACATACACATTTACACTAGTAACTGTGGGTAATTACATTGAGTGTTTGCTGTATTTCCTGCAGCACAGTCTGGTGTAAGAATGCCCTTACACAATACATAGAGCTTACATGTACAATTACACAGGAGCAAGGAGCCCTTACACAATCATACAGCTTCCAGGTAAAAATTACACATGAACAAGCGGGAACAGGATTGCTGCAAGCATGACTAGATTGCAAGATTATTGCAAATGTAAAACTTGAGTCAGTAATGCTATAACCCAGTGAATTTCATCACTGGCAAGCAGGCTGTAAGAAACAGAATGACGGTGTGTCAGTGGTTACCGGTGCTTGCTGGGACACTCAGCAGGACCCCCAAGGAGATGAATGTGGGGTACGTGAGAACTCCCCCCAAATTCACCAATACATTGAAAGCTGGAAAGAGTGGAGAGAATTATTAAAGTTATTATAAGTTATTATTATTAAAGAGTATACACATAACACAGGTGAGTAAAGCTTGTGGGATAAAAACTGGAAAAGCTATTATTGATTATTTGATTACTGTTAGAAAACATTTCTCATGGATCTGAGGCAGTAACTGACTGTTATAAAGTACATTACAGAACTCATGCAATGAACAGTTGGCATTACTTAGTAAAAGGTGTGACTGAGAGTAAGGGTAAGTACGATGTGGGGAGCAAGAGTTTTGTGAAGGAGAGCATGTGTGGCTGAGCAATTGTGAAAGGGCTCCCCCTAGAGGCCATCCCACCAAGTAGCAGCGCAGCCAGGCCACACAGCATGTCCCAGGGCATGCGCTGGGAGAAGGGCCAGTACTCCACGTGGGTGAGGTAGAGCAGCACACACATCCAGGAGTGCAGAGCGCAGCTGCACAGGCCCACGCAGGACAGCAGCACACTGGCTACGCCCGCACCAACTTCCCCCACCCTCCGCTTCAGCAGCACCTGGAGAGCACACACACACACACACACACCACACATGCATGCACGCACGCACACACACAAACACATGCATAAACACACACGCACACACACACACATACACGCATGTACACACACACACATATGCACACAGACACACATACACGCATGTATACACACACACATGCATGCACACGCACACACACACATATGCACACACATGGACAATGGACAGACACTCAATACAGTATGGCAGCACAAAGTGTTTTTTTGTTTAAGCAAAGGGTTTGGGCATTACATCACTCAGAGCTAGGAGTTGACTGAGTCAGGAAGCAGAGAGAGCTGGAGGGAAGCGAAGAAATTGAGGGTCATGGGAGAACAGAGCTGGTGCTGACCTTGTACAGGGCGGAGGTGGAAGCAGAGCCCACCCCAAGTGCCACCCCAGTGATGGAGTCACTGTGGAAACCATCAGCATAGGCCATCATGACAATTCCAGTGATGGAGAGGATGGCTCCCACTATCTGCAATAGACAACACAAAAAAAGTCAATCTTAACAAGTATTTTGGTCTTATATTTAGACTTAAAATCTTATTTCTGTTACTTTTTTGCTAAATAGGACAAAAAGATTGCCTATGAAATGAGACAGTTTGACTCTTTTCAAGATTTGCCAATAGAGAAGGATCATTTCAACTGTAAATAAAAATCAAATATTTTCTACTTGAGGGAAAAAAAAGGATTTTAAGGTACTCTTTCAAATATGACCACCGCACAATAATCTGGACACACCCACCATCCAGCCATCGACCAGCCCACATGAGGCGAGACAGGGGCGCGGGGCGGGGTGCAGTGTGGGGTGCTGGGCGTGGCTGGGCGAGGAGCAGGGTGCAGGGCGAAGCGAGGTGGGGGCAGAGCTCACCCTGACGCCCATGAAGCGGTCACGCAGGCCAATCCAGGACAGCAGGAAGGTGAAGGCCTGGCTGCAGCACAGGACGGTGCTGGCGTCGCTGGCTGAGATACGGGTCAGCGCCAGCAGGTACAGGTAGCCGGAGAGGCTCCACAGCACGGAGAAGGGGGCGGAGCTTCGCAGGAGCGCCCGCAAGGGCACCGCCCCTCCTCCCAGGGCCTCGCCGCACTCCCTGCAAGAGTTTAAGGAAAACTATCAGACCCCAAATGCGAGGGGGTGGGGGTGCCAGGGGGTGAGAGACCACAGCACGTCACATTACATTGCATCAGTTTATTCATCCAGGCGTACTTACAGCATAAAGTATATTCAAATACACATTGATGGATTTACGAGAGCTGCAGTAACAACAAAAGCCACTAACAGCAAAGTAATAAGTGACAGAATGAAGTGTGCTGTTTGCACATTCCTGCCAATCATATTTAACAAACATGACAATTGGCCTAATAATACTGAAAAGCTACTGGGTTCAGACAGGGTAGCAAGTTCAATTGCAGTAAGTGGGGAAACAAGTGCATGGTATATCTTAGACCAAAGATATACCGCAGTTGGTAAGCCAATTTAATAGCACCAGCTTACGTGCCAATCCTGAAGTGCAAACGCTTGTTTATCTTAAAGTGAATCTGAGAAGATTAGACACCCAAAGCAGCTTATATTGAGTTTGAGTGTGTTTATACTGTAGTATGTGAAGACTATAATCTGCCACATGATTGTTAAACTCTTCGTCTGCAAAAACTGCAATCAGCAGGTAACTCGGTAAACTAAAACAACTGTTTTTAATGTTCTGAAAATGGCCATTGTCATCTCTGAATACATTATTTTTCAGCTCAAATAATCCACCTTGGTATCATGTTCCATTGAAGAATCAATGTGAATGTGACATATACTAGCAACACCATCTTAGCTAAATATATTTGTTGAGTGAGGAACATTTATAAATGGTCACAAAAGTTTTAAAAAATCATAAACACATTAATACAAATATGAACTTGCATTTCATGTGTATATCAAATCTGATTCTTTCAAAAAAATTGGGAGACCTGGATAACCTCTACCCAAAACTCTAACAACTAGATACAAAAAAATAAACGTTTTGAGGATTTCTAAATTTTCACAGTTGAATTTACCCACCTGAAGCGAGTCACTGGCCTCTGCCTCTGGTCCGATCCGATTAGATGTCCCAGGTAGTACAAGGGGAAGACAAGAAGGTTCCAGGTGCTGCAGAACCAGGTGATGAAGAAGGGGGCGTGGAGTTTGAGGAGGACCAGCTTGGCGCTGTGTGTGCTGGCAGTCCAGGCCAATGCAACGGCACCCCCCAGCACCACCCCCCATGCCACCCGCCTGATGCCAACCAATGGGCAGCGATCACAGCACCCTGTCGCACTGTCCCCCTCAGACCCTGCCATTTCGGACATGGTCGCTTCCTCCCCTGCTGCGTCATCTACAAGGGGCGGGTGGGGGTCAGGATCAGGGAAAGGTCATAGTTTAGAGGTCGCTCACACAACACACTGGGTATCCAGTTCATCAGGCTTCTCTCCTTCCATGAACCTCTGCAGTATGCTCTGTGAGTGCAAGTTAAGACATGAAGCCTGCACTGGGTTCATAACAAGGATACACAGAAAGCAGGAGGCACCCAATAAGAGATGAACCAATAAAGTCCTGTCAAAAATACAGTATAACTGACATAATTCTGAGGTTAGCCCAAACACCCTTGACCAACGTATTCATGGAGAAACAGGCTACCAAAAGGACAGGTCTGACAAAAATTCGGTTTAAGAAAAGCATTGGGAAAAAAACTAAAATATGAGCCAGGTTTCAATGTTCCAACTGAAAACTTATTGATATCATTGGACATTTTACAATCATCAAATGATTTCCCTCCCATTCTTTTTCCAGTGACCGATCATAATTGCCCGTCCCTTTGCTGTGAACACCTCCATTCTGGAAGGTGCACACATGCATGTACATTCTCTGAAATGCATGAAGTCACCTTTTCGCTTCTTTTCCACTATGCAATCTGCTTGTGCAGTGACCACACACTGAGGAGAGGAACATCCTGGCAAATATTTCGGCCAATCGTGTGTCGCTCCATGACACCCCTGCCACAGCTGGTACTGGAGCAGCCAGCATTCAGGCCATATGGCACATCCCTCAGCACAGTGCTTTAACTGGATATACCACTCATTTGAAAGTACTTGTTCTCCCAAAATAAAATTGCATGGTGTATCATCTCTAATAATCCCTAATCAAATGTTGGTTGATTCATATCCAACCTTCGATGAATAGATTTCCAAGCACTGAACAAAAAAACATGAATTACAGGAAGCACTGACACTGATTCCTGTTCTGGTTGTGTCAGGTGATTTCTGTGATGTCATCAACAAGAAATCTATGACATCACAATGAGAGACTGAACCAGGCGATGCGTCTTACCTGGAGGGGCAGGAGGCGAGAGGGCAACAGGAGCAACAGCAGCGGGGGAAGGAGACACTTTGGCCGTTAGCTTGTTCATGGCTGTCCTTCTCTGTATTCCTCTGCGCTGATAGTCCTGCTGTACTCAGGACCCCCAATGTGAGGAGTGTAAGCCTCTGAGGGGGCAGGACAGGGTGTAGCAGGCAGGTGGATTAATATACTTAAACTAAGGAGATCAGCCAATCATCTGGCTCCGTAATTACCATTGCACCACGGGCAATCTCAATCTCAGCATCTACAATCCTCCCGAACCACTCATCATAACCAGTAAACAAAGCACACACACATGCCCTCACAAACACAGAGCATACGGGCCCGAACAAATTTATACACAGGACGTACATTTACGAGCCCTTTGATCTACACCAAGGAGGTTTACAGATCTATAGCCTCTTTTCATCTGCACAATCACAATATAATGCATGCAAATTTCGGGATCACTTCAAAGCTGGTTAAATCGCCCCAGAAGCAATGAGAGATGCAGCAATTCAACAGTGCCTTTAATTGGCAGCAATTGAAAGAGTCTAAAAATGTAGAGAACAGATGCATCTAATCGGAAGTGAAATGACATCAGTCACATAAGGAAAACCCATCGGAAATGCATCATTACTTCTTGCATTGATTTGCTTTTAAAGTAACAACCTGGTTCCGTCTGGGGATGCGTGTTATCATATTCGGTGAAGTCTATTCAGTGTAAGCATTTGGACAGTGACACAATTTTTGCTGTCTTGGCTCTGTACTCCAGCACAGGTTGGAGTAGTATGTACAAAAAAGGGCAGCAATTCTCACATGGATCACTGGATGAGGATGTAAAAAAAAACCATTAACTTACAGCTGACTGCACTTTAACCGCATATTCATAGTTTCAATTCAAATCCAGTGCATTGGAGTAGGGAGCCAAAACACAAAAACTGTCACTGTCCAAATACTTAGACTGAACTGTATTTTCTGAACTGAAAACCCATTTTAATTTATTGACTAGTTATAAACAGCACAGATTAAACTGTACCAATCATTCAACCTTAATTACTCAAGGGTACAGACAAAATGCCCTTACCAGAATGACAAAAACACAAGACAGATTGATGAAAAAAATGTTTTATTCCTTTTTTCATCTCAAGGTACATTATTACGAAAGAACTGTAAAAAAACAAACAAACAAAAAAAACAAAAGACAATCACAGATTTTTTTTCTCCATTTTTAAATGTACAAAATTTAGATCCCATTCCTCCAAACCCTTACCCAAAACCCCAGCCACGGAGAGCATATTAACCCTTTCCATGTTGAGAACAAATTACAAGCTTTTTGTACAAAAATATTACTTTTAAGATTTTAAGTTAATGTGAAGACGTTGTGTGTTATGCTCATAACCTGATTGGATGTGTTGGGGGGGGGGGGAGAGCAATGCATTGTACATGATTAAGGAAAAGGAGGTGAGGGTGTTACAGAGAAACAGACACACACAGCTGTACTTTTGACCACATGACCTGTGTGCTGACGCATGGTGGAGGTGGGCAGTAACAGCAGAGCATAATCCAACACACCATCGCCCATTCACCCCACCTCCCCCAAAAAAAACAATAGAAAAAGTGTCATACACGCACACACAGACACACAGACACGCACACAGACGCACACGCACACACACACACACAGGCGAATGCATGCATACACACCACACATACACACGCACACACAGACACACACAGGCGAATGCACGCACACACCACACACACACGCACACATACCCTACTGCGAGTGTGTGTGTGAGGGGGGGGTGGGGGGGGGGGATGTGGCTGAGGAATGTGTGTTCCTGGGATGTAACTGAATTATAAACTGAAAGGTGAAAGTGAAGGACACTGCACTGCAGAGACCCCCCCTCCCTGCCCCCCAGTCCTCAGTCCTCCAGCACAATAGGCTCACTGCTGAGGGGCGGCAGGATGGGGGCAGGAGGGGGAGGGGGGAGGACCTTGACCTTGAGGGGGAAGTGGGGTTTCCTGGCAGCACGCCTCATCTCAGTCTGGGTCAGAGCCTTCCTCAGGGCTCTGAAACAAAGAGACCCCACATTACACTTCACACACACAACCCTGAAAACACACACATACACCCCCGAAACACATCCAGCAAACACACACAGCAGGCAGGAAACTACGCATCACACACAGTTACACACTACTAGAACACCATATACACACACAGACCCCACATTACACTTTACACACACAGCCCCGAAAACACACACATACACCCCCGAAACACATCCAGCAAACACACACAGCAGGCAGGAAACTACACATCACACAGAGTTACATACTACTGAAACACCATATACACACAGAGACCCCACATTACACATCATACATACAGCCCAGAGAACACATCCAGCAAACACACACAGTAGGCAGGAAATTACGCAGCACACACAGCAGGCCGTAAATTACAGGCCAAACACAGTTACACGCTACTGAAACACACCAAATACACATAGAGCTGACATTAAATAAGACCATCTCCTCACACAAACACACCCACCCAAACACATACACTCACACGCAGCCAAAACACACCACACAAAGCACACCCGTTAAATGTACACACCACACACATGCATGCATACACGCACACACACTCACAGGCATTTTTAATGGAAAAATACAATTAGGGATAGCATTTTTATGTTCTGTGATACTGTAATACAGATATAAAGTGATCGATGGTAAAGAAGAAAATTAACATGTCCTTTGGTCCACAACCTCCAGATGAGAACAGATGTTTGGAGAGCTATACCAGGTGGAATGTTTGCAGAGGTTTACCTGATAGTGTTCAGATAGAGACTGGTTTTACCTGGTATATTTAGTCGCCACAAACACCACTGGGGTTGGGGAGTCTCCTTGGTTCACCTTCTGCCTCTTGACTAGAGATTGTGAGGTTGTCCGCATGCCTGAGGTAAATGGTCTCCCATTGGTGGACAGCTCGGCACCTCCCACCTGCAGCCAATGATAAAAAGGAGTTTTGGTTTGCAGCCTGTGCAAGGAAAATGTATTTTAAATTAGGAATGAGGCTAGCAGCTCCCCAGAGACCAAGGAAGTCCCACAACAGGGCAGTCAAACCACAGAGAGAGTGAGAGTATGAGTGTGTGTATCTGTGTGTGTGTGCGTGCATGTGAGAGAGAGAGAATCACAGCAGCAGCAGACTCTCACAATAGCAGTAGCATTAGTGCTAGTATCAGTTTCACTTATAATGCTAGCATTAGTCACATCTCACCAGTGTGGTGCTGAGAGGGGGGAGGGAGGGAAGGAGAGAGGGAGACAGGGAGAGAGAGACAGAGAGGGCGAGAGAGTCACACTCACACTTTCGAAGGGCCTCTTGCCCAGCAGGTTTGAGGCACCACGAGGCTGGTTGCCTTGGTTACCGCTCATGGCAGTTGTCGTGCTGCTAGGAGCCTTGAGCCGTAGCGGAGCCTGCAATGCTGTAGAAACAAAGAGGATCCACCAATTAACACCAGAAAGCAGGCATCATCGCATTTCACACATCCCACAATGCTTTGACTTGTATGGAGACATACCACCAGGGCTGTGGCACTAACGTTCACAAACGCACAGGCGCACAAACGCACACAAGGACCGGCACACGAGCATGCCTGTGCTCTCTCACCCAGCTCTTTCACTATGGTGGCCAGGTCTGCCCGGGGCGAGGCCCTGGCCTTCACAGGAGCCTTCGAGGACTTAGAGAGTCTGATCATACCTGGAGGAGAGACAGAGGGGAACAGAGTGAGAGACAGAACATGTGCAGAACGGTCACACAGACAGCCAGGCCAGCAGAGGGCGCAGCGCTCCTTACACTCGGCTTTGACGGCGGTGGAGTTGATGGGGACGTAAGGGCGGCGGGCGGCGCGGCGCGGCTGCAGGACGTCGTGGCACACGCGGCGCGCCACGCGGCTCAGCTTGGTCGTCTGCAGGATGAAGGTCTGCCGGTTCTTGGCCAGCAGCTTGGCCCGGCCGGCGCTGATGGCGTACGGGGGCATGCCCTGCGCCTCCGTCCGAGTCATGTGACCTCTGGGCGCCGCCTCCTGCGGGAGAAAAGGGTCACAGTTATGACAACCTGAGAGACATCTGTCAATCATACACTCTTGTGATTTTAAAGCTGAACCACTTACATGAAATTTCGCATCAAGATTCTGTGAATTGATCAGCATTGTGATTTACATGAGGTACAGGAGACAGAAAGGGTTCGGGCTGTGCTGTTAGAGGTACCGTGCTGGGTCGTGCGCCGCCCTCTAGCTGTGTGGGGGTCTTCAGTCCTCCATACTTCTTCCAGTAGATCCAGCACGACGCGCACAGTCTGCACTGCATGCTGGGAGGCCCCCAGGCATACCACTGTGGAGACTGTGCAGCTGCAAGAGAGAGGACACCAATGATACTGGGCTGGCACAAATTAAACACTGATAGTAGGTGTGCTGATGGGAGGAGAGACCAGTAACATGTGGTTGGTAATGATTTGGTACCCTTGATTCAGATATGATTTGATAAACTTGATTCAGATATGATTTGGTAAACTTGATTCAGATATGATTTGGTAAACTTGATTCAGATATGATTTTCCTAAACATTTCAATGTGAAAATAGGGTAAGGTTACCCTATGTACAATGTTTTAGAGACAGCTGGTAATCAGGTCAAAAGTCAACGGATAACATGTAAAATGTGATCAGTGCAGGTGACAAATAAAAATGGAGGACCGTTGCCAGGTTTGCCCATCGGAAGCTGGAGTCTAATTGGCTAACGCGCGACTTGTTTTCGGCGCTGGTGACGGAGGCGCACTCACTGAAACAGCTCTCGCAGCTCAGGATCTTCTGGAACCCTGCCGACCCGTTCATGCCAGGTTTGGTGCCCGGCGCCATGATCTGGTTGGGGTTGGGTTTGGTGCTGGTGGGGGAAAGCAGGGAAGTAGTAAAACAAATTACACAGTGTAAAGATTCTGGAATAAAACGGAAATGTACTGAATAGTGATATGGACCTATGACTAAGAAAAACTACAGAAGGAGCTGAATCTGTTCTGGTATGAGGGGGGAAAGCACAGATCCTTTCTCTTTGAAGCGCATCATGTGATTATTTGATGTTCCCGGTAAGTCCGCTGATAGGCAGGAGACAGGAGTACCCAATACAGAAGGTGCTTACTAGGTAGGGATGTAAACCTGCTTCAGTTTGCTATCTGCTTCCGCGGCCTTGAGACGTTTCTGAAGAGAAAAAAATGACAAAGCAAAACTGGAATTAAAACTCTGTAATCACCCTGCACTTGAATGAGGCATATTATTACACTCTGACCTGGATTCAATCACCATTTTTCAAACTCTGCCTAATCTGACTATTTTCTGCACAAACACTGTTTGGCCACAGTGGCATTGGCAATGTGCACAAATGTTGACTGAACCCCAGCCACTAGGTGGTATACTACTCATTCAGCAATGTCTACATACAAGGGTATTTATAGAAGTGGTAGGAGCATGACTTTAAAAACAGGAAATGAGAAGAGCAAATATGACCAGCAGAGCAGTAGCAGAGAGGAGACTCGGGTGTCTGGTGGGCGACTGTACTGGACCCCCTGATCTGCCCCATGCCAGGTGATTGCGCGCACAACCTGTTGGATGTAGCGGTCCGTGGTCTTCCACATGTAGTAGAACTGCACAATGCTGGCCAGAGACTTCCAGGGCAGCTAAGAGGGGGGGAAAGAGGGTCACTCAGAACTGCACCATACTGCTCACCACCCCTCGCATATTACTGCTGTTTCATCCTTCCCCATGGATGAGGGTACAAAAACAACACCCCTCACTGGTATTTGACCCTTGCTTCCACAACACCATCCCGTACACCCTTAACCACTTTCCCTCAACCATTTAGCCACTACTGCACAGTAAACCTTTAACCACGATTCCACACTACCACTTAACTGCAGTATCCCCTTAACCACTAATCCACAGTACCCCATTAGCCAGTAGTTCACAGTACCCCATTAGCCAGTAGCCCACAGAACCCCCTTAGGGACGAGTGGATCTGAGCCACAGCTTGGGAAGAACTGCCTTGCAGGAATGGAAAGGTTGAAATACTGGAGTTTTGGTGACTCACAAAGTCCTGCCGGATGTCGGTGAAGTCCTTGCCGTACTTCTCCAGCGCCTCCTCAAACAGCATGGCCTCCGACGCTCCCCACTCCTCCATCTCATCCCGGCACAGCACTGGCCCCCCCTGGGGTGCCAGCGCGCACATAGCCTGTGCCAGGTCATACCCGCTCCGCTGCAGTGTGTCCATGGCGTGGAACTGCCGGGGCAGAAATGTGGAGTGGAGTCAGGGACAGCCGAAGTAGCAGCAGAATCTCACAAAAGCAGCAGCATTAACTGTCCACAGTAACGTACAGTAGCGGGAGTATTAGCATCAGCAGTAACGTTAGCATTAGCAGTAGCATCATTGTTACTAGTAGCGTTAGTATCAGTGTCAGCAGTAACGTTAGCATTAGCAGTAGGAGTAGCTTCAATGTCATTAGTAGCGTTAGTATCAGTGTCAGCAGTAACGTTAACCTCAGCAGTGTCTCACCAGTGTTACGTCTCTGGAGGCGGCAGCAGCGCTCATATGGAGACTCGGCTGGCGGATGGAGCTGCTGCAGTCGAGCGCGCGAGCGAACGTCCCGACGGCACTGGAGGAAAAACAACACAGAGTCCACTCTCAGGACCTCCACACAGCCACAAAACAGCAGTTTCAACTGGAGTTTAAAACGCCTAAAGCACCGTTTCACTTTTACAGCAGGCAGAGCACAGATACTCCACTCACCGTGCCACCACTAGGAACTGGTCAATTTGTGAGTCCTTTAACTGGTTGTCTGGGTCCCACACCTTGGTCTCCAGCTTCTCCTGCACACGGCCATCCAAATCCCCTACACGCAACCATTAAAGGGGATGAACTCCATGGGGCTTATAGTTATTTATCCATCCCCACAGAATAGCGAGCAAGATATCACTGATAATGCATCAGGCCAAAAACATTGCTAACATAAGCATTCAACTTCACATGTCACAGTAAGTGGCATAGTATATAACAATACAATAAGTATACATTCAGTGCTAAAAACAAACATTTTACTAATACCATTACATACAATGTGCACAACAAAGACCTATGGCCTGAACCAAAATAGTATACACAACAAAAATGTAGTGAAAGCTACTGTCAATCAGGAGTACATGGGTCTTCATCCCCACCCACCTTCGGCCAGCCTGTCCGGAATCTCAGCCTGGTACTTGGATCCAACCCTGATCTCCCCCTGGTCTGCTAGCAGAGTCTTCTGGGCCGGATCAAACACCAGTGAGTAGAAGAAGGAGTCCTGAAACAGACATGAATAGGTTCTAAAATATCCATCCAACCAGACGACAACTTTTTAACTCCATGTCTGTTAGGTGCTTAGCCCTAATCCGGGAAGAGAACCAGCAACCTTCCGGTTCTTCAGACACGCCACACTGATGCCAAAAACGATTTCAGCAGGGTCTCACCTCTTTCTCCAGGTATCTGGTGAGCAGGTCAGTCTCATTTAGGAGCGTGACGTTACACTTCCCCCTAGTGGAAAGAAGAAGCAAGATCAGGAAACACAGGAAACTGGAGGTTAAGTCCTACTGGCACCCCGCTGTGGCCCCATTCTGCTCTGAAAATGAGGGCAGTACTCAACCAAATGCACTCAGACTCTAAGGAGATTCGCAATTCAATCAAACTAAAAACCAACCTTCCTGCATTCTGTAGTTGCACAATTGTGTCTTCCTGTCATAGAGATACACGAACAAGGGGAGTTTTCTGGCTGTAGAATGATAGAGGCAGGAATCAAGAGGTTCCACCCAATGAAAATTCGTTTTTACTGAATTGTTGACACAATGGGCTGAATCTGATTGGTCAGGCAGTAGTAAACATACCTTTCCAACTGTCTGTTTGGATCACATATTTTTAGCAAGCTCAATATAGTGTTACACTATATAGACAATTCGTTTATTTTTCCCTAATGGAGTAGGTAAGATCCTCTGAACTGTTTTGTTTTTTTTCTAAGCTTAGGTAGATTGGGATGGCAGGTATGCCATCCCGCCAAGTTACGCCTTGGCGGGGGCATGCTCCATACCTATACAGCACCGAGAGTTTGGCACTTTTCAGGGTTCCCCACAGAAATAACCACAACAGCCACAGACACTCAGCCCTTAAAAACATTAAATTCTGTACATTCTCACCCCATTTCAACAGACAGAATTCATAAACAACTTCACATGTCCACACAATAAAGCCCCAAACTAAGGGGATTTTGCGTTTTCTCCTTCTACTTTTCATTGTTCTTCTTCTTCTTCTTCTTTGTCCTGCCGCCTATCCCACTAACAACATGTCTCCCCATTGGACACTTTACCGACACCAGCCAAATCTTCACCTACACGACCCAATCAAAAACTTGCATACACATGCAAAATACCCATACCTTCTTATTCTGAAACATTTCCAGTTTCAACAGCCAGTCTGTTGTAGCCTAGTGGCCAAGGTTAGTCTTGGAAACACGGCGTCCTGGGTTCAAGCCCAGCTAGGGACATGTTTCTGTAACCCGCTTTTACCCTCACTAATAATTGTCTACTACTTCTCAATTATTGCTTTTCACCATATCTACCCGCTGTTCACCGAACGTACACTGCATTATGACGTACAGTCTGCACGTTCTTCAGTTATTAACCGGCTACAACATTGCAAAGCCATATGAATTCAACGGGAGCTCTTCTGTGCTTACTGTTCTTCTTTAAAACTACGGACAGGTTCGCTAATGATATTTCACGCATTGCATAGCTATGTCATGGTGCTGCACTAACAAAGTCACAGACTGGTAAACCTCCGGTTGAAGGATTGAATCCCGCCTCACCCTCGGGCAGATAATTTCCTCTTTTACACTAACGTTTTCTTACGCTTTTATATTTTCTTTACCAAAACTCACTCACGGCCACCCATATGCATTTCATGACGGCAAATGTATTCCTTTTATTAAACAGTTACACCAGTTCACCACTGTGCCATTTCTACTAACTATATTTCTTCACTTGGCTACCGTACAAAACCTTCTTATCAGCAAACGCCACGTTTCTACATTCATGTTACCTCGCCCTGTTCTCTATCTAGCCACATACACACAATTACTACGTATGTACGTTCTGCAACTCCTCATTAAAACATTACATTTTAAATCATGACTCACTCATAATTATAACTACTACTACTACTGAACATGAGAAAAGCACACCAATGCAATTGATTTCACACGTAACTTAACCCTCCATTTTAATGACTAATGTTTTATACAGACTGTTATATATACCATTCGATAAGGAAACTAAGCTCGCTCATGGTCACTTCATTTACTGCGTACTATAGTCTGTGATCATGTCAACCTTCCCCTACATGCCCATTCTGCTAAAAATATATTGTTTCAACTACACAATTTCATAATTTCTCCTAATTTATCTCACACTGTTGTTATTTTCTCATATGCAAAGCCTGCTGGGACATACGAGTCTGCTCCTATTCTCCACTATCAAGTATTCCGGTTCTGGCTTAGCAAAACAGCGAAGAGGATTCCTACCTGCAGATAAGCCTATCAAAATGCCTTATAAACCTTACAAACACTAAAACTGCATCTCCACGAAATAACAGACAACGGAGCAGGACAGAAGGGTACACAAGTTGCGACCTAGGGAGTTCTAATTCTACTAATTCTTGTTGATTCTTTTGTCAATCAAAGCTAGTTGGATGGCTGTCAGATCCATGAGTACATACACTGGCCATATTTCACCTGCGTTTCTGATGTGTTTACGCTTACGCCACCGCACCCTTCTGAACTGTTTTACATATATAGCAAACCGAAACTGCTTAACGGTACACGCTCATGTGACTGTACAAATTCACACAACGATAACCATAATCCACAACGTTTCTTACAGGGTCACTTCGCATTTCTCACTCTCATAATAAAACGCTTTGCAAAAAGAAATGATATCCCATAAAAAACACGGTTTTCAACGTACAAAAATGCCAAGTTACTCACACATACAAGACATACACCGTCTATAACTCATTCATTCACACTGCCAAAATCCAGGCCTGCCATTAAAAGTATTGATATCAAAATGATGCCAAGTTACGGTACTAGAAACAATATAGGCTATCTTGTCTCACCAAAATTAAATAAGATGTATTCCAAAGCAATGCTACCCAATATTTCCTCAATTCTTTCAAGTCACTTGGCCCTGTGTGCATAAGCATGCAGTACATGGACAGGCCAAACATATGTGTGGATGGCTTTCTCAGTCAAGATTGATTGAATAGGCGTCTATATGTCCAATTTCTATTGGTATGTATGTATTTCGCTGCCCAGCGTTTCTGTTGCGTGAATGATTGTATGTGAATGAATGAGTTATAGATGGTGTATGTCTTGTATGTATGAGTAACTTGGCATTTTTGTACGTTGAAAACGTGTTTTTTATGAGATTCTACATACAGAGTTTGTTGCTCAGGTTCAAGTTAAACAAGGTCACAAAACTTGCTATTATGCAATAACTGTTCTTTATTTTGCAACAACCCTCTCAGGAAAGAAAATACCCAAACATGTAATTAACATTGAACAACAGCTTTATTTTATTTTGTCAACAGATTCTGTCCTGCAAGAACATGCCAGTTATATTGAAACTATACTCTTCCCTTTTTTGGCTTGCGTGCCATTTTTTTCATTATTACACAGGTCTACATGAAACAGAAACCACAAATACAGCTTAAAATAGACATCCAAAAAGAAAATTCTTTATTTAGACACTTAAATGGCTATGGTCTTCTTCGGGCAGCTAACGTGCTGCAGTGTTAACCATTTTAACCAGGTGCAAACTCTCCTACATGTATATAGGAGTATAACATTGAGGAACAATTGAACTCGTATTAATAGCAAAACACATTAAACGCATCAGACTATAACAAAATACCTGATATACCAATACAATTAATTGAGTGGCAAACTGTAACCCTTATAATTAGTGGCATATTCTACTCTGAAAATCCTATTTTGAATGGCCAGTGTTTGCAACTATCCTATTCATTAACTACATTTCTGCATAGCATAGGCCACGCATATTGTACATATTGAACATAGAACATGAGTACAGTATTTATTTGATTCCTCCTTAAATCCAGTATAATGGCATTACTCATTCTTTGGAACTTTTTTCTTGGACATCTGTTAAAAAAGCCATAGAGTGTGCATATCCAGTGGGGAATTGTTTAAGTATGCACTTTTTGCACATGTGTACAGGCTTAACCTATTAAACGGTGGGGGCTGTAATGCTGGGGAAAGGTAAACATACTCTTTGGATTGGTTTTCCTTTTTTAAAAAAAAAAAAAAAAAGGCCCCTGGGCAGCACAATTTTGAGGCCACACCTTTTCCTGTTTCTGGGGAGGCTGGGTCTTGTGACTAGACCCCTTGTTCTAGATTCTGCTTCACAAAGGGAAATTTTTTTTCTCTCTAAAAATAGAAAACATTTAGCATATGCTTAAATGAGTTCCTTTAAGAGTGAACAGCCATTGGGGCATCTCAGGCTACTTTCACCTTAAGGCTCAGGCTTAAAAAATGACAATAAACTGTAATAATAATCCATCTTCAGCAAACAGCCACACTGCTATCATTACAAGCAGGACTGAGGCTGTAAAGTGAGGAAGTATGGAAGGTTTGTGAGCGTGGCATTTGAGTCAAGCTACTATTTGTGTAGTGTGTGACGAGTTGTGGAACATTGAGGTTTCAGTATCTGAAAGACAAACAAGGTAAGCATGCTTGTGGTAAAACTACAGCAAACAAGGACAACCATAAGAAAAACTAGTTGCATGAAAAAAGCTAAGAACACTGATTAACAAATATAAAAATATGGTAAGTGAACACAGTCATTACTACAACTGAACTGCTGTTACAAACAGTTCTTTCTGCACAAAAAATTAGGGACCAAATGAATCAAATGTGAACTCTATAAGGTCTAAACCTCATTTTCATTGTGAAGCACCACAGCTATGTTCAGACGCACCAAAAAAAAAAAAAAAAAAACAAGCAACAAGCCCAGCGAAGGCACCACTGATGAAATGCACTGAAGGTATTATTAAAATCAGCATGAGATTTTAGAAACCACAAAATGTCGGCTCTGAGTTAAACATAGACGGAAGAAATGCACTTTCATACACAATACTGCACTTTAAATTTCTGAACTTAACTCAATTTAGCTCAAGACAAGAGTAAAGCATTTCAAGCGCCTTCAGTTTAGCCAACCCTTCAGGACTCCAGACAAAGTTTCTTATCTGGGCTGTATATCTTAAGCCAGGCATGGCAGCCTTTTGTAGGCTACATCCCATAATACTTCATCGGTGGTCACTCCTTCTCCAAAAAGAAACATTGTTTTTATTTCACTTTGACTCAGTGGAGAGCACGACTTGGTTTTCTTTTCACCACCACTATCAGCAGAGCACATACATACATGGGTTTTTTTTTTGCATTTTCCCCATTTAATTCATCCATTTTCATTAACTGCGCGAATATCTTGACTCAAAACTTGGCTGATTGCGTAGGTTGTGTAAAACATTGGGCTAAAATAATTTTAAATAATTTTTAAAGTAATTTCAAATTAGGTTCTTAATTTTAAGAATCATATTCCATCATTATTATGCAAGCACTGTGTGAACTGCTTCTCTATAGTAGCACTGCCATCCAATAAACTTTGATTACTTCAATGTGCCAAATGTAAAAGGGTTGGATGTGTGAGATTATACGAGTGTACTGAACAGCTACAAACATTAACCAGTCTTATCAATTTTAAAATGCAAGTCTGTCTGTTAAATTATATTCAAGTCATGCATTAAATAGGGCAAATAAATTATATTAGAGTTTATTTGCATAAGCAGATGTTCCTCTTGTAGCAGAAATTAGTATGCTATTCCATCAATTTGTTGGTAGTTCATTAGGTATAACAAAGTATCTGAACACCCATCTATGTGACTGCACAGTGAATTTGAAACAAAGCTCTGAAAACACTGGAACTGGGAGACTCTGACGAGGAAACATTTGACATCTCAATCGACTCTAGTTCATGGGTGTCAAACGGCAGTCCTGGAGGGCCACAGTGATTGCAGCTATTTATGATTTCCTATCAGTCAGCAACCAGTTAAGACCTTCAGAATAATAAGTGTGGATTATTAAGCCAATAACCATCTTAAATTAATCATCTGTGCTGAAATACACCGAAAACCAGCAGACAGAGCACACCACCAAAGCTGGATTCTGACACCAATGCGCTAGATAGAATCTCAATCGACGCATCACAAGTTATCGTGTGTGTGTGCGATGTGCGAGTTTATCGCACGTCCGCGAGACAGGAGGTCGCCGTGTACGCACACGTGCCGTGAGAAGTTACGGTATGCGTTCACCCCGTTGGGCAGGGCATGGGGGGTTACCGTATGTGAGTGGCGGGGAGGGACTCAAACTGGCGAGACAGGAAAAGCTCCCTGTGCTTCAGCTGGTGTTTCTGTGACTCCGAAGACGACGGCTGTTTGGAGTCCTCCTCAAACTCCTCTGTAATAAACACATGAGAAACGTTAGTGTCACAGGGGGCTACATCACAGTCACCATTGTGGGCTTCAGCTAAACCATAGGCCAGTTCATCACACTCCATCACAGACCTGAGAAAGACAGTGCAGTGCAGCCCCTAGGGCAGCCAACCACATAATAATCTTCTCGTATGGCCAGAGGTTAGATTCCCCACCATGGCAGGGCCCTATGCTAACATTTTTTCCAAGGAACACACGTGAGTGTGGAGAACAAGTTGGAAATTTCAGGAGCACATGAATGCATCCCAATTAGTATGTGTTTCAATATTATTTTTCCAGTTAGCACACATCAATTTTCAGGAGAAAATGCTCCAGAGATGGGATCACTGCAGAGTTCTGCATGGTACTTTCTCCAGTATGATCCGATAGATATCTGCTACCCTCTCAGCTCTTCCCCATCTGAATGCAATATGAAAAAAACATAAGGAGGAAGAACTGTCCGCAAAAATAAATAAATAAATAAATAAATTCTGTTCATGTGTGCTACTTGCATCTGTCAGCATTCACATGCCACATCATTTAGTGCTTTTTGCGGTAATTATTTTTCCATTTCTGATACTTTGATGCAAAAAGTATGCCTGGCCACATCAGAGACACTTGCAGCTCAAAGGTATTAATACCAAAGCAATTAGAAATGTGGGCACCCGGCCCTTCTACATGAAGAATGCAGAGGGCTGTGATGTCATTGTTGCCATAGGCAGCAAATTAGCATTACTGAATTACTGGGTCGCTAAACATAGCTGTCCCAGCTATCGCTGAGAGAGCTGAGCCTGGGTGAGAGGAACAGTATTTTTATGCATCTGTGTTCAGCAGTGATCAGCACTGTCTGTCCCCCGTGTCGGACTCCGCCCCTGTAACCATCCACAGGAAACCTTGACAGAGTAAGCCACACCCCTATCACTTAAATCCTTTTAATGCCACCCAACCCCAGCACCTACCAGCCTCTTCCATGCACAACAACCTCTTAATTCTGAGGCTCCCCCACAAGAAAACACACATATCCACACACACACACACACACACACACACACACACACACACACACACACACGTGTGCACACTCACACCCACACAGGCGCGTGCACACACACACATGTGCGTGCGAGTGCACACACACCCACACTCACGCAGGCATGCACACACGCACAAACATACACACATGCATGTACACCAGCAGAAGCAGACACACAGATATGAATAATTAACCCACTGTGTGCCACAGAACACCAGGACACATCAAAAGACTCTTTTGTTCTGTTCATGGCCTCAGAGGGAGGGGGCACAGATAAAAAAGCAGACTGGGCAAAAGGGGGGGGGGGTACAGGAAGAGGTGGGCCTGGCAGTGGGGGGAGGGGTTCATAGAGATGTAGACCGTGCAGACAAAGCTGTCTCTTGCACGCTAAGAGCGAAGTGGTGGCTCGTGTCAAGAGGATGGTTACAGTGTCTAATTCCCCCACCCAAAAAAAAGAAAAAAAGACAAACAAATAAAAACATTGGCAAGCATAATATCCCACACTTCCAAAAGATCTAATTTAGAAACTGTGAAGAGAATTTGTCAAAACAGGAGAGTTGTTCTGTGCCTATAGATATGCTTTTCTTTTATTGTCAAAGCAAATGTCATTGAAACCTCTATGTAGCTCTACTGGGCTCCACCTCCCACTGCGACATCAACAGACAGAGAGACTGTGAGGTGCATTGGCACAGACTTGAGGACAAGTGTGTGAAAAAATGATGAGAGTGGGAGAGTGTGTGAAATGGAGAGATAGATGCAATGTGTGTGTGTGTGTGTGTGTGTGTGGGTGGGTGTGTGAAAGAGGGATGGAAAGGAGGTTCGTACAGAATTGGGGATGAGTGAGGCTACGTACTTGCATTGTTGTCTGCCAGGCTGTTGAGATGAGTGGGGATGTCTCTCCTCCTGAACAGACACACAACTTTGGCTTCTACATTTCCATTTGCCGTCTGAGAGAGGGGGGGGGGGGGGAAGAGATCACTTCAAGAACACAAAAGAGAAATCTTGGGTTTCCAAGAGAATTTTACATGTCATCACCACGCTTTGTTTAGTTATGCTGCCCTTAGAGACTGCTTAAGCTTGAGAAACTTGCCACACAGAATGTAGCAATGACACAATTTTTGATCTTTTGGCTCTGTACTCCAGCACGTTGGATTTAAAATTAAACAATGAATATGAGGTTAAAAAGTGCAGGCATTCATCCATACTGGGTGATTGATACTGCACAAATGAGCAAAGCGATTCCCCTGCTCTGTCGCTGTGAAAGATTACAGTGTACATACAGTATAACTCTGCATATACCGTAGGTAACCGGGTAATAGTCTGCTTGGCTATGAGAAATAAACCCAGCAGGAGGATGCTAATCGCAGATCACAGCAGCTTGCTTTGGGTCTGTATTGATGCCAGCATTTTTAACCTCAGAGTGAGGGGCATATTTCCCATGATGCAATGCACCCCCTTAGGTCTCAGGATCTTACATAATGACACTCAACTCTCGTGACATTATGTAACCAGGTCTGCCCCAGAAACCTGCCACTCTCTTTATCCCATGGACTTCTGGGTCCTGTTCGACTGTTACCACAGTAAGGACAGAACACTGACACCACTGTAGAATAAAGAATTCTCCCTCACTGGCATGGAAAAACAATCAATTGTCAATTGTCATTAGGGGAAGTTGCCCTTTCATGTGTTTTTATTGTTCAGCTGTCTAATCAGGTAAACACAGGGCTCGAAATTAACTTTTTTACTTGGTAGCACTGGTGCTCCCAACTTCAAAAAGTTAGGAGCACCAGCAAACATTTAGGAGCACCCACCAAAATCAAATGTAAGGAGCACCAAGCTGAATGGCCAGCAGCATGTTGTAGAATAAATGCCTGGCCAATCGAGCTTGAATTCTTCGTTGCCACACATTTGTCACGGCATTTCTTGTGTTTCGCGCTGCCTCCGTGCTTAGTTAAACTCTCACGCTTAAAGAGCATATTGCAGGTTGGAGACCCCAGTGAATCAATGTGTAGGAAAATGATGTAGGAACTAGATTTTCATAAAAATATATACTTATATATACACTACAGTGACTTCTGGAGTCGTTTGCATGAATGCATTCTGTCGCCTCGGATGTCAAGACATGAAAGTGAATGTTCGCATAAAAACATAATGAATGTGTTTGAGAGGATATATAAAACAGTTACAATCTGACTATTGGCCTGTTATATCCTATTTGTTGCATAACAACGGTCCAAGTCCAACTACCAACGACAGTTCTGCTTGACAACGGTAAAATATGCCCAAACGGCCACGGAAGAATATTTCAATTTCAGGTGATTAAATCGATAAAAATCAATAAATACAAAAGTAACCATACATAGTCATTGTTGGTAACCCGTTGTATATAAGTGGAATAAACCCCTCCGGGTTGTCCCGGTTATTAGAAAATAACGTAGGCTACTTCGGTGGTAGTATGGGGTTACAGAAGAAATCATAGGACAGATGGACCGACGACAACGTTGCTTTTTCATACGTAAGTGGGCTAATTTGCCTAATCTTCGCGGGACTTTAGACCACGGTGGAAACGCAGACAACAATGGGCTGAAGGAACCTTTTAGTTCCTTGAAAAGCAGTTCCTGGGACTAAAAGTTCCGGGTACTTTTGGTGGAAACGCGGCTTTTGTGATAGAATTTTACTTCCGCATCTAAAAACGCCAAAGGAGGAGAACCAGCGGAGAACTGGGCAGGTGTCTTGGTGAGTGACCAGCGTTAGCTTATAGATACACGTATATATCTATAGACATCTATGTGCGTTAGCTAACAATATCTAACGCTGTGTTGTGTGTTCACATCACAACATTGAAAAGTTTTCTATGACAATAGCCCTAAGATATGTCAATACAGCAGTGAAAACGTTGCTCACTGAATAACGAAATAAGCGAGACAAAGTTTTCAAAAATGATACCATGTCATTCTACGGTCAATATCTGGGACTAAATCTTGAATAAATATATAAACTTACCATTGGTTTTACGCGTAGAGATGTCCCTTTTAAGACTGAGTGGTCATATATTGTCTTGGACAATCCGTTTGTGAAATATACGCGCATTTGTGACGCCTGGGTACCTTCCAAAATAGCTGTGTGTAATACCACACGTGTTGTTTACGGCTTTGTTGCCCTTTTAAGTACAGTCTGGCTTGATTGACAATTCATTTATTCAGTAGGTGAGAGTATACTTTCTAACTATGTATAACATGTCTAATTTTGCTTTTGGAATAGCATTTATAGGTCAGTGTAACCGAAAGTTCTCTCGTCATCGCATTCACTTACGAATTCACTCTGTGGTAGCAGTAAAAGTTGCTGCACCTGACGAAACATTGTCAACGATTTTTTGTTTTAGCTTTCGATAACGCTAGCTAACGTTACCGATTTAGCTAGTTACTTAGGTAACGTTAATAAATTGATCATAAACGTTTGTCTTCAGGTAACACTAGTTAAGGCGTTAGCTCTCTGTGTCACGTGACACTGGAGTGCCGTGAAAGGGAGTGATTGAAGGCTAATATTAACCTAAATCTAAAATCAGCATTAAAGTTAAGAACGTCAAGCTCACGTTTTATTGGCTAGAATGGTCACTGTCAGCTCACAAGGTACATACTGAGTGTACTAACTAGCGAATTTACAGAGAAAGGGACGTTCGACTGGAAAAAAAAAAATCATGTATGTCCCACAGGGCTGCTGGCCACAGTCAACGCCGGCACAGTCCAAATCTCATACTAGACCATTGGGCCAATCCACACACAAGGACAGTGCTTTAACAAGAAGAGACACCCAGCAGCCTCCAAAAATACAACACGTGTTTGTATTATTACTTTTCCTTTATATTATTACTTTTTCCTTTGTCTTATTGTTGGTGTTATTACTGTTCTTTTAGTTGGAAATTACTTTTAACCCAACGCATGAAAGGCGCTTTGCAAATAAAATGTATTATTAGCATGTTTGTTATTGTATTATGTAGCCGGGGGGGGGGAGCTCTCTCACCTTGCTGAGCTCCTCGATGCGGCGGATCAGGTACGGGTTGCTGGAGGAGTTCTCAAAGTACACATAATCTGCAAAGAGAGATGAGGGACAGGAAGAGGAGAAAAGGAAGTTTAAAAAAGACAGGATCAGTGCACTACCGAGTGAGTGACAACAGAGGACACACTGATGCTCCACACATACATACAACCCCCCTGATGGGAATGATTATTCTCTGCAAATATTTACAAACACGTGACCAAGAACGTTGACATAAGAAAGTCTGATGGGAACCCACATCTAAGAGCTACATACCGAGCAGCAAGAAACAGTCCACATTACCGCTATGTGTACACAATGCAATACGTATCCCGATAAGAGGATTACGTTACAATGTGTACCCCAATAAGGTGGTCACGATACAAAACGTATCCCGACACACATGAGGATGTGAGTTTTAATAGTTTTAAAAACCAAATCTGATATAACTGAGTAAAGCATCAATCAGTAACAACAGCTGTTTAGAGTGAACAGAATTTTGAAAAGGCTTTCCTCATGTAGAAATTCAGAGCATGTATACTTGTATAGCATGTGATAGTGTTTTTATACCCACTGAAATGAGGAAGCCCACAGTTACCATATCCAGCAGTAGGACACTAATCCACAGCAGATCATTAATGAGAAAAGCCTCATGACAAGCGCGTGCAGAAAGGTGTAATTAATGTACAGGATCTCTGACCTGTATCAAATTTAGGATGATGAAAATAATAATTAATATAACATTAAGCTATATAAACTGGTTGTTTCGATTATAAAAACCCTGCCCCAACAGAAAGCAGATGGTTTTAGCAAATTCATTTAGAGAATAATTTGTGAAACAAGAGGCTGTGAGCTTAATGCTCATACTGTGTGACCACTAAAATCAGTGGATTAATAGCCGTTTTCTGTCCATGCTGTCGCTTTTATTGTCGATCCATCGATTGCCCTGTAAACGACTTTATAAAAACAGTCTGCCAAAGAAATGTGAAATGATGTTCGTATTACGTGTTTAGCAACACCGCGGAGGCTGTGTGATGTGACACCGACACTGTAGCCTAGTCATTTCTAAACCCTAGCGCATTTAGAGTGACCGCTCTTGTGTCTTAAGATTCTCAAAATCGGTATTGCCTCGTTTGATCGCGATTTGAAATGAATGGAACATCAATGGAAGACATACGTCATCACACCACACACGTCGACTGGATTCATATGCACCCCTTCACAGGCATGTTTGGAGTGTGCGCGGCGGACAAAGCCAGGCGTTGCAGACAACTACGTCCACAATAAACTTCCTTACAGTAGCCTATAACACAGCTACGTACAGTATCAGGTGTTTTGAAGCTTGCCACGGGTTTGGTCCCACAGGCCCTAAATAAGAAAGGTTACAATTTTATCTGGCCAATGTACAACAATAAATGACCCATCTACACCGTGCTCTAGCATATCACGTTAGGGAAATTTCATAATTAGCGTGTGAGCGTGCGCGCGTCTTCTACTGTGGCCATATTTTAAAATGATAATTCTTTGCCGTAAACAATGTTGCTACATGTTTAAAAAGAGCGGCGTCCGACGAACGTTACATATGTAGCCTAGACTATACTGATTCAGTGATTCAAATATAAAAGTTAGCTAGCTGTCCTACGAACTTTGCGAGCTTACAAAAAAATTCCAGCTAAATGCACTTGCTAACGTTTGTAAAACCCTACTCAGGATTTTATGCAAACTGATCTTGCTTGATAGATAGCCATCGTCCAGCCTTTTAGAAGAATAAACGAGACAAAAAAGTTAACGTTAGCTAATGTTAGAATTACCAGCCGCATAAGTAGTAATTAAAGCAATTTACTTACCTCCAACTCTATACATGTTAGCCGCCATTCTCTGGTTCTCTTATGAACACAGCAGCAAAGGGATTCCCCGCTTGCATAAAAAACGCCGATCAACTGCTGCGTATCCCACCAGGCGAAACAAAGCCGGAGCACCCTGAACAGAAGCAGAACCGCGGCGGGGAAAAGTTTAAAATTTCTGTTCCAGTGTTTTCTGGGGGTTAAAATGTGTAATCGTAACGTTTCAACTGGAACAGATCTCCCTCTTTCTTTAGATCACCCACAAAATACAATCGCACACCGCCCTCGCTACCCAGTCTGATTATCACTTCACTCTTCCTCTCATCCTCTGCTCTCAGCACCATCCTCCTCTTCCTCACCTCCACTCGTCGCACACACGCCAACTCGCCGAACGAGCCCCCTTTCCCCCGCCCCTCTTTCTCATACAACACATACATACGCACACACACTACAACGTCATCTTCGGATACTTCGAAGCACAAACGTCACTCGGCAATCTCCGGTAACTTTATGAATACACTGAAGTGACCTCGACATGATGAGACCAATTTCCTATTAGTTGCATCGTTCATTTGTTATAATAAGAATATCTAAAATTAAATTGTGTATGCTATGTATTTGTTGTATAGTTTGCAATTAATTTTATTTATTAGCAAATACTATTGAGCCTACTTTTAGGAAAAAAACATTTTGAGAAAATTGGAGTACTCTGTCCTTCTTTAATACAGACATGGCATTAAATGCCCAATGAAGCTGCTTGTAGAAACACAATGAATGGACAAAAGCCATGGAGTGAGAGCTAAAGAAATATTAATATTAATGATCTGAAACCATATTTATCAGATCTACATTGTTCAATAGTTATGTTAAAATTTTAATCACATTTAATTCACTTAGCAGAAGTACTTATCAATGGCGACTTACAATGCAGGAGATCATCATTTTAATCAGTGGGCCAATATTAGGATTAAAATCTGAAGTTCCCAAAACATTACGCCAACATTGGCCAATGGCAATAGCCTCACAAAATAATACAAGCTGACCTTTAGTGTGATTTGCTCTATGACAAAGAATACTGTACATGGCTAAGTGCTGGGCTATTTTAATTCTATGGTCTTTGGTCAATGACTAATAGTGACTAATAGTCTCACATTAGGTGTATCCAACTGTGTGCCAGTGCTGGTAGTTAACATTGGCTTTATTTGACTACACAATTTCATTTTTATTTTTTCCTACTCCTAAGTAGCTTCCCATAAGGTATTTATGTGTCGTCATTAATGTATTAAAAATACAAAAACCTGATAAGTTTTAATAATTGATGAGGATTTACCCTCCTTTGTATTTAAAAGCCTAAATTGGGCTAAATTCCCTCTGTAAAAGCAAACCATAGAATACTTTGTCCAACATTGCCCTCTACTGATCTTTGTAGCCGTAATTACAGTTTTTGCCAAACCCACTTCATATGTGCATATGACAGTACGTTTAATACTGTAGTTGTCAGTACAAACGAGGGCCATTTGTACAAGACACCGAATCATTCTTTTGAATTAAAAAAAATATTTCTAGAAGATCTAAGCTAAATGACTGGGCAATTGTGTGATCCCTGTACGTTTTCAGCCAAAGTTTTTTTTTTATGTCCTCAGTCCTGCCTTTTAGGTTCAATTCAAAGAATTTTGTGGAATTCACATTTGGATGCAAAACTAATAGAAGCACATGTTATTTTTTCCAGGTTGAATTGTTTATTGACACAAAAAGGCTCATATTTCAAACATTAGTTTTATAGTGAACGAACGTTGTCAGTATAAATGCAAAAGTATGTACAAAGGATGTTTGGTCCTTTAGACAATGACAATGCTCCACGTGACATATCTGGTTTGCCTTTTATCTATGTGATGGATAAAAATTTTCACAGAAAAGCACAAGAAATAGGCACTTGGACACAAATTCTTGGCATGAAGAATTAAAACGCTAACGTCAAGTAAATGTTCAGATGCGACAGCAAATTATTCGGCGGTTTTTATCTAATAAGGTACAAAAAAAGCATGCAAGTACTCCACGCCAATGGCAATGCATGGTAGAGTGTCTCATCAGCCTTATCAGACGGCTCAGTTACAGTACAAATATAGCATTCGAGATGGGTTAGGCTGGACAACCTTTTTGGACAATAACAGTTATAAGGAGAATTGGAAAAATAAAGCGAAACTCAAATAGAACACTAAAAATTCAGAAATGTCTCCAGAATTGGTCTCTGACCTTTACTTATGGTCCATGCTGCACAGGTAATGGGTTTTCCAGTAAAGTCTATTTCCATTGCCATTTTCCTACGTTTGTGACTATTCAAATGTTCCTAATGGTTACAGGCTGATAGTGCGTGACACGTGGCCACTGCACAGCTGGTCTACCGAGCCAAAGATGGTGAACTCTGTCTTGGCCGGATTTTTCTTCACGCTGTTGATTGCATGTCTGAGGGATGAGCCGTGGAAACTGAAATGCAGGAATAAGCCCAGATGTTTCTGAAGGCGAGCGCTGACATGCCGAGGCCTGGTAGTGCACACACGGCGTGGTGTGCGGGTCAACACCGCGTCTCAGGGTCCACGCTGCGTCCCAGACAGCAGAGACGGGCCACGGTTGGGCATTAGAACAGCGCCCTCTTGGCGGGTACATCGTCGGAAGAGCCTTCAGTGGAGTTGATATTCTGCACAACGCTAAACCAAAGTGATACTTACTCACCCACTCAAGGACCGTTTCCTTTCCTTTGCCTATTCTCTCTCTCTCTCTCTCTGTCTCTCTCTCTCTCTCTCTGTCTCTCTCTCTCTCTCTCTCTCTCTCATGTCGTGATGACGTCCGGCCGCTCCATTTTCTCCATACGGTTTCTCCCACACATCTCTCTGCTTCCACTCTTCCTTGCCCCCTCCAGCTAAATCAGCACTCTTATCTTTATCTAATTTCTTCCCTCCTTCCCATTGTCATGCCAACCTCATCCTTCCCCAGAGTTCTTCCAGCACCACAACTTGAATTCTGTAATTTTTCTGCTCAGTCAGTCTCTTGCGCTGAACTTCTCCTGCCTCTCAGTCTGCCTTCTGCACTGCATGCACACGCAAACATACACTCACACACGCAAACACATACACACATGAACACACTCTCACAAATTTACAGACACACATGCCAACAGACACACACACACACACACACGTGTGCGTGCACATGAACACAAACACACACGTTCCTCCTGTCTCTAGGCCGCAGCCTCCTGGGAACTGATGGAAGCGGAGGACACGGAGCTGCTTCGATCCAGGGTCCCCCCGACGCCCCCTCGCGTGACCTTCCACTGCAGCACACAGGTGTCCTTGCCCCCCATGGAGATGAGATGGCTGTCGTTGTGAGTGAAGCGCACGTTGGTCACATGACTGCCGTGGCCCTCATACTTGTGGCTTGGGGCCTGGAAGAGAAAGAGAGGGCAGAGGATATTCAATCAGTCAATCAATCAATCAATCAATAAATCAGCCAACCCACATGCAAACCAATGGCTGGACACAGAAGCAAATAGGTGACATATTTAAAAAGGCTGGACACGGCACATGAGCGAGCAGGAACACGTGTGCCTACCTTGGGTTTTGGGCAAGGGTACTGGAACAGGTGCACTTTGCAGAAGTCGTCGGCCACCGCCACCACTCTTTCACTGTGCGAGCGACACAGGGCGTTGATGTCCGTGCCGTCTGAGCCCTCCAGCCACACCCCTGAAAGGGAAATATCTCTGTTTAATCTTCACTGGTAGTGAGCCAGTGGAAGAAATATACTGTGTGTATGTGTATGTGCATGTTTGTGTGTTTGACTGAGAGACAGAGAGAGAGAGAGAGAGAGAGAGAGAAAAGGTATGTGTGTGTGAGAGAGAAGACGTATATGAGTGTGTTTCTGTGGGAGAGAGAGATAAATTGTGTGTGAGTGTGTGTGTGTGTGTGCGTATGTGTGCCCACATGTGAACAAGTGCCTGTGTGTGTGAGGGTGAAGGTATTACATGTACCTGTGTGTGAGAGAAAACAGGTGTGTGTGTTTATGTATGTGTGATTGTGTGCATGTGCACACAGTGTGGAAGACTCATTGTGGAAGTGTGCAGGAAGACACTCGGGCGTCTCTGCCTCTCACCCATCACGTGGAAGCCCAGCACGCAGGTGTATGACGCCCACTCCCGGTCTTTACTCTCGAAGCGATTCCGCAGCAGTTTACAACCACCGGCCACATCCCCTGCGCCATCAGAACATAACTGCGCATCAACTCTGTAACAGCTCTGAGCATCACCTCTGTAACAGCACAGAGCATCACCTCTGTAACAGCACTGAGCATCACCTCTGTAACAGCACTAATCATCAGCTCTGTAACAGCACTGAGCATCACCACGGTAACAGCACTGAGCATCACCTCTGTAACTGCACTGAGCATCACCTGTGTAACAGCACTGAGCATCACCATGGTAACAGCACTGAGCATCACCTCTGTCACAGCTCTGAGCATCACCACGGTAACAGCACTGAGCATCACCTCTGTAACTGTACTGAGCATCACCTGTGTAACAGCATTGAACATCACCATGGTAACAGCACAGAGCATCACCTATGTAACAGCACTGAGCATCACCTCTGTAACAGCACTGAGCATCACCTCTGTAACAGCACTGAGCATCCCCACGATAACAGCACTGAGCATCACCTCCATAACAGCACTGAGCATCACCTCTGTAATGTGATTGGGCATCAGCTCTGTAACACTCTGTAAAACTTTTTAATGATAATTAATTTTTTTAAATGATATTGTTGAATACTTGATTATATTTGCTTTTTTTCCTTCCAAAATTGTGTCTTGGTGTCATGAAGGCACAGTACAGCCTTGTTTAGAATACCTATAATAACCATGCACATAAATGCACTCACAGTAGAGTATCTCATAGTCCCCAGAGTTGGACATGATGTATTTCCCGTCCTTAGACCAGTCCAAGTGCGTAATGAAGCTGGAGTGACCCTAAAGAGAGACATCAAGCACAGCAGACATCTACAGTCACCACAGTCCAAAGGCAAATACTAGCTATAAACATTTGATATTTGCTAACTGGTACGTGGTACTATCTAGAGTCCTGTAAAATACATTCAGTCAGGTATTTGCATCTGATTTGACCAAAATTGATTCTCACCTAAAATGGCTTAGTCTTAATTTAACTGAACCTAAAAACTGCCTGCCTGGCTGACAGTCAGATCATATTCTCACAAAGGCTTGTTTAGCTGAAGCTAATTGGTAGTCGACCTTTAATAATCTCTATCATGAATATTCTAAATGAATGAAAACAATTTTATCTGTATATAAAAAAAGAGTGCCTCAGTTTTCCTTTTGCCATACGAAGAAATGAATGGCAGTATACTGATTCATGTGTCTGCTATCCCAGAATGCTCTGCTTACAGTGCACTTTCCGAAGCGCGCGTAGCGGCGTCCGTTCTCTGTGACATTGTAGATGTAGATGAAGTTGTCATGGGAACCCACCGCTAAGAAGCTTCCATCTGAGACAGGAAACGATGGTTAAGAAAGGCACCACAGTCTTTTAAGCCACAGATACTGACCAAACACTGACAAGACGTTCAGCTCTGTGTGTTTTTGTATGTTTCTTTTGAAAGGTGAACAGGCAGTCTGTGTACAAGTGTGCCTTCCTTTTACAGTTTCTCTTACTGCATTCTGACAGAGGGAAGGCATAGATGGTGACAGACAGAGAGGGGACCTGTCATTGCTGCAGCTCACAGCTTTCACGTTTGTTCTCTTGTTGTGAATAGTATTGCTGAAGACAGAACATCCATCACTAGCCCAGCGACACAAGACTGCATCAAACCCGCTCGCTACCAGCAGGTAACTGCGAGAGGCAGAATGTAGGGACGAAGAAACATCTGCTCAGAGCCATGACCACTCACCTGGGGAGTATCGCATGACGGACAGCTGCTCGTTCCCATCGGTATAATCCGAAACGACCTCTCTGGTCTGCAAGTCCAGGACCACCCACCTGTCAGGGGGCGGGGTCACACATAATAATGGGAGGGGAGCTCGGTTCTGACTCTACAATTCCTGTCTACACGTCTCACGACAAGATTTTACAGATCAAATCACTGATCTAGTCAGCAAACTTATGCACAGCAAAATCCACTAAAGAGAGAGTAGTCTTCATATAAAAAATACAACAGAAATCTGAAAAACATAATGGAATGGAATATATGCATATATATGACATTTGTTTGATTACAGTTGTTTAAATAAATGACAAGAAATGCTGTTCTCATGCTGTTCTCAGTGCTGTTCTCTAATGCCTGAGTGTGTGGAATCACAGGGGGGAAGACCGACAGCTCCTTACCTTCCTGTGTTGAGCCCCACAGAAACCACATTGCCGTTAGGACAGAAATCTGCACACAGCCCAGACTCCTACAGTACACACATAGATTAGATGGTTAGAACAGTGAGAGGGTGTACGTGTGTACGTGTGTGCATGTGTGTCTGCACGTGTGTGTGTGTGTGTGTGCGTGCATGCGTATGCGTGTGTGCGGGCACGTGTGCATATGTGCATGTGTTTTTTTTCCAATACAATCTCACCTCCAGTGTGGTGGTCCAGTCCAGTCGATGGTCCTCGGTGTTCCAAAGGCACACCTGTCTGTCATGGCCACAGGTGAGAAAGATGTTCTGGGAGGGGTGTGTGGCCAGCCCCCACATCTCATCCATATGACCCTGCAGACAGACCTCTATGAACTCACCTCCACTGCACAGACACATTCACTGTACACAAATGCACTTTCACTGCACACAGATACACTCCCACTGCACACAGATCCACTTCCACTGCACACAGATGCACCCCCACTGCACACAGACACACCCCCACTGCACATAGATACACCCCCATTGCACACAGATACATCCCCACTGCACACAGATACACCCCCACTGCACACAGATACACCCCCACTGCACACAGACACACCCCCACTGCACACAGATACATCCCCACTGCACACAGATACACCCCCACTGCACACAGACACACCCCCACTGCACACAGACACACCCCCACTGCACACAGATACACCCCCACTGCACAGATACACCCCCACTGCACACAGACACACCCCCACTGCACACAGATACACCCCCACTGCACACAGATACACCCCCACTGTACATAGATACACCCCGACTGCACACAGTATGTTCATTCATTCAATGTACCAGTATATCATGGAAAAAGTAACTCACTGAGATCACCTTTTACATTAACAGCAGTAATTAATGACCTCATTTAATTGCCCACCATTTGACCCTTCTGGCTTTAATTCACCTGAATGAGCTGTTTCCTCTGGGTTAGGATGGCAGTGATTTTTAACGAGGGGACAAAACAGCAGGGAGGTTATAATGAGTGGACGTGAACATTTCTGCCAATGATGTGAGCAAGTCTCTTCCCTGCGAACCAGGCTGCACGCGGAGCCAAAATGGTGGGTTGTTACATACCTGCACAATGGCCACAAAGCCATCTGAGAAGGTGCCCCTCAGAATTGCGTTCCGGGTCGTACCAACTAACAACTCCTCCCCGTCCACATCTGCAATGGTACGCACCGCACCAAACTGTTCTGGGATCTGAAAAGTTACAGCGTGATCTCTCAGTATTCACACAACACTGAAATACTCCCAAGCATACATCCTCATACATATGCTTTCTTTTCCAAAAGCATATGCACAAGTAGCCACTTGGTACTGCACACAGATAGACTGAATATATTCAACAGCTTCTAATTTATCCATACACACAACAAAATAACTATAGATTGACATCTGCAACCAAAAACCATCAACTACGTTTTTGTTGTACAGAGACCAACAGTAAGTGGGACTCATTTGTCTGCAGGGGACGAAAGAGCATTGAACAGTAGGTGTCCTCCAAAGTCCTAGTGCACTTTCTGCATGCACTTTTCACAAAGTTTCGAAGTGCAAACATTACACTAGAAAAACTGGATAACATGCTTTTTTTCACTCCACATGTAATCAATGATGGGGCGACTCCCCCCGCGAAACGCCCCAGGCAGAGGTATGTGCCGTAGGCTGCTGACACACGGAAAGAAAGTAACTGGTCAGGTCAGCTGATGCAAGCCACTGGAGTGACTGCATTCCTAGTGCATAATGCTAATCGCATACAGAAAGTGCACTAGGACTCCCTCAAGGGCTTGATGTCCAACGCAACCCATTTAACCTGCACTGCCCACATGGTTATTCCAATATTGACAAACTCGTGGGAGCTATTAAGAGGGTTTTAAACCTAGGCCAAGCAGTAAGGTCCACTACAGGTGTTCTAAAGTTCTAAAGAACCCAATAATGGAGTAAGGTTCAGACTGACCAACAAAACTCCCACCTGAGCCACTTAAAATTATATTAGATTGTTGGTAATTCCCAGAATCTCCATATCTATTCCATATTTGCAGAGCTGGAGATGAAGATCACACCAAATACTACTCCGCTGACAGATCTCAGGGAGTTATGCAATCAGGGTTCAGGGGTACAAGTCACATTATAACTTTTTCTGTGTGTAGGATACTTCCCACATATGCTTATATATCACAACACTATAAAGATATGCTACTAATAATAATGTAATACTACACTGTATGCTGCATGTGACACAGAGGGAACATTGCTTTCAATCATTTTTAAGTAGTAGCTGACATATCAGCACAAATTCCTGGGGAAGTGTAAGGTGGTAATTGTGTAACACCTGTAATTAAACAAGGCTCATCTGACCCACTGTGGGATGACTGAAATGCAGGTGAGAAAATCTCTTAGGAAAAAATGGTGACTGTAGCCATATAATACTCTCTCTTAGTGTCCGATGATGACGCTTGCTCCGAGGGGGGGGGGGGGTTCAGCGTCGTTAACGCTGGTGCCACTTCAGGTGGCTTTGGAGGCCAATGCGTGAGCCACACACTCGTCCACAGGTGGGGCAAGGGAGCCCAGATGTTGGGGTAATGCCGGCAGCCCTCTGATGTCGTTGGGCACGTCTTTCGGCCCTCCTCTGTTGGATGGTGTAATGTATTTGTTCAGTCACCCTGGCAGAGGTGCCCTGCCATGCCGATCTATCGAGTGCCAGAGGTTCTATTTGGATGGGGTTTATGTTGCAGCGCTTCAGGAGGTCTTTGGTGTAGTCCTTATAGCACCTCTTTTGTCCGCTTGGTGGGGTAGGCGGTGGCCAGGCATGCGGATAGTATGCCCTATCCAGCGAAGATGTTTTTTAGCCACTGCTGCTTCCATGCAGATGGAGTTGGTCATGGAAAGAATCTCAGTATGGGGGATTCGATCTTCCCAAGACAGGCCGAGGATCTTTTGAAGGCATCGGATGTGGAAGGCCTCCAAGTTTGTGATGTGCCGTCTGTATGGGGTCCACGTTTCTGCCCCATAGAGCAGAGTGGAGGCACATACCACATTATATATGGCAACATTGGTGCTGACCTTCAGGTTTTTGTTTTCAAAAACCCTTCTGCGGAGGCGCCCAAAGGCTGATGAGGCTTTGTTGATGCGGCTGTTTATTTCAGTGTCAAGGGAGCAGTCTGAGGAAAGTGTGGAGCCAAGATAGGTGAACTGGCCCACTACTTTGAGTGGAACACCATTGATTTGGAAGCTGGGGGGTGAAGGAGGTTGGATAGTGAATTGTGCCATAACTTCAGTTTTTCGAATGTTAACCTGGAGACCAAAGGACTGGTATAGGCCAGAAATTGTGTTTAGGGCATGCTGCATGGACTCTGGGCTATGTGCCAAGACAGTGCAGTCATCTGCGTATTGAAGCTCACAGATTTGGTAGGTCTTTGTCTTTGTACAGGCCTGGAGCCGTCGGATGTTAAATAGACTTCCGTCAAGGTGGGTGATAGCTGAGAGGAGGAGATTGAACAAGACCGGTGCCAAGACACAGCCTTGCTTCACCCCAAGGTCGACCTTGAAGGACTCTGACTGGAGTCCTCCCATGAGGACTCTGGCTTGCATGCCATCATGCAGTTGCTGCAGGATGGAGAGAAACTTCGGTGGTAACCCAAGTTTGGAGAGCTGTTTCCAGAGCATCTCACGGTTTATGATAATAAAGGCTTTGCTGAGGTCGATGAAGGCTATGTACAGGTCTTTGCGCTGCTCTCTGCTCTTCTCAAGTAGCTGCCGTAAGACAAAGATCATGTCGGTAGTGGATCTAGACTTCCGGAAACCACTTTGTGTTTCTGGGAGAGCACTTTCCGAAATGTGTTCCACCAGTCTGTTGAGCATGATTTTTGCCAGCACTTTCCCTGCAGTGGAGAGGAGAGAGATTCCCAGGCTGTTCCCACAAACTGCTCTGTCCCTCTTCTGTTTGTAAATGACCACAATGTTAGCATCCTTCCAGTCCTGCAGGAGGATCTCTGACTTCCAGATGTTTGTGATCAGGAGGTGTAGGCGGCGTGTGAGGAGGTACCCCCCATGTTTGAAGAGCTCAGCCGGGATGCCATCAGGTCCTGCACTTCTGTTGTTCTTCAAGCCCCTGATGGCTTGGCGGGTTTCAAAGAACTGTGGCGGAGTGTCGAGATGCAGGATTGGTGGAAGATCTGGAAGTTTATTGAGGATGTGAAGATCAACAGGGTTGGTGTGGTTGAGAAGGGTCTCAAAGTGATCCGCCCAGCGACCAATGATCTCATGACGGTCCTTGAGAAGAGTGTCCCCATCTGCTGATCGGACAGGGGCATTACTTTGCTTCCTGGAGCCATATAAGGCTTTGGTGGCATCATAGAAGCCCTAGGTGTTATTGCAGTCTGCAAAGTTTTGGATTTCTTGTGCCTTCTGCACCCACCAGGTGTCTTCCATGATCTGGAGAGCACGCTGGGTCGCAGCTCTTGCCTCAGCAAAAGTGGCTTTCAGGGTGGAGGATCCAGGGTTGGACAGGAGAGCTTTGTGGGCTTCATGTTTTGTTTGCAGGAGTGATTGTATTTCGGCAGAGTTGTTATCAAACCAGTCCTGGTGATGTTTCCTTGGCAGACCAAGCGCTTCCGAGGCTGCACCGTGGATAGCTGTGCGCAGAGCTGACCAATCAGTGGATTCCTCTGGAACTTGATCAAGGTTCCTTGCAAGGAGCCGTCGGAGGTTGCCTGTGGTGGTGGGGTTGTTCAGTGCTATGCAGTTGAGTTTTCTGTTTGGGGCTGTCCATAGGCGGCGAGGTTGAATATCTATGAGGAGTTTGGATCTGACCATAAGATGATCAGTCCAACATTCAGCCCCGCGCATGACTCGGGTGATAAGAACATCCTGTCTGTCCTTTTGACGGACAATGGTGTAATCCAGGAGGTGCCAGTGTTTTGAGCGGGGGTGTTACCAGGTGGTTTTGAGCCTGTTCTTCATCTGGAAGGTGGTATTGGTAATGACCAGGCGATGTTCCGCACAGAGGGAGAGGAGCCGGAGCCCATTGCTGTTCATTTTCCCCACTCCATGCTGGCCAAGGACTTTACTCCATACGAGATGATCTGTGCCCACTCTAGCATTGAAGTTTGTTGATGCCAGTGGGGGATTCTGGGATGCGCTGCAGCAGATGGGTCTTCACAGCGAAGCCAACTCCATGGAGGCGGCGTGTGCCTTCAGGGACCCCTTTCCAGAAGAAGGTGTACCCCGCACCAACTTCTGTCAGGGAGTCCTCTCCATGTAGCCTGGTCTCGCTGAGTGCTGCGATGTCAATGTTATACTTCGCAAGCTCAAGGGCCACAAGTGCTGTTCTACGGTGGGGCCTGTCAGGTGTTTCAGCCATATCCAAAAGCGTGCGGACATGTTGGGGGAGCAGACCATTTTTGGACCACCTTTTTTAGGTCCTTCCCCGCCAGGGGTGAGCAGTGTGGGGCTGCTCAGACGCAATGGAAGCTGCTGAGGAGACACGCTGCTCCATCCCGCAATCTCAGCGACCATCACTCAATTTCCGCCTGTGTGCATGGTTTGGCTAGGCACTCCCAGCCACATCCTTGGCCTGTACCTGCCGCTATTCCATATCGCCACAGGGCTTTGGGGTGGAAGGGGTGGGGCAAGGGGCTTGCGCAGGGAAAGGATTAAGGTGAGGGTGCGGGTGCGTAGTCCTCACTCCCACCATCTTCACTCCGCCAGGCATACTTCCGGTGGCATGAGGAGCTCATGACGACCTTCGTCTGGCTGGAGCTGCAGGGGACTGCCGGTGGTCCGGTCTGTTGGACTCCGCCTGTGCCTATCCCCAACTGCAGATCTGAGCTCAGGGTTTACTCCCCTAGCCATTGTACCACCCAATGGTTTACCCACGTGGCAGTGAGACAGTGGTTGGCGTAACACCTCTAGGGACCACTGCAGCTCCGAGATCCCCTACTGATTCAGCCTGGGGTCGTGAAATCCCAGTTACCATGGGCTGCCACGAGGAGGCATAGTAAGAGTCTTGGTGAGGGAGAGGCTATGTACTGACCACAGAAGACTTACACACTGCTTCACTGCGTCCCGGCAGGGGTGGCCAGCAGCAGAAGCTGTAGGAGGGAGATTGCAGGCATCCCTACATGCAATGGCTCGCGTAGCAGACTGCACTAGACGCACCACAACACCCTGCTGGCAGTACAGCCGGCCAACCCACCATAATACATACATGTGCACACACTCGTACACATATCCACATACAAACACACACAAATACACACAGAAATATACTCGCACACATACACACAAACACACAAGCGCCGACCGTACCTCACACTCTCTCTCTGGTGCCAGATCCACGCTCCAGCGGATGACCCTGCGGTCTTTTCCCCCTCCGCTGAGAATACCGCCGCCCTGGAGGACACACAGCGTAAAGACACTGCCCTCGTGCGCCCGAGTCTGCCGCATGATCTGGTAGGTTTCTGCAAGGGTGGAGAGGGAGAAGGAGAGAGGGAGAGGGGAGAGGGAGGGAGGAAGAGAGAGAAAGAGGAGGCAAAACTCTGTTCAAGAGCCTCTTGTAGACCGAGACACAGTTTGAGATTGCAGTCATAGATTGTGTAACAGTCAGCACTTAAAAATGAGCAATCTGAGTTCACTCTTCATGTATAAAAGCAAAAATATATCAGCAGTGGATTCTAGAATAACAAAGGCCACACAGCGCAGAAAAACTGCAGAGTGAATTCTGGGAACAAATCCCATGATGCAACTGCACATATATAAGCGAGGAAAATAAGAGCTTTGATTATTACAGTGCTACCCTACCCTAGCAGAGCATGATAAACCAGAAACAGGACCCTCTACCTTTAGCTCCTTTTCCCAAAGTTTTCACATCAGCAGCCGATTTCCCCCAGGTCAGGATGTTCCCCTCTGAATCTCCGGTCAGGACATCGCCTGTCCCGCTGAACACGAAGCACTGGATAAATTTGGGCTTCTTGTATTTCTGGGGGGGGGGGGGTACAAGTGCAAATTCATCACCTTTATTATCATTCTGCCTTGACAATAATTACAAAATGATTTACAAGTAATCTCGTTACATCATTTTCCTGGTCCAGTGCAAAACCACAGAACTCTCCTATCATACAACAAACAAGCTGCCCTTTAAGGTGGATTTTCGCTCCTGATATGCATTTTACAGCACTGAATGAAAGTGAAACTAGTGGCTAGGCACACGGCTAGACCCCCGACCCCCCCGAAACTCACGCCGAAGATGCCCTGCTTCTTGCTCAATGCGCCCCCGCTCAGGGTCCAGAAGTACACGTGGGATTTTCCGGAGGTGATGATGTTGTTGCTGTCGTTGGGGTTGAACTCCACAGCAAACACGGCCTCATTGGTGCTCTGGCCAACCAATCAAAACAAAAGATCACGCATGAGCCCAATAAAAACAAACAAAGGACACAGGCAGTTATGCCTTGTATACATACACATACTGTAAAAACAGGTACAAAAAGCATATACAAAAGCCCTTTAAAAACACATTTAGCACATTGCACTTACACTCACACAGCTACCCTGCATACATCTCACCACTAGCTGCTTGCACACTACAGTACAGTACACTACTATATAAATAAACAACAACACGCAGGGTGGGTAAACTATGGCTATTCTCTCTAAGAGCAGCGGTTTGTCTTCACACATTAATTTTGCAGGGAGATCTTTAAATCACAGCCCCACAAATGTTTCGGAATCGCTGCACAGATCAGCCTAAAAAGGTAAAACCATCACATGTTTGAACAGATAGGCATTCACACATGCATGTGGACACAAATCACAGACAAGAACACAAAGCCACACGGACCACAACGCACAAACATACTGACAATTAACACAATCAATCACAAAGAACCTCACACTGTGATGCATTTCACACACTGGTCAGTGTCACCACTGGTATTGTTCTATGGTGCTATAGTTCTACAGAACTGTAGAGCAACAGAGTTGTTCTATGGTGCTGTAGTTCAATATAACTATTAAACCCTGGGATTGTGCTATGGTGCTATATAGTTCTACAGAACTGTAGAACACTGGGACTGTTCTATTGTGCTATACCGCAAGCTGACACTGTGACACTGACACTGGGTGCCGTATCTGAAGACGGCCATGTCAATAAAACCTTAAAGTTTGTAATTATGTGCGTGGGTGTGACAGAACAGAGCCCTTGTGCTTATTAAACACAACATCTGTGTGGTAGTGCATGACCTCCCTCCTAGCAATTGCTGTCATTCCCAGAATGCACTGCAGTTGCAGAGAATGCCTCGGATTCTACAAAAGGGTCTGGACTGCTGCAAGCCTTCAGGAAGTTTATGCAAAAGCCATTCAGAAACTTGAGAGCAAAGCGCTACAAAACACTGAAAATGTGTTTCTGAGAAAAATATTACATCATCCTCCCACCCCCACCCCCTAGCCCCCCTCAGGCACACACCAGCACACAAATACTCTGCCTAAATATTTACACAGTTGCCATGAAAACGCTGCATAAATCGCTCTCAGGGAAGTTGAGAATTTTTGGGAGCCAGGCCTGACGGGGACGGGGGTGTGTCACACGCTTCTTCCTTTATTTCATTCGCGTTTCTCACATCCAGATTGACAGGGGCCTCCTACACTTAATGCAAAACTGATGTTCTGCAAAGTGCTGATTTTTTCGGTCCCACCGGCTGCAGTTACGCCACACTGAGGGCAATGAGTAGGGCCGACCGCAGTAATAAGGTCTGTCGAATGCTGGGAGAAGAGACAATCTCGCTTTTAAAAGGGGCAAATTAAATCCCAGCACTGAAGCTTCCAGTTCACTGGATCCAGTTTATTTGAGTGCTTGTCCACCAGAGCCATCTGGATCATATTTCTATATATCTTTTCCCTTTTACTCCACCGTGTATCCCTGGTGGAAATTCCAGCTTGATTTCAACCATGGATTGAAGCTGGTCCAGCTGGTTTGATGCTGGTTCAGAGACAGTCAAGCTGGCAACAACACGGTTGTAGATGGCAACCATGCTGGCAAGGCCACGTCCAGCTGGTGGGCCAGCCTGGTACAGACAACAGACCGTCACCAAATTCCAGATGACATCCAGCTGGAGCAGAAGCTGCTTCCAGCGAGATTCCATCTTAGACTGGGAACTGGAATTTCCAGCAGGGATTAGTTGAGATTCAGTGCTGATGTGTGGTGACCACACACCACTCTGCAGGACAGGAACTACAGAGTGATATACAGAGAGATATAGTGAGACGCTTTTTTATCCAGAATCGCAGTGCAGATACCTTAATCTCTGCATGTTTAGTCCCCTTGGCACAGTCCCACACAGACATCATGTGTTCGTTAGAGTCGTCTATCACACACAGGAACGCTCCAGAGTCCTGGTGTTGGGAGAGAGGGAGAGGCGGAGAGAGAAACAGACAGGGAAGAAAGAGTAAGGGACAGAAATAGAGGGAAAGAGGGAGAAAGTGGGTAAAAACAAATTTGAGAATGTGCATGTTTGAGAGACAGGGAGACAGTGAGAGAAAAGCATCTGTAAATTAAATTTCAACATGTAGCAAAAAGCAAATAAAAAAACATTTGCTATAGGAAAACAAAGAGTTTATTGGCACATTTTAAATGCGTGACATACCTTGGGCTTGATTTTTAAGAGATAAAATTTTTAAAAAAATATCTACTATATAATTATGCGGAGGGTCAGTGTTGAGGTGTGGGTGGGATGGTTTGGGGTGGGGACCTAGTGCAGATGCTGAGGCTATAGGGACTCAGTTTGGGGAGGGGGGGGGCAGGGACTCACCGCGTGTGAGAAGGCCACAGAGCCCACCCCTCTCTCGAAGCTGCCCAGCCCAATCTGCTGCAGGGTCACCAGGGTGCAGGAGTCCCAAATATGTACAAAAGCCTGCGAAGCCTGAAACAAATGCGCACGCACACACACACACACACAGACACATGCGCACATACACACACACATACACAATACACACACACACACATACAACACAACACACACACACACGTACACACAAAACTTTATGGAGTAATGTTGTGATAACAGGTAAAGGTAACACTTTAATATGCATTTTTTGTGGTGAGCAGGCTGAGCGGGTACACTATCCAGGTTGCAGTGCTGAATCAGCCCAGGGTTTAAGGTGTTCACTACCCACAGAAAGAAGGTAAGACCAGGACCCACACACTGAGAGAGAGCAAGTTCACTAAACAAACACACACACGCAAATCTTCACTGTTTCCCCTCATGGGTTTCAGGCGCAAATACCAAAATACAAAGACAAAGACAAAACAAAGCAAACACAAGAAAGCTTTTCAGCTCTCCACTTCTCAGCTGAACAGCTTCACAGCTCGGTCCTCTTGTACTTCGTTATCTCACCTGCACTCTCAGAGGCACTCTCTCGACAGAATTTTATATCTTCCAGTAATTAAGCGTTTCAGCAGTCACTCCAGACACTGCCAGGTTTATGTGTACTTCACCTGTGAGGATGTGAAGAGCACAGACCTAGGGCACCCTGGAGTGCCTGGAGCAGCAGTGCAGTGAAACGGCTCCGGGCCCTTACCCACCTTGCCATCTTTGTCCACTCCGGCCGACTGTCCCGATGCCACACGCACCCTGTCTGGGTGAATGGCCAAACTGGAGGGGCAAACAGAGAGAGACAGAGACAGAGGAGTTAGATACACACACGTTTGCATGCACGAACACACATACACACACGTATATGTATGCACACACAGAAAATCACATACACATACACAGAAACACACCCATACACACACAAACACACATACACGCACAGAAAATCACATACGCATCACTATTACTCCAACATCGTTGATTTTCTTAGTAGACGCCACATCTTTAATTGCATAGGTTATATTTTGGAGCATTGTGGACTTATAATACCAGATGTTTGCAGAACCAGTTCAGGCAAAGTAATGTAAGCAAGGGAACAACAGCAGAGTCCCTGTCAAGGATTCATACCTGCATATGTTTGGTTCAAATCCTGGCTCCTAAAACACAATACACCACCCCTATACTTCAAGCCACTGGTTTTCACTCGGTCCTGGAGGATCCCTGAGTATGCTAGTTTTCATTCCAACCACAATTGCAATCCCAAAATTTTAACGAGCTGTTCATTCTTCTTTATGACACTTTTCATGGTTTGAGGGATTATTTACCCTCTTAAGCCACATTAAATCAGAAATAGCCATGCATGCCAGGAAGAGTCCCATATTCACACTGTGCTGTATTACATTACATAAAGAGGGGTAAAAAAAAATGAACTGACAAAATGAAAATTAAAGAGGCGAATCAATAGGCTCCAAAATTGTTTTGCAAATGATAACAAGCCAAACCTGCATTGCATTAACACAAAATTCTTGGGTTGTAATGGTAGTTGTAATCATAGAATGAAAACCAGCATATAGAGGGGTCCCCCAGGACTGAGTTTGAAAACCCCTGCTTTAGCCCCACAGGACCAACAACGTCCGTGCTGGGGAATGGACGCGTGGTGTACTGACCAGCGCACGCAGTCGGTGTGCTTGAGGTAGTGGCGCTGCGTGCGCTTGTTGATGTCGTACAGGACCACCACGCAGGCGATGAAGAACACCGCCTCCCCCGTGGGCAGCAGGTACAGGTTGGCCCGGCAGTCCCGTCCCCGGTAACCATAGCTATGCAGAAGAGTCAAGGCGACAGCATTCGCTTGTTGTTTCGCTGAAGTAAGGGATCCTTTCATCGAGACTTCTTCCAAAATGAAAGTATGTTCTTTTTATACGACGGACGTGCTTCATGTTTTAAATATCTAATCTTCCAAGAAACAAAAAATATCGATAAGAAATAGATGTTTTTTCCTGCTCAGTCTCTGGTATGAGGGAGACTTTTCAGTCCAGAGAAAGGTATCAGATAAACATGTCAGAGAGCTGAGTTACCACAGTCCTTACTCCCAGTAAATAAAACAACCACAAAAAATTCCAGACTCAAACAAAGTGTAAGAATGATCTGAACCTGACTGTCTGAGTCATTGTGCTTCTAAACACAAGATTCCTAAAACATTCACATGCACGCACACAAACATACACACACACAAACACACACACACACAAACACACATGAATACGTACACACACGCGCACACGCACAAGTACATGCACACACACACACACATACACACCCATGCACACACACACAAACACACACACACACACAAACATGCCCACACATGCACACACTCACACATACACACGCACGCACACACACAAACAAACACACACGCACACGCAAGGCGTGCGTGTTAGTGGGCGTTGGAATCAGGTGATGTTTTGCCAAAGGAAGAGGGTGTTGAGTTAAACGAGACTCTGGTCGAAAAGCACCACATTTCCTCTCTGAATAAATAAACAAGGGCAGCCCGAGAGCGAGCACACAGCCCAAAGGAACTGCACTCCTGCACACAAGTCCTCTTTCACTAAAAACCACGTCACTGAGAAACACACTAATTCTGCTTAAAATGAGAGAAAACGGGCCTCGCTGAAAGTACCCTTTCACTATGTTCAGCGACAATCTTCTGCATGTCTTCACCTGCCCCCCCCCTCCCTTCACCCAGTTTATACAATTGAGTCCAAAAGCTCATCAAGACTCACAAAATAAACCACTTTGATCACAGCAGTCTGCATTTATATATTTTTTTCATCTCCCTCAGGCTCATTATGAGGAATAATAAACTTTGCCAGCGGTCATCCAGATGAATAATAAATACATAAAGAATGTTTTCTTCAGCAGCATGATCAAAAATGATTACAAAATGACCACAGATATTGTTAGATGAAAAGACAGTAGACAGACTCAGAACACAAACAAATCTAAGAATTTATATAAATCCATAATTTCTCAGAATTTACATTAATTTCGAAATTTGTATTTTAGTTTAAAAAAAAATAACACTCCGGGTTTTGAGTTCCAGTCTTTCCTTCTGAGCCAGTGAATTCACCCACACACCCACACCCCAATAGTATCAGATGACAGTTATACACTCTCCTCCACCCCTCCTAAAAGAACATTCAACTTCAAGAAAACTTCAACAACCTGGTTCCTAAAAACTGCTTTTTAGCTGCGACCACAACACTATAGCTCTGTCTGTCGGTTGGTCGGTTGGTCCACAAAAGTGTCTCACCCCGTAGTGGCCACAGTTTTCGCCCCAGGAGGCTGAAATTTGGCATGGAGGTTGGTCATGACCAGAAGGTACAGCTGAGTAGCCGATTGACCAAGAGGGGGCGTGGTGATGGGCGTGGCCTATCACAAAAAGGTGCATAACTCTCAACTGGATTCACAGATTTGCACAAGATTTTGTGGAAAGGTTGGTCATGAGCCAAAGAAGAGGTCACGTGTTTGTGTGAGGGCGTGTGCATGGATGCATGCACACATGGATGCATGCGTGTGTGCGGTCGCAGCTATTGCGGATTCACGCTTGTTTTATGGCTGAAGCTAACCAGAGCAGGGCTTGGTCACAACTGTAATGACAGGGTAAAACCATGTTTCTGCTTGCAATGGTGTCGGTGGGCCAACAGAGGGCAGTTTTCCCTCCAGACCGAGCAAAAAACCAAACTGTGCTGAAGATCACGCTTTCTTGCAGATGACTCAGTGATAATCCCATGGCTCTAATAAAATGAGGAAACTGACAGCATGTGATCTTGTCCTCATCTGAAGTTCCCTTGTTTGATTAACTCAACAAAACTTTCCTCCCTTTCCACATCAGTCAGTGTGTATGGTGAGTGTTCTGCCACAGAAATGGCAACTGCACCTCTCCCTTGTGGAGGCTGGCTATACACTGGTGGTGGCTAAGGTGAAAATCCCCTCCCTAACCCCCACTGTATATGACTTTGGGATCCGCTGAAATAAACTGGATAACATCTCTATAAATCATGTGTGCAAATCAGATTTTGTGGGGGGGGGGGGGGGTCAGGTGAGGGGGAGGGGCATAAAAGGATACACCCAATCAAGCTCCAGCTTTTCAGATGGCAGTTCCATCTTTAGGTCCTCATAGTTCTGGATGTTGGAGGGGATATACATGGTGATTGGCCGGCCTCGAATGAACATCTTTATGGAATGGCCTGTGGAGCCAATGGAAAGCAGTGTTATACGGACATCCCCTCCTGACGTCTTGCCCTAGCATATCCACTCCTGCCAATCCACTCACTGCAAGAAAGCGAAGTATGTGGCCAATAGGATTACATTTTAGCAGGGCTGGAAAGATATATCTGAATATATATAGAAAGTATTTGTGAGATAATTTGGGCCAATATTTACATCAGTCCTATTTTTTCTATGTTTTGTTTGTCTTTTCTGGCTGCCCCTTAAAGCACCGACTGTCACACTAGTGTGTCCACAGACAGAATAAACAGTACTGCTTTCCCACAGAAACGAAGGTGGGATCAGAAGTATGCATGCAGTTCATAACAACACCGGAAATCAGAAAACAAAGAGCTCACCCTGTCCATAAGTTCCTCTCCTGGAACCTGTAGATCCTGTGAACAAAACACAAAAGAATTACTCACAACCAAAGTATTTCAATTCCCTAAAGTAGGAATCTCCCACATTTTAATCATGGTAGGTATTCAAGAGTATCCTTTGTTATTGTATAATATCATTTCTGCCTTCAAATTAGCATAGCTGAAACATACATTAAGCCTCATGGTTCTCAATAAAATCACAGTGCTTTTATTTTAATTTGCACAATTTTTCTTCTCCTCAGTTTCAATTTGCTGTATAATTAAACTGCTTTGCATGCATGTTCCGTTGTTAAAGCTCTGCACTCATTTTCTATAATGTGTTCTTGGCATTTCCTATGTCAATGCCAGTAAATTTGATTGATTGGTTAACTGGGCTGACGGTGCGGCAGAGCAGCTTGATCCAGGACGATGAGTCAATTGATGAGATGTTACTAATCCTCCCTCTACTCAGGCCAGGACTCGACTGGCCAGGGCTGCGGTGAGTGAATGGAAATGAATGAAATGAACTGTGAAATTACCTCTGACTGAATATGTGAGGGGGCTGAGGTTGTCAAACAGATCAAAATATGCTGCGGTTTAACATCTTTCAAACAGCTGCTACCCCACCCACGAGGTCAAATTTTTGCAAATTAATACTTCAGGGGTGAAAAAAAGCCCGATCCGTCTTCTGAAAGCCTGAGAGTCTTGCCCATGACTACGCTCAGGCAATGCGAAAAACACAAACGGGCGAGAACGCAGGGGGTTTGGAAGCAGTCGGACTGGCAGCCGCTGGGCACGGGGGAGAAATGCAGAGACAGACGGGCACATTATCCTCGGGACAAAAGGAGCATTCAGCCTGGGGTCTCTCCACATGGCGGGACAATGACACGGCTCACGCAGCGATGAGCTCACCGGCAGGGAATGAGCCGCGGGAGCCAGCAGCGGAGAAGCGCTGGCTTTGGGAAGGCGAGGGGCGGCCAGGCCCTCTCAAAAAACAGAGCCATCCGTCAACGGGACGCAGCCACCGGAGAGAGCGGGGGCTGTAGCGAGCGGAACCGCGCCGTTAAACATCGCAGTTATGCGGTCTCATAAAACGGCCCATCGCTTCGCACCGCGGCGAGGACCGCGTGAACGTTCCGTCAGCGCTCACGTTTCGCAACAAAATCGTCCTCAAAAAAAGAGTCACGCACGTGCTTCAGCTATCAAACCTGGGGACTGAGAAGCTCATCGCTGCTTATAACGGATTTTCCAGGAGTTCAAATCTGAAATGTGCTAGCCGTTTCTCATGTTACTCCAAAGAAATATCACACTTAAAATGAACGCCAACAAAAGGCACGCCATATTAAAATAGCAAAAGCGTAGCGCGATGGTTAGGGAAATGGGCTTGCAAGTACAACATTGTAAGCCTGATTCACACATGGGGCACTTAAACAAGGTACTTAACCTGAATTGCTTCTTCAAATAACCAGCTCTATGAATGGATTATATGTGCAAAGAATGTAAGCTGTATAAATAGTGTTTTAATAAAGTCAGTGTCACTGACTTCATTAAAACAAAAGTCACTCTGGGTAGAAGTGTCACAAAAAAAAAACTTTCACTGGCAAAACGTGTATCAGAGAACTTGTGTCTGGTGGTGGACACATTTTCCTCACAGATAAATATTTATTCAGCTCATGCACACACTTGCAAGCACTCCACTCAAAAGATACAGAGATAAAGTTGCCCTCAAATAAAGAGGAAGAAAGCCGGCCAAGCTTTTGCTGAGTGGACAGCAGGTATTTTGCTATTCTGAACCTCCTAATCTATCTGAACCAACAGGCGTGCTAGCAAACCGCAACCTTTACAAACAGAGAAGGCAGGGCACATTACCTGGGCTGGAGATTTGGTCCTTGGCTCGGCTGTGGAAACATTAAATCACAGCCATTAACACAAGTACAACACGTGAGCAGGGAAGAAAGCTTTCTTTGATTTCACTGACTGGGCAAGGCGCAGGCCAAAGCCCAGATTGTCACAATTCTCTCTTTAAACAGTTTGTGAATGGATGCCAATTATGTCAAAAATCAGTTGTGTTATTCTTCAAAGCAAAACATCTGCTTTGAAGGCATATATTACAACTGGGCCAAGATTAATCAACACAAAACATTTTTAGAGACTCCTGAATTAATGCAGTGCAACTGCAAAAGCAAAAGAGAGAGCAGTAGTGTAGAGGGGGAGCAGTATGAGAGAGGGTGAGCAGTATGGTAGAGGAGCTGTAGGGTAGAGGGTGGGCAGTATGGTAGAGGGTGAGCAGTAGAGTAGAGAGTGAGCAGTATGGTAGAGGGGGAGCAGTATGGGAGAGAAGAAGTAGGGTAGAGGGTGGGCAGTATGGTAGAGGATGAGCAGCATGGTAGAGGGTGGGCAGTATGGTAGAGGGTGAGCAGTAGAGTAGAGAGTGAGCAGTATGGTAGAGGGGGAGCAGTAGGGTAGAGGGTGAGCAGCAGGGTAGAGAGTGAGTAGTATGTTAGAGGGTGAGCAGTATGGGGGTGGTTGAGCAGTATGGGTGAGCAGTATGGGAGTGGGTGAGCAGTATGGGTGAGCAGTATGGGAGCGGGTGATCTTACTTCTCCAGGCTGGTGGAGCGGGTGAGCAGGTTGGCAGAGGATGCTGCCTTCCTTCCCAGCTTTTGTTTCAGAGGCTTGTCCTGGGCGTCTTTCAACAGCTTATCACAGGAGTTGGTCCTCCTGACCCTGACCACAGGAGAATCACATTATTAGCACACACACATACACACCTCACATCATATCACACACATCATGCACAACCCATACCTTACATCACACACATACACGCATACTGTACACACATACACACAGACAAACACACACCTCACATCATCACATACCCACACACACATAGACCCACACGCACGTACGCACACAAACACACACTTCACATCATATAACACTCATGCACATCCCATACCTCACATCATACACACAAACCTCACATTATATCATACACAGACAAACACACACACACATACACATACTCACCTTATATCATATCTCACACATATACACACACATACACCTCACATCACATACACACCTCATATCACACACACACACACACACATATACCCACATACACACAATATAACACAATAATTCTGTACAAATATAATCAAAGGAATGATTAGTGTAGGTTCAACATGCAGAGCAGGACATTCCACGTTCCAAAGAGCAGAAGAGTGGAACCCTCTTCAGCAAAAGGAACAGTCAGATTAGATCACCAACCCGCCGAGGCAGCAGAGATTCAGAGGCACGTGATTGGTGCAGGTTAGTGAAGATTAAAGGACATGATTTCACGGTTATTCTCGGAGTTCAGAATCAAACCGAAGACTTAAAGAGAGAAGGACTCAGTGCTGAATTCACCAAAGTAGATGTTAATAGTTCCATGCATGATGAAGGCCATGTGAACACCACAGCAGTCTGGACCGGAAGTTAGAGCCCTGGGCCTCGTAGTGACGTAGCTTGATTTCGCAATAGCATCCATCTCTCACCACTCATTCCAGTGATAACAGCTTGGTTGGGGTGAGTTTCGATCACAGTAATGCTTTATGGAGCAGGACATCCGTAGGCGTATGATTTGTAGTATGTCAAAGGGCTTTTTTCTTGCCAGGGAATGGGCATGTTGACATGGCACACAGTTAAAAAAACACACAGTCAATCAGCAATGGCTGTGCTTAAAATAACAGCCCAAAGCTAAACGTTCCAATCCATTCAGCTTTTCTAAACTGAGTTCTCGTAATCTCACCCAGGTATCTGCCTTTCCTAATTCTCTCCTTGGCATTTATATCATTCTAAGCGATGACACCCAAAGCAGTCATCTCTACATAAACAGAGTAAAAATGTCACGCTCTGTTTTACTAAAGCGAGTGATGTGTGGTTATTGCACACAGCGGAGGCTGGAACGTCAAAGCGGCACCACCCACGTATTACACAGCACAGAACACGCCTCAGGTGCAGCCACGCACGTAAGGGAGGACGGCCCCGCCTTCTCCGCATGCATGCGCTGCGATGTCATCAGGAGAGGAGAGAGGGAGGTGACCCAGACCTTGTAATCACACAAGGATGGGGCTCACAGGGTAGGGGGTTACTAGAGGTGCCGGAGGAGGAAGAGGGGGTAGGAGAAAGCCAGAAAAATGTGGTAGAGAAGGGGACAGTTGGGAGACAGAGGAAGAGCGGTAGAGGGGACGGAGGTGCTTTATAAATCACAGGAGGCGCAGCTGAGCAGGTAGAGGAGGTGTGGTAGCTGGTAGAGGAGGTTGAGTAGGCGGTAGATGAGGTGCTTTTGAGGGGATAGAGGAGGTGCAGCAAGAGGGACGGAACATTCGGTAGGACGCACAGTAGGGTCTTCTCCCCTTCCAGGATGGAGGAGAGGGTGCGGGGGCTGGGGGAGGCGGAGCCGGCGGCTCCGGGCGTCGGGGATGGCCCCGCCCTGGCCTCGCTCTGCACTTCGGGGGAGTCCCTCCCGGGCTGGGGCGAGCTCTCCTGGTGGGACGCGGCCCGCGACAGCGCCTTGACGCAGCTGGGCTGGATGGGCTCTTCCACCAGAGCGGTGAAGCTGGGCTCCCCCTCCGCCCCCTCCTCTCCCTCCTGCACCCCTCCGAGCTTCTCGGGGGCCTCCTCCTGAGCCGGGGCGTCCGCGTGGAGCGCGTCCTCCAGCGACAGGCTCAGCATCGCCCGGGTCTGGGCCAGCGGCACCTTCTCCTTCCCCAGCGGCTGAGCGGCCGGGGCCCACTCCGTCTGGGTGGCCCTGCTCTGAGTGCAACTTCCCCCCTTCTGACTGAGAGGCCCAGACGGGGTCCCCTCGCCCCTCGTAAGCCCGTCCTCACCAGGAGGGGCCGCTTGGCTAGAGGGAGCGTATGGCGGGGGGGGGGAGTGGAGAGCAACGGGGACATAGCGAGAGAAGAAAAAGAAATCTTGAGGCACAAGGCAAAGTTTCAGAGAATCACCACCTGGTTTCTCCCTTTCTGATGAGAGCTCAACATTACCTCCTCCTGCCGCTCGCTGTTCCCAAACCTGCTCCAGTTTAAGGACTCGAGCCCTTGAAAGAGCACAGTCCCCACGGTGTGGAGGCTATGCATCCCTGACCTTGCGTTTAGTCAGGCCTGCCTCATTCAGTGAGGTGTATGTACATCTGGAGAAAACCATCAGCTCAACCAAGACAAATACGTGCCAACCACCAATAACTGTATGGAAGGATCACTGCTTCAAAACATCGCTACCTGCTTGTACATTATAAATAGGGAACCGCCTAAAGCTCACCAACTGATTGGACAGATCACCCACTGCTTTTCAAAGCTTGGTCTCTGTACGTAAATTATCTCTGTTCGGAGCACGATTGGCGTCAGTCATGCTGTCGGATCTTATTCAAGGCAAGCAAGGTGAGGCTTTTGAATCCTTGGTGTGCGGTCACTGGAAAGTTTCAGCCGGTGAGCCAATTGCAGGAAAATTCACAAGTACCGAGAATTTGCTGTAGAATAGCTGAGAATACTTAGAAGTTAATCACAAACATGTTTATAGTGTAATAATACACTATTTTTACATACTTCATTCTTTTAAGATTCTATTCAAAGCACCATGACATTATATATAGGACTGTTATACAAATAAATCCCAGTTAAATTCTATGGCTGAGACACAGTTTTTAGTGGGCTGCAGTGGGTAGCATAGTATTGACACGTATGCACATGTAATATATATCAGTTCTTTCCTGTTGGGTCAGAAAGTTACTGTTAGCAAAGGAAAAGTGACACCCACAACTGGCGCGCTGTCAATCACTGCACTCATATAAACTAGTCATTAGACGTTGCTCTCCATGCCAAAAAGCACTATGACTAGTGCAAATTAGTGAGTCACTGCAGATGACGGCTCCACCCACTGTCCAATCACAGATAAAGTTATCATACTGACTCCTCCCCTGCCTTCTCTGGGCGGTACCTGGTTGCCGAGAAACGGGGGCTGTCAGTCACAGAGTTGCTGGAGAACTTGCGGGTTCTGGAGAAGCCATCTGAGCAGCAGACATGGTTGAGTGCACGGGCCGCGGCTGGGTTCACTGAGGGGTGGAACAGACAGACAGACGGACAAGATTATAAAAAGAACAGAGACATGAATGCAGAGACAGAAGACAGACAGACAGACAGACAGACAGACATGGACACAAACAGACAGGCAGGCAGGCAACCAGACAGATGGACACAGACACAGACAAACAATAGAGCTTTCCCTAAAACTTTTAAATTCTGTCCCCCTCATACCTGAAATTGCAAAAAACACTGAAACTGAATTCCTTGTAACACTGGGAGATTTTAGATCTTCGATCTTGAACCTTGTTAATTTGGAACTTTTGTAACTGTTTCAATTGATGCTCGTAATTATTTATTCTCTTCTATAATAAAAATTATTTTTTGGTTTTATTGTACCTCGGCACCTTTACAAATCAGGGACCTAAACTCAACATGTCACTGACAATGTTAAATAAAGAATAAATAAATTAATTCAAAAACAGACACAAATTATTAAAGGGAAAGGCTACCCAAAATCTAATTTCATACATTGTTTTCATTCACACAGTATTTTTGTGTGAAAAATTATTATATACATTGTATCAGCAAGTTGCAAATTTAAAGAATCATGTAAAGCCAATAGAAAGGTACAGATTTGAATGGATGTATTTTACTTTTACCTTCTACTGTATGTCCCAAGTTTGGAATTTCAAGGACTGGTGGACTCTTTTATACTTATAATTGTTTAAATATAAAATAATATTTATAATTGTATAGTGTTGGTATTGTGAATAACAACACTATACAATCACTAATTACATATTTATAATGAATAATTGTACAGTGTTGGGGTTTAGAATACAACCACCTACAGCCACACCACTGTTAGAGATGTGTGTGGCAGAAGAGGACGCATCTGTAGACCCATCTGTCAGACAGTGCTCATGAGCTGCACGCTAACTTTACTAGCAGTAAACGGGGCTCTGGCTCCGCCCCCTGGCGCGGCACTGACCGGCGATGAGGTGCTGCTTGAGCAGAGGGATCTGCTCGTCGTGGAGGCGCAGCCTGCGTAGGGCGTCGGCCAGGGACGACTTCAGCAGGGTGATCTCGTCCTCCTGCGCCTGCAGACGCAGGTCCATCAGCGACACCCGGTCGGGGAACTCCGCGCTGCCGTCCGCCGAGGCGTCGTCTGTGTGAGGTGGGGGGGGGGGGGGGGGGCAGAGTCAAATTCAAACCCAAAGCTGGAAAACGTGGAGAACGATCGGAGAGGTCGGACCTGGAATCGCGGTAACGTTCTGACAGGAAATCTGAATCCTGGTATCCATCCATTCATCCATCTATATATTATCGAACCCACTTATTCCTGGGGGGGTGGACTGAAACCTATGCCAGCATGCATTGGGAAAAAGTCAGAAATACACCCTGGACAGGTTGCCAATCCATCACAGGCAGAATCCTTGCATATTCTCAAAATGCAATTGTGAGCACTGCAGGAAAAGCATTAATATATGCAGGTCTGACAACTTTCTGCTGGCCATACGGAGCCAATATGAACAAAAACAGAGAACAAACAGAAAAGAAAAAATCCAATTTCAACCCATAGATCGGATTCAGGTGTAGACATGGACACTGTGCAACAAAACAATGGCAAATGTATTTCAGGTCACAATGGACGACAAATTTTAAACTTACAATTAAAAAATGTAGCTGCATGCCAGGGTGAAACACATATTTCAGTGTATAGAACACTCTCTTATCACATGGCCCGAAAAAATGCAAAAACTCTTCCGTAATGATAAACAATATAATAAATACAAAAAAATGCATGTCAATTACAGCTTGGCCACTCAACACCACATTGACTGTCAACCAGGGGTGTGACTTCTAAATGTTTCTTCCATAAACTTTAACAAAAATTCTAAAAGTTTAGGAAAATCTCTAAACATATTTTAAAAGTCTAAACATTAAAATAATTGATAACCATTTCCCTTTACAGTGTTCTGCCCTCACTGTGATTGTCGTAGGCTCAGGTTTAAAAGTATTAGTGTTGATCTGGTGTCGGTTTTGAAAACTGAGTGCGGTTGCCATATGGACATTGAAAATATTATCAGCTCTCAAGTGATAGCGTAGGTGTCTGCTTGCGAAATCAAACTGCCATATCTCTAAATGCTTCACAGAGAACAGAAAAGCCAACAGCACTGGCACGATGCAAAACCAGTAAGTACACTCGACAGTGACTGCGCCGAACCGTGAAGCAGCCTCGCTATCCTCTCAACGCATTTGAAGTCATCCGCTCTGCACTACCCATCATATGGCCTTTTCTGTGATTTGATAACCCCTCCCCACAAACCTTGTCGTTTAAACATGTACACGCTTAAAACCCGAAAAATTGCACCGTGTAACCATTCGCGATTTTCCGAGTTCGGCTTTCCCCACTGTCACCCAGTGCTAACAGAAAGCTGACCAGAATCAAAAGGAAGTCAAACAATATAAACAGGAAGTCGTGTTTCCCATCTGGGAATGAGACGAAGCAGTTTGTCATTCTGTGTAATCGACACTCAAACGCAATGGATCATTGACTTCCACTGTGTTCCACTGGCCTTTAGCTCTGCCACTTGTTAAAGTAAGCCTCTAGTCTTCAGGGAGAGGACAGGCAGAAGGCTCCCACGCCTATGCGGCTTCCTCCTGGCCACTCTAAACTCCCATTGGCCGGTTCCTCTGTTCATTCCCGGTATCAAGACAGCACATCAGACAACATTCCTGTGGGACAGTGGGGCAGTAATTTGAGACCGGGACTGAATCAAACAGCAGGTCCTGTTACAGTTCCCGCAAACCAGATCCCATTTCCAGCTTAGAACTTGCCCCACACTGGGGGCCAGCTCTGGGTGTTCCGTCTGGGGCCCGCATGCACTGCGGTCGCATTAATTCAGCCTGAACCACTGCATCCCCACACCCTCTGCACTTTAAACCATGGGCCAAAGTCTGCAGCAGCTGCAGTAAGAGTCTGCAGGAGCTGCATAAGAGTCTACAGGAGCTGCAGTAAGAGTCTGCAGGAGCTGCAGTAAGAGTCTGCAGGAGCTGCATTAGAGTCTGCAGGAGATGCAATAAGAGTCTGCAGGAGCTGCAGTATGAGTCTGCAGGAGCTGCACTAAGAGTCTGCAGGAGCTGCGTTAGAGTCTGCAGGAGCTGCACTAAGAGTCTGCAGGAGCTGCATTAGTGTCTGCAGGAGCTGCATTACAGTCTGCAGGAGCTGCACTAAGAGTCTGCAGGAGCTGCACTAAGAGTCTGCAGGAGCTGCAGTATGAGTCTGCAGGAGCTGCATTAGAGTCTGCAGGAGATGCACTAAGAGTCTGCAGGAGCTGCAGCATGAATCTGCAGGAGCTGCACTAAGAGTCTGCAGGAGCTGCGTTAGAGTCTGCAGGAGCTGCACTAAGAGTCTGCAGGAGCTGCATTAGAGTCTGCAGGAGCTGCATTAAGAGTCTGCAGGAGCTGCACTAAGAGTCTGCAGGAGCTGCAGTATGAGTCTGCAGGAGCTGCACTAAGAGTTTGTAAGAGCTGCAGTATGAGTCTGCAGGAGCTGCAGTAAGAGTCTGCAGGAGCTGCACTAAGAGTCTGCAGAAGCTGCATTAGAGTCTGCAGGAGCTGCACTAAGAGTCTGCAGGAGCTGCAGTAAGAGTCTGCAGGAGCTGCACTAAGAGTCTGCAGGAGCTGCAGTATGAGTCTGCAGGAGCTGCAGTAAGAGTCTGCAGGAGCTGCATTAGAGTCTGCAGGAGCTGCACTAAGAGTCTGCAGGAGCTGCGTTAGAGTCTGCAGGAGCTGCACTAAGAGTCTGCAGGAGCTGCATTAGAGTCTGCAGGAGCTGCACTAAGAGTCTGCAGGAGCTGCATTAAGAGTCTGCAGGAGCTGCACTAAGAGTCTGCAGGAGCTGCAGTATGAGTCTGCAGGAGCTGCACTAAGAGTTTGCAAGACCTGCAGTATGAGTCTGCAGGAGCTGCAGTAAGAGTCTGCAGGAGCTGCACTAAGAGTCTGCAGAAGCTGCATTAGAGTCTGCAGGAGCTGCACTAAGAGTCTGCAGGAGCTGCATTAGAGTCTGCAGGAGCTGCACTAAGAGTCTGCAGGAGCTGCAGTATGAGTCTGCAGGAGCTGCAGTAAGAGTCTGCAGGAGCTGCATTAGAGTCTGCAGGAGCTGCACTAAGAGTCTGCAGGAGCTGCATTAGAGTCTGCAGGAGCTGCATTAAGAGTCTGCAGGAGCTGCACTAAGAGTCTGCAGGAGCTGCACTAAGAGTCTGCAGGAGCTGCAGTAAGAGTCTGCAGGAGCTGCAGTATGAGTCTGCAGGAGCTGCATTAAGAGTCTGCAGGAGCTGCACTAAGAGTCTGCAGGAGCTGCAGTATGAGTCTGCAGGAGCTGCACTAAGAGTTTGCAAGAGCTGCAGTATGAGTCTGCAGGAGCTGCAGTAAGAGTCTGCAGGAGCTACACTAAGAGTTTGCAAGAACTGCACTAAGAGTCTGCAGGAGCTGCACTAAGAGTCTGCAGGAACAATTTAAATGAGGACCAACTGACCTTATACGTGTAAAATGTCTGAACAGAGTATACATATGGTAAAATAATACATAGCAATCCATACACTGAAAAAAGTTAATGCACATGAACAATCACAAGCACACACACATACACACAATACACAGTAAAAAATATATCAGATAACTGCACACACTTTCTTCAATGACCAAGTTAGCCACCAAGGCCTTAAAATGCCTAAAGAACACCAAGGTTTCTAGTGACTTCTGAAATTTATCCCACGTGTGGCATGTGTACTTTAAAAACAACTCTTCCAAATTCAGTTGTGAATCGTGGTGTTTCTAGCCTAATCAGATCTTAGTTATGATTTGTGTTTCTAAGAGATAAAAATGTGGTGAGATATAAAGGGAGATTTGCGAAGAAGGCTTTGTGCAGTATATAAATAAAATGCTGTGCTGCTTCCTCCTTAGAACATGTGATTGCCAGAATACTGCATGCTAAAGAAGGCAGCGATGAGCAGGAAACCCATCACCTGTAAATAAACATAATGCACTATGACAGACTGTGTCCAGGGGTTTTACCACTGTGGCTGTGGCATGCACATATAATATACCCCCATAGTCAAGAAATCGTAGCTTGCACAATGTTTTTGCAGTTTTCAAATATGAAGCCAGACTTGTTTCTGTATAGGAATCCAATTTTGGCCACTCAATTTACATGTACCTCCATTCCAGCACTTATTGTACTTTGTATCATTGTCCTGTTGTTGTAGCTTGTAATGCCCCCTAGTTTGACTTAGCATAGGTTAGGTTAGAGTAATGTTCACTGTGTGAACTGGACTTTGTTTTCTTGGCTATCAATAACTGTCTGAAATGAGTATTGTATCGGACATGTATTTTGTATTTGTTCCTATGATCTTTGGTATGCACTTTGTACAATGCTTTGGATAAAAGCGTCAAATAAATGTAATGCACACCAAACCTCAACAGCTCACACGTGAATCAATGATGAAACTATAGCAAACGGATGGTTTTTTTTTAAAAAGGTATAAATTGCAACGATCATGACTTCCTTAAAAGCCCTTAAGGGATTTCTGCTATTGCACATTTTGTTGGCAAATACTTTCTTCCAGTAAAACTCTGGACTTGTACATCTGGACATTTTTATTGAAGCAGTTAAGGTCAATGGTGCAATGGCAGAGCCCAGCTTGTGGTACTTGTGCCTGCTACCTTCTGATCCCAGGCCTAGATCCATGATTGCTGCCCTACAGCACCGCCCAAGGCTGCTGGTACTGTCCTTAATGACCACCTCACAACACACCACATGACTGCCATGCAGACAGAGAACTGAGAGGTATGACGGGTAAAACCTGCATGATTCTGCATCAGGAAAGCCCACGTCCCCCTGACTACCCCTCAGAGTAATGAGCCAACTTGTACTGTACAGTAGATATGAGCTGTACTGTGTGTGTGTGTGTGTGTGTGTGTGTGTAAGTGGGCATGTTTTACTATATTTGTGAGAACCACATGTCCCCACAAGGATAGAAAGATGAGGAAAACTATGCAAGGTGGAGACTTGTCCCCACAAGTTAGTTCAAGAGGCTGTTTTAGGGTTAGGACTTAGGGTTAGGGTTAGGGTTAGGGTTAGTGTTACAATTAGGTTAAGGTTAGGGTTAAGGTTAGGCATGTAGTGGTTGGGGTTAGGGTTAGGGTTAGCGGTTACGGAATGAACGTAAGTCAATGGGAAGTATAGCAATACAAACGTGTGTGTGTGTGTGTGTATCTGTGCGTGTGTTTGTGTAAGTGTATGCTTGCACAAGGGTGTGTGTACATATTTGTGTTTTGAGGGGGTTAGACTTGCTGATTAGATTAGAACAGGCATTTGTTTGAACTGCAGAGGAATGTCCCTTCTCACTCATATTGAAGTTGACTGGTACTGAGTTGGTGCTTCATGTCCAGATCAGCGGTGTGTAAAATGCGAAGTTCCAAACCTGCAGGGTGAAATGGAAACCAACCAAGACACACACAAGCAGCATAGCAGGGATCCCCATAAAGTCCCCATAATTACCTGTATCCTGAAACTCACACACACCACCTGCAGTTTTACTGCAGTCACAAACACACACCATATATGAACACACTCACATACTGACATGCTTGCACATACATACATAGACACAGACACACACTATGTGCAGACATGCATGTCCACACAATCACACACACAAAATCCCAACACAGTCTAATATGGAACAACAAAAGAGGCTGAACTACTTTCTCCCACCATCTGCCTTGCTCCAGCTGCATGTACTGATAACACTGCATCATGGGATGGGGTCAAAAGGGCAAACTTTCATTTGTATTTTACAGTTCTCTGGCTGATGCCCTTCACACAGTCTCCTCCAACAAAACCACAGTTTTAAACAGCCGGCAGTCACACTCTACGTCCCAGCCACAACCAGTAGAGCTGGGCTTAGTTATCACCTATATGGGAGGCGTCAGTAAGTTTAGAACCGTGACAGGGAGCTTAACACCAAAATGGGAGGTGTCGTGTCATGATTAGCACCTGGACGAGAGGCATCGTCTCCGCACCTCAGCTGATGCAATGGTGACTGTGCAGAACAGATTGCAATCAATTCCACAAACTCAGTTCCAATTGAATTCAGACGCTGTTAGGAAAGCCTCATCTTTGGGGCACAATGTTTGCCAGGGCATGCAGTACTATAGGGCCGGAGATGGAATTCTCTGGAACTGGCTTTAGGCATGGGCCGCACAGCGTTAGTGCCTGAACAAATGAGTCAAGCCCTCAGGGAACAGCGAGGCATGGAAGTGCAGCAACTGGACACGTTGCCAGAAGGACTTGGGTTCATATACTTGGGTGGGGCGCTGTAGCTGTACCCTTGAACACAGCCGTTAACCACAATTGCATCACATTATGTTTTTCTCTTTTTTTTGGTTGGCACCATTATTCAGAGGCAACTTACAGGACAAGATTACATCACATGTTGCATCATCATACCAGGCATTCAGTGCAAAATATGAAATAAATTTGTAAACAGACGAGTTACTGAATTTGCCCCAGGTGAGGGTAATCAAGTTCATGTAAACCAATTTGCAAATTTCTGGGGTTCAGTTAAAATATTTTGTGACAACAATCTATGCCAAAGAAGGTTGAATATACTCCAAAATGGTCCTCAAAAAAGCATTTGATGTAGGCCAATTTTAAAAGGGTTAAACCGTAGAACCGACCTGCCTCTAAAAACATGTTTTTAGATGTTTCTGCTATTCCTTTTTCAAGAGCAAAATGAAATAAAAGGCACCTTTTTAGAGAGCAATGAGACCACTTAGCACTCAAGAACCTACCTCCTAAAGGTAAGAATGCATACCACAACAGCACAAAAACAAAAGAGAGGCCTGGTTTACAGAATTTTTTACATTTTTCACTCAGGTATAGTTTCCAGGAGAGTCCGGAGAGACACCAAAAATGGGCGGAGCTGCTGCATTTTGTTTTTGCCTCACTCGTTTTAACCAATTTTTGGGTGCTGTATTCTGATTGGTTCAAATATTCCAGTGATTGACTGCTAACTGTAGGGCTGCACATTCTGGAGTTCTTAAAGTCTGTCTCTCCCATCACTGCTTTCCAGCATTTGTGAAAATGCTTTTGTATTTTCAATCTGCTTACTGTTACATCAAGTCCTTATTGTCACGTTGCTACTATGACTGCCGTCCATATACTCGTGCAGAGAATACTGAAGCCTCAAAGCACCAACCGCCAATCTCACTCTGCTGTAACTCAAAAGCAGCCAGTCCAGGCTGAGAGCTCACCAGAGCCGTCTAGCCCCAGGGCAAGGGGGCTGATTATGTATACTGTCCCGTGTGCGCTAAAAACAATAAGCTCTTTGGTGCGTGCCAAGATGCCATCCCATGCCTGCCAATGAATTCCAATACTCTTTTGCTGTAGGCAAAATAAAGAGCTGAGACTGGCTGAACAGCTTGTTCTCATCTAAACAGTGTTTTGTGTGTTTTATTGAGTCTTACAGAGGGACTTAAGTGATGACTGCTTCACAGAGTTGTGGCGGTGGGGCGAAAACGTGTCAGACATTTCCCCAACGCACCCCCAAGCAGAACATTTCCATCATCTAACCAGGCTTGATGCACTGCGCCCTGCAACAAGAGGAACCGGTTACGAGACGACAGGCTGCGCGATCGCGCAGAGCCAGGCAGCAGGGAGGGGCGCCGGGGTGAGGAGGGGGGCGGAGGTGGAGGACGCCACAGTCCGAAACAGAGCGCTGCTTTCTCATGTCCCTCTCTTTTCGACCCAAACAGCGTCTAGGGCGCGCCACCGCCAGCGAAGACCCGTCTCTCCGAGTAGGCCGACAAACTTTAAAAGCTCTCCGAAAACGAAGTCGCTTCGCCCTGCCGCATCCGGAGATTTTTCCCATGAAGACTTACACGAGAAAACACGCACTATGGTTTTATGCGCCCCCAGGAGCGCGGCGAATCTAAGCGCGAGAGTCAGGATGCATTCCCGCAGCACCAACCAATCGCTGCCAAGTCTGTGAAAAGAACTATGAAATTAGCCTCCGCGGCGCAAAGCGAGCCTCTTCGCTATTTTTGGGGCGGTCGGCTTGCCAGCGCATTCTCAAGAAAGCCGCAGCCTGATTGACTTTGCATGCTGATTCTGCGTGTAGAACAACCATCTCAGCCTGCCTCCACAGTACAGAGGTTCACCACTTGGCTACACATTTTGCCACATCATAGGGACATTTCCATTGTGGAAGGCCTTGAGTGCACCCCTATAGAAGGCAAACTCTTGTGATCCTTCGTCAAAAACAAATACACACCCAGTCTAGGCTGTGGAGCTCAGAACTATGCATTAGAGGTGCAATTCAGTTTTGTGTGATTGCATGGATCGGTGTTGAACATCTGTGCACATCATCGCTGTGTACATGAAACGTTCAAGTCTATTTTCATTACAACATTATGATGTTTGTTCGAAAATGTATTCCGAGCCTTGTCCCATTTGTTTCCAGATGTAACAGAATATGTCTGGGGTTTTATGTGGATTTCCTGTTCGCTTTGCACTGGCAGTAGAAGAACATTTTAGTGTGGCCTCGCCCCCTTCAAAATGTCAGCAGGGAGCCTGAAAACAGATATGCAGAACTTAACCACTGCACTCAGGCACAAATGTGTAAACATCTCCCAGCCAAAAGTGTGAACTCACGCTCCGCAAACACTCTCAGCCTAACCAACAAATAACCTTTTGTTTTACAGGAATACATTCAGTTTCCACAACTTTAAGTCACATTGCGAAACAAACACTGTAATCAGGTTAGCTAATTTCATTATTATCTTTCTAAAAAGGGACTCAACTTGCAGGAGAAGAGATCACATGATCTCTCTGGACAGTAAGGTTTACTGACGTGACAGGACTTGCCGTTGCCGTACGAGGCTGAGGTTTACTGTCACACAGGGCAGGCTTTCACTGTCACACACAACGGGTTACTGACACAGGTGGCCGCTGATTGGCGACAAACACTGCCGAGATTCACTGACGTGTGAGGTGGGGGTTTAGCAATGTATGCACACGAGAGCGGTGGCAGTTTTCACTTCCTTTTTTTCCTGTTTCACACAGGAAGCAGAATGCCAGCTGGACGACGTGCCTGCGGTTTCAGTGGAAGCTGGAATGAACTCTCAACTTAATCTTTTTCCATTTCTCTCACTCACTCCCAATCTCTCACTAAATCTCTGACTTCTCTTCACTCTCTTTCCTCCTTTTCCTCACTATTCACTCTCTCTCCTTCACTTTTATAGTCAATTAAAATTGATTTATTAATATTATGCTTGGCAGTGCATATTGTCAAAGTGCATCAGCTGTGACAAGCATCAATGGTGTAGTATTACAAATTATATATAAGACAATTTGATGGAAGTTAAAGAAATATACGACAATGATTATTACTGAGATGTGAATAAAAAAAGAATAACAATAAAGAACAGTGATTACTAATCTTATTGTAGTAACAGTTACAACAGATGACATTAATTACCATTCTGTAATAATTATGACATAATAATCTGTGCTTTAGACATCATTGTTCTTCTCAAGTGCGCTACTGGCTCTGGCAGTTGGTCATGTACTGTGTTGCTACAATATTCCAGTCCTCTCTAACCCTTTGAAGATTAGGTTTGTTGTTTTTTTCAAAATTATAAGTCAGTGTTCAACAACTCCATTGCATTTAATTACAGTAGTGATTGTTACATCAGCATTAGAATGTTCAGGTAAGAACATTCCAATCACATATTTGTGATCTTACACATTAAAGGCCTATGCTTCATTCTCATTTTATGGAAGGGACAGTCACATTTGGAATAACTGTGATCCTCTGAAATCTTTAGCCTGTATCTGCCACAGCAGATAAGAATGTGCAACTCTGTCTCGGATGTGTGGTGGTTGCAGTGAGAGTACCTTTTCTTAACAGTGAGATACTGTAGAAAGCAGAATCACTTTCCCCCTCTCTCTCTGACTCAAGCGCAGGCAAGCTCATTGCAACGAAGCCATATGGAGACACATTGAGATACAATCACACACAGTAGGCAGTACAGCCTTTTTCACACAGACCTGTGAGGTCATGCATTAGGGTTGAATTTGAGCATTATCCAGATTCACACACCGTCAGACCATCACTGACAAATACTGTCAATATTCCAACTGTTCATAATCCACTGAATTTACATAACCAATGTTATTATAAACTTTTCTTTTTTATTCGTGCAATGGTGAAAAGGGCGTTAAACTACAGTAAATGTGGCCATTTGTATGCTAATATCTGCACAACAGATTCATGGGAAGGCTCACTGATAAAACGTCACTTGCAAACAACAGAGGACATTCCACTGAATAGACACAAATGTCTCCATTACACAGTTATAAAAACAGAGAAATTATCACCTTTTGATTATCGCTTTCATTCCACAAGCACAGCAGTCTGCACTTATTTCTGGCCCCGAGGAAGTCTTTGTGCTTCCTATACTGTGAATTCAGCTGCATGACTCACGGTGTACTTCTTCTCTAAACTGATAAACTATCTTTATTGTACTGCTATGAATATTCCTCTCTGTAGCAATCACTCACTCAAAAGTGTTGATTTTTCCACAAATTAAACTTTTTTTCTCTGAGATGTAACAGAACTTCTCTGTAAATGGGCCTCTACCTCGACCCCAGTCACCACTACTTCCAAACACAGACCACTGTGCATCATTACAGAAAAAGTTCTACATGGGATTCAGTCCAACACAAACTGAGCTTTGATCAAAAACAATACAGTACAGTTCTGTGTGTACTAGCCCCGATAAGGGCTTCTGCTCTGGAAATAATATTGTGATAGTAACATTAGGCATAATATGCAGTAGGCTGGGTTCACAGTAAGATGTCCAGGATTAGGCTAATTAAACTCCCACAGAGTACATATGTGTCCAGTAGGGACACTACAGGGACATTACAGTGTTGGCTGCCATTGAAATTCCAGCAAACCCTCACCCAGTTTAATCTTGCAGTGGGTGTCTCTCGAGGGAACCGAGAGAATTAAACGTTAAATTCGATTGCTTATCCGTGGCTGCAGAAATTCCTTTCAAAGCTGCAGTGAGACGATGCTGGATTCGCGTGACGCGGAATGTGTGCATCCTGACAGTACCAGAACCCGACAGGATGAAAATTCAGGGTGTCTGAGAAGGTGTTCGCCAGCGGGGGCGCTGTGACAGGCAGCCATGTTTGGCGTACCCGCTGCTCCTGTGGCCTGTCTGCCCACCTGGCTCACGCCCCCTTTCCTGTGCAGCGGCTCGGAATGCGTCGCCAGTCCCTGCGTGCAATCGCACGCTCGTCACCTCGCCACCACATCCTGTACAGAGCCAACTCATGGAGACGTCACTGTACAGAATTACCAAACCACCGCTATAAATATAGAGTTTACAGGAATGTAAACCTGTATCACATACCTCTGGTACACAGAGCTTACAGCAGTGTAAACCTGTATCACGTACCTCAAGTACACAGAGCTTACAGCAGTGTAAACCTGTATCACGTACCTCAAGTACACAGAGCTTACAGCAGTGTAAACCTGTATCACGTACCTCAGGTACACAGAGCTTACAGCAGTGTAAACCTGTATCACGTACCTCTGGTACACAGAGCTTACAGCAGTGTAAACCTGCATCACGTACCTCAGGTACACAGAGCTTACAGCAGTGTAAACCTGTATCACGTACCTCTGGTACACAGAGCTTACAGCAGTGTAAACCTGTATCACGTACCTCAGGTACACAGAGCTTACGGTGGTGCAGATCCCAATGTTTCCACCCCTTCCATAAGCCCTGTGTACGTACACCATCAGTATTTGATTGGGATTTACACTGCTGTAAGCTCTCAACAGGACAAAAATTAAAAACGTATGAGAACATCATCTATAGCCCCTTTTCCACTGCAGGGCCGAACGGTTCTGAGCACGGAGAGGAACGGTTCCAATGGTGTTTACGGCATTGTCACTGTTTTTAGTACAGTCTGGCTTGATTGACAATTCATTTATTCAGTAGTTGAGAGTATTAGCTTTCTAACGATGTATAACGTGTCTAATTTTGCTTTTGGAATAGCGTTTTATAGGTCAGCGTGACCGAAAATTTTCTTATCATCGCATTCACTTTCGCATTAATACGCTGCACTTAACGAAACGTTGTTAAAAATACTAGCCTATTGTTATTGAGGACTTCTGGGCATAGCTCAGCCATATATTGATAGACCTATCTGACATAGTTTTCTGGAGCAAAACAGAAGCGGATTGAACTTGTTGATTTACTTTCTCTGTCTGAACACAGATAAAATTTCATCATTGCTATGTAAGTATTACTGCTCAAAATATTTCAGTCATACACGTTATTTTTGGATTGAGTGTCTTTAAATAGGTTAGTGGTATTAGCCTATATAATGTGGATATTTCACACTGTAATGTAAGCGTTAGTAGTTAATAGTTTTTTGAATGCATGCAACAGTGATGGTCAGTGGAGGATACGCTAAAAAGAAAAACCAAGAACAGACCAAAATACACAGAATCCTCGTCCGTTTCGTCAGCCAATGAAACATAACGTGACGACAACAACTGGCGCATATTACATTCACAACGGGACGCCGTCGCTGATCCACCGCGTCACTTGCTGACCTCACTAGATACTTCCTAGTCCTGGTTTTAGCAGCCCAACGGTGGAAACAGAAACGGTAACCATTCCCACGAGTACTGAGCAGCGTGGAACGACACGGAGTGGCCCTGGTAACGGTTCGGCCCTATGGTGGAAAAGCGGCTTATCTGTCAGACCCAGTAAGAACGTGTGCTTCTGTCTCGGATGTGTGGTCAAAGTGTGAGTGACTACAGGCTGTCTTCTCTGGCCTGTACTTTTTCTTCATTTGGTGTTCAGGGTGAGATTCTGCAGAATGCAGACTCTCTTTCCCCACCTCTCTCTCTCTCTCTCTCCCTGATGCAAGCAGATAAAGCTCATGCTTTAAATAAATGTGGAAACACATGGAGATACAATCACAGAAAGTACAGCCTTTTTCATTTGCAAACCAGAATAAACAAGACACATGAAGTATGCATTGGGTTTGAGCGGTATCCAGATTTTCACACTGTTAAAGTGGTGTAAGAACACTTACAGTGGTGTGATCCTGCAACACGAACTGGTGGTGTCATTACCCACGGATTTGCAGTTGCATAAAAAAACTGCATCGTGCACCAGAGGTGTAATTATACAGGGCTTTGACTGATGCCGCACTTAACAGTTGGGTAAAGGTCTGCTGGAGCCAGTCTGCCGCAACAACAAACAGCCCATTGGGTCAAGAAAAAACAAAGACAATACACCCATGCTCTAAGACACATGCTATCACAGCTACAGAACCAGTGTAAAACAGTGTAGCGCAGCGGGCAGTGAACTGGGCTTGTGAACAGCGGGTGTCTGAATCCCAGGTAAAGCACACCCGCTGTGTACTCGAGCACAGTGCTTAACTTGAAGCGCTTCAGCAAATATCCGGCTGTTTAAACTGGAAACAGTTAAGATCTGCCCTGGAAAATAGGGTCCAGGTAGCACCTTTATTTGTACAGTTGGCTGTGCATTGTGAGTCTGAAATATTCAGAGAATTCCGGGAAAAAATATCCCTTTCACTTACAGACAAATGAGTGCCTAAAAAGCTTCCCCTGTCTTCACTGCATTATCTAGCCGTCAAAGCCATTCTGCCAGGGCTTTGAAGCTGATTAACAATACTGACATGTACCAACACAGCCCCATTGTGCTCACCTTCCTGCTTCTAAGGGAACAAACACAAGGATAGACTGACCTTTCTTTTCACTATTGTGGAGAGAGCAAGAGGGATGCGATCACAGAGACTACCGCGCAGGTCTGCGCGTACAGGGACACAACTGCAAAGAGAGCCGTGCACTTATGCAACGGCGGCTTCAGTCACAGAGACCTGCGAAGCTCTGCAGACATATTGGACTGTCAACACAAGAAGTTATGCTGAATACTTTTCCCAAATTAACACTACTGTCATAAATTCTTAAACATGTGATTCCAAAAATAAGAATGAATCATTGAGCATGCTGGCAACTGGAAGCTGTGCGTTTGACTGGAGCTACTGCACTCCTGGGAACTACCTTCGCAAAGCCACTGTATTCTCAAAAGCAAAGTATTCTCATAAACAGCTTTATAAGAGACAACACACCTGCAGGCTGATAAACACTTGGCGGTGAACTTTAGCGTAACAGGAGATACATAGGGGTTCTATGCATAAAAGTTTATCTTCTGAAATGCAGACACAATGCTTGTAGGTAATTCATAGAGGTGTAAACCAGTCTTTCTGTCACATATTCCGTTTGTACTAAACAAAGCAACCTGTAAGCCAGACGCCCCGGTTCCTGATTTTCATATAATTGTAGTGATGTTTAAAAAGGAGATATTTGCAGTATGACAACGTTTAACAACTGCGCAGAAAAGAAGGGCTTCGGTCAGGCAGGAGTCTCCCCTTAGCAGCTTCCATGCGCCAACCGCGTGTTGGAGGGCAATAACTGCACAGCCGCTGTACAACGTATGCTTCTATGTGGAATGGAGCATCGGACTATGAGTTTTAAACTACTGCAGTCTGAGCCATTTAAATCTTCTGAAGGTTCAGCAGCATTTAGACGGCCCTACGAGCACAATTGCGCATTCCTCCAAGTTTAGGGGAGGGGGAGCGGGGATCATGTTCAAGTGTTTAAATAGGCTATATGTTAGTATTTGTCTGGAAAAAGCAACGTGAATCTGGACAGCTTTACATTGAAGAGCTACGTCATAATGTGTACAATACATTTGCTGACAAACCACTTCAAGTTAAGCTACTTGTGTTTGTTTCCATTTTGACAGGACAGGGATGACAGGGAAAGATAAACTGCCTTTGCTTGTGACCCGGCGGCATTATTATTATTATTATTATTATTATTATTATTATTATTATTATTATGTGCAGTGTAGCGTTCACAAACCATTAAACTAGAAAATACCAGGTGGGGTAAAGCATTGTGATCCCACTATAGATCCCAAGCGTTTTACCAAGTGCACAACCCTGGCTCCTGAAAAGTTTAGAGACAAACTACCGCCCGAAATGTTGTGCACTTCCTCTTTCCAGACAATGCATATGGGGGGGGGGGGGGGAGCGTGTGCAACAGCTGGCAGCAAGCTTGACTCTAGATCGCTAGATGTCTAATCGAATTCAAATCTTGGTTTTGTTGGGACACACTTTTAACTGGGACTGCCGTAGCCAGTAAATCGTTGTTATCTTTGCCTATAATACGATGTTTATCAAATTATAAAAAATTGCAATAAATATGCATTTTATGTTATAGCAAACAATCGTATTTACCTCATAAAATATGGGATCGTCCACAATGATAAGAGAAGATAAGATAGCCACACACTGCTGAACAGGTTTTAACGTCACAAATAGAAACACTGAGACTGATCGAAGTGCCATAGCAACAGGTGGCTTCCCTCTCAGCACGGGAGTCATTGGATATTCTTTAAAATCACTGTTAAGCGCAAAAAGAACTGTGCATGTAATTCGATGTGTCGCATATTATAACGTTAATGCAGTTCAGAATTTGTCATTACATTTAGCTATAAATTAGTATCAAACTTGCAACCCCATTCTTACGCAAATTGTTCACTTTTACTGGGGAAAGTGGCCCTATTGTGAAAAGAAGTGTCCCTGTAATTAAATACTGTAGGATTGGTATAACGTCGATTGCACAAGCGTACAAACAGTTATAAAAGACATATGAGTCTGGAAATGTCCTAGAAAACTCTGAAATGTTCTAACTCTCTTCTGAAACAACAACACTGTAAATAGCATCCAAAAGTGTGACTAACGAATGTGCATACAAAACACATAAATCATAAGAGCTAGGCTACTGTACAAATGTTCACATTTGCAGTACAGCAAAACGTCTAGCTAGCTACGACATCAGCAGTATCGGTAGCAAGTACGCCCACATGCATTTTGAAATTACGAGCCAGCGCGATAGTCATGTAGCCATTGATAGAAATTAGACCTCTAATTTAATAAATGAGCCACTATATTGTTTTTAAAGTGCAGGATTGAATGAACTTACCTAAGCTATTTTCCAACCCATCCATATCTGGAGGCTCCGTGGTGTGTAGCTTCCTCCGATTATTATTTAAAAGTTTCAGCGCTTATTTTTTACGTCGAGTTTCACCGTCTAAAATGTGGTGTTTTCAGTCATAACCAATATCCGTTGACAGCAGGCGCTGCAGTAACCCTATTCTCTTAGACATCGGTCAGTATATTACCCTCAAGTCCAACTTCTTAATTTCTTATGAGTAGTTGCAAAGATATCTAGCGAGCAGGTTAGTTAAATAGCTGACACTCATCGCAGTACACATGCAAAAAATTGATTCGCTTTCAAAATGCACTCAGAGACCCAGATCCAGGAAATGCTCGGCGCAGAGGTGGGAAACACATTTGGCTGAAGTTTGTTGAGCAGATAGTCAACAGCCACCTACGCATTAGACACAGCAGATAACGTTACATTAAATACTGTTTTCGTCAACGCGTAACTACTTTCTTAGCTATTAGAAGTTCACTTAGTTTCTGTTACCTTTGCATCTTTTGTTTTACACTTTTTTGACATATTTGTTTTCACTAGGGAACAACATTTGACGCACCATGTATACGTTTATTTTACTACCGCAGCTTGAAAATCCAGTTTTGGCATTCGTGGGCGGAATTGATTGTAAAAACATTTTCGGGGAAACAACACGAGTTTTTCCATGGAAGATATGCATTTAAGCTGCTTGTTATGCGTGCGTGTAAAATTGAAGTTATGTTGGCTTTTTCCATCATGGTCAAATGCCATCGTGTGGTAACATCACGAATTGCTGATACACCAGCAACATTTGTGCGATTTATTTTGGCGGGCAGGCGGAACTACGTTTTCATTTTCGAATTTCTTTGGGGAAGTCGTGGCTGCCTGCACCAGGAAGTAGTACCGGTGAAGTAATGGCGATACCCATGTTTCTGAAGGAGACCGGGTGCTCTAGCTAACGTAGATCCAGCTTGTGACCATATAGCGTAAGTCATTTGATAAAGCACAATTTTTAAAAATATTTAGTGACAGTTTTTTTATTGGCTATAATTATCTATATTGTGCTCAAGCTATTTAAGCAATTTAGCTAGTTAATATTAGCGAGAATTATGCCTCACTGTAACTTAGCTGTCTGTCTGACGTTATCGATAAATACGTGTTTTTGTTCCCTAATATGAATAGTTGTAATGTAGATTAGCCCATAGTGATGCAGTGGTATTTGTAATGGAAGACATACATACGTATACATCACTGGACTAGCTTGATTAATGAGATTCATCGACACTTCATTATATTATTTAAACAAGCTATGAATGGTTTGTTTTTGGTTGAGTGTAACGCAGATAGCCAGATCAATATATGAACTCGATGGCTTGTGGTGTAATTTACAGAGTCATATTTATATGTCATTTAGTCTGTTTGAGTGTGCAGCAGTATTCCCATGAAGGTCGTACCAAATCCTGTTTACAATAACAAATTGTGCGTAATGTTGCATGTAACTAGCAAGCCGCAGAATACCAGACAGCGGAAGGACCGTGATGCATCGACCATGAACTGCGCTCCCCGTCTTTTACGGATACAGAATTTTAGGGCCCTGACAGTGTGTCTAAGGGCCATTGTTCCGGCTGCAGCGCCATTTACGTCTTCTCATACTCACTCCCCATTCCTGCACGGGTGTTCTGTCCAGGTGAGGGCGGGTTTTACTGCATTTACATAAATCCAGAGATGACAGTCACACTTGTGTTAATTGAACTATGGGGCCAAACTTGCAATCAGCAAAGTGCTCGTATAAATGTAAACGTTGTGCTGCTTTTGGAATGCCCTGATCTCTGCCCTGTAACCTGAACACTACCTTGCATTGCAGACACCTAGCAGATCTTGTCCTGATCAGCTTTCAGTCACAGTGCAGCCAGTAAGTGCTATATTCAACTGTAATGTTAAGACATGTCCAGTAAAACACCTTTTATGTTCCCAGCACTCATTAAGGAGTTTCCATGGCAGTGGTGCACTTCAGAAGAACCGAGCCATCGCTAAGGACTATGAGGAAAAATCTGAACACGAGGGGGGCAAATCTCTGGTCACCCATGACGACCTGTTTGAGCGTGTGGCCCAGGAGTCGAGGACCAAAGCCACATTCAACCGTGTGCTGGACGTCTTTGTCAAGCAGGACATCCGACGACGTGGGCACGTGGAGTTCATCTACGCCGCTCTGAAGAAGATGCTGGAATTTGGAGTGGAGCGTGACCTTGCGGTCTACAACAAGCTCCTGGACGTTTTTCCCAAGGAAGTTTTTGTGCCGCGGAACTTTATCCAGCGGATGTACAATCACTACCCGCGGCAGCAGGAGTGTGGTGTGCAGCTGCTGGAGCAGATGGAAAATTATGGTGTGTCCAGCGGCTTTCTTAATGTGACACAAGTGTGTGCACTGGAATGTTGAGGCAAAACTGCATGAGCAGCTCTTAAATTACTCGAAAGGAGAATAATTTAGGAGCTGAAGGAGAGTAAGTTAGGTCCTGACAGATGGCAACTGGGAATAAAGCCAACAGCCTTCTGCATGCCAGCTCTGTGCATTGCACTCCTACACCTCCATCCCTTTGGTCAGAGCATTCCAAATCCCACCCTCATCATTTGAATTTGGGTAAAGGAAGTTAGGAAGCCCAGTATGACTGTTCCTTTTTTTCTTTTTGTATTTAGTATTTTTTGCTTTTAGTCAGACAGAGAAAGCAGAGCAGGTAACAAGTATGTAAGGGCTCACAGCTTAGAAGGTCCCGTGCAGGTTGTGGGGGGATTCGTCTATTGCTGTAGAGTCGGCCACCCTCACAAAAAGCTTTGTACGAATATCATTTCATTTTTCTCATCTTCAGGAGTCCTGCCCAATGTGGAAACCAAGGTGCTTCTGGTGCAGATCTTTGGGGAGAAGAGTCACCCCATGCGAAAGTACCAGCGGCTCATGTACTGGTTCCCCCGGTTCAAGAACATGAACCCCTATCCTGTCCCTCACGAGCTCCCCCAGGACCCCATAGACCTCGCCCGCATCAGCCTGAGCCGCATAGCGGCTGACCTGGACGCCAAGGTTACCGTGCATCAGGTGGGCATGGGGTAATTTCCACCCAATTGGAGCACTTCCTTTACCTCTCCGTCGAGCTGAAACCGGTCTGGCCCAGTGCCTTCCCCTGGCTATCCTGATTCCAGCTCTGCAGCAGAATGGGGCAGAAAATGGGAAATGGGTATAATGGGTTCTGCTCATCCAGTTGGTTTCCTTTTTAAAAATTTCATTGTTTTTTCTCCTGTGCAGTTGCCTTATACAGACATCACTGAGAGCGGGGAAGAGGTGTCGCAGCCGTATATCATAGGTACAGCAAAAAAAAGTCCCTACTCCTTTCAGGAGCAGCAGTTTCCCTCAGTTGATTGAAGTGAAGCACTCACACCCGGTCTTTCTCTGACAGGTGTACAGAGTCCTGACCAGCGCTCCCTGCTGGCCAAGCACAACACCAGCCGACCTGTGTTTGTGGAGGGTCCGTTTCCCTTGTGGCTCAGAAAGACTTGCGTCTACTACTATGTGCTGCGGGCTGACCCACTACCGCCCGAGGAGAGGGTGAGGTCCTGGCTCGTTTTTGAGCAGGCATTGTTGAAGATGACCCTGGTCCTAATTCAGCTTTTCACAGTTTTTTAGGCCACAGTCTATATTTGAATATGATTTTGTGTGCATTTTCAGGCTCCACCATATTTAGGCTGTTATTTTTGGGGCTCCTCTAGGGGACAGAAACACAGTAGTTATAAAATAATGAAGAGTGATTGAGCATTCACGCAGGGTTGAAGCTGTCAGTTTGGAGCTGTAGGGCTCCAGAATCACTCTCTGACCCTCCTCCCTGTTCTGCCTGCAGACGGAGGAGCCCATCGATCCCGAGCGGTGCTTCTTCTACCCGCTAGAGCTGGACGTGGACTTGGACCGGGACCTGGAGGACGATGACAGCTTTGACGTAGATGAAGGTGAAGTCTAGTCCATTGCCATAGTGGCAATAAATGCCATTTGGTTTACCAGCGGAGTCCAATAGGAGTCTTACTGTACCAGTAAATTCAGCTTCTTTGGGGAAAATTTCACTATACAGTTTCCCGTTTTGCGGCTCTCCCCTTAAATTTGTGGTCTTTCATGGGGGTGCTTGTTGTATTGGGCTCTCTGTCTTAAAATCTTAGAGACCTCACAGGAATAATATGTAAAGAGATCAAGAAAATCGTTGGTCTTTGATTAAATGCTATTTTGTTTGTGTGTGTGTGCGTGCGTGTGTGTGTCTGTGTATATGTGTGTGGGTGCACACAGTGGTGGAAGGCCCCGTTTTCGCCATGTGCATGGCCGGTCAGGGGGACCAGGTCACTCTGGCCAAGTGGATCTCGGCCCTGCAGGAGACCAACCCTGTCCTGGGTAGGACCGCCACCCTGTTCAGACTGGAGTCTGGACCAGGCGAGCTCCAGAGCGCTGCCGAGGCGGAACCAGCGTCAGAGACAGAAGCCGAACCAGGGCCTGCCGAGGAAGCGGAACCTCTGCGCAGCCAGCGCATGAAGCAGTGAGCCTGCTTACAGAGCCGCACCGCTGTAACAGCCAAATGCTTCCGGACTGCAAATGCTCCCACTCGCTGATTCATTGCATGTGTGGTACATCTACATCGATCGTATTTCTGATGCAGGGATTAGCTAACAAGAGAAGCAGTAAGTCACCCTTTCATTGGCTGTGTTATAATGAAGGGCAGTTAAACATACCGATGGGGAGCATAGAGTTATTTCCATATGGGGAAGTATGTTCTGGTTCGTCCCAGGAAGGATTGTTAGTGCTGTTCTTTTGTGACTGATTTAACAGTTATTTCATTTTACCGTTACAGTTTCAACAAGTTCTGAAATCACAAGGAGCAAAAAAAAAATACGATTATTGTTGCTTTAAATGAAAGCTCTGATATTAAAGCTCTTATAGATGATGTAACAGATGATGCATGTCATTTTTAATGATGCTGTCTGACTCTAGAAGCCATGAATATATATTTAATTATGATACAAAAAATACAATAAATAAATTCTAAAAAGACCTGACCAGATGGTTTGAACTGCTTGTTTGTTTTCACTCTTGAGTACGAGGCCACACTCATCAAAGAGATGCAACCTGCTATTATGTAATGTTTTTTGGTGCTATTCCTGTTTTACCTGATTTTTATTAACATCAGTAGCAGCTGTTGTATAATTTGTTCAAAGTTATTACATTCTTATTCTTACCAAATATATATATTTTCCCCCAAATATAGTAGTTTTTTTCAAAGAAAAAAAGAATGTAAATGTAAACTATATATGGAAAGAAACAATTCCAGGCATCCAGGATCCTGAATTAGAATAAAATGAGAGTATGAGAGAAATTCACCTTTAAGTGAGGTAAAATTGTGCAACAAAATGTTTTTCTGAATAATAACTATTTTTGTGTTAAAGATTTGTGTTTCTGTGAGCAATGGTATCATAATAAGCTTTTAAGAATAAAGATAAAGTTCATTTTATCCATTGTTTTGTGCTCATATTGTTTGAGGGTAGCAATAACTCTGAAGGGAACTGTGTAACAGTGTGTGTGATATTCTGGTGGCAGTTTTTATACTACCTTGTTAGATTTGCCACTGTAATAACAAATAATGATAATCCAGTATGATACATATATATCTGTGTTGAAGCAAAACAGGAATTTCAATGGAACTGGATGGCATGCATGTGCGTGTACGTGCTGGCGTGTAGAGTGGTGGCTTAAGTGGAATTATTCTGTTTGTTTTACCAGGGTAGTGGAAGGAGATTAGGTCATATTTTTAAGTACTAAAGGAATTAATAAATTTGGTAACACTTTACAATAAATTGCTGCTATACCTGTGTAGTTAAATTACGACTAATAATGACTAATCACTGTTGTTCAATGTTGCCTACATTGGAGTTACTCAGTAATAACCTCTTGTTACCAAATCAGGTATAATTTAACAACACGTGTGTAAGCTGAAACTTAATGTAAAGTATTACCTTAAATTCTTCAAATGATAGTTCATAGCAGAGCACAGGGGCATAGGTCAAAATGGGTTCAAGGTGAATATCTCTCACAACAACCTGCTTGATCCCCACTAGTCTGGCTTCAGGCCTGGCCACTCGACCGAGACTGCACTCCTCTCGGTCAGTGAGTCACTCCATGCCGCACGAGCAGCCTCCCTCTCCTCTGTCCTGATTCTTCTAGACCTCTCCGCTGCATTTGACACTGTGGAGCACTCTATCCTCCTGTCCTCCCTGGCAGCAACAGGGATCTGCGGCACAGTCCTTGACTGGATTGAGTCTTACCTCTCTGACCGTTCCTTCCAGGTTGCCTGGGTAAGGTATTACCACCCCGTCCCCTCGCCACCAGAGTTCCCCAGGGCTCAGTCCTCGGTCCCCTTCTCTTCTCCTTGTACACCAGATCCCTTGGCCCTGTAATATCTGCCCATGGCTTGTCCTATCACTCCTATGCCGACGACACGCAACTCTTTCTCTCCTTCTCCCCATCGGACACACAGGTCCCTGCCCGCATCTCCGCTTGCCTGAGGGACATACAGAGCTGGATGGACAATCACCACCTGAAGCTCAACCCGGGAAAGACGGAGCTAATCTTTATTCCTGCTCTATCCTCTCCCCTCCTCGACTTTTCCATTTCCCTAGGGGACACCTTAGTGACATCATCACCCTGTGCCAAGAATCTCGGAGTGGTGATGGACAACAGGCTGTCCCTCTCCAAGAACATCGCAGCAGTAAGCCGGGCATGCAGATTTTTCCTGTATAACATCCGCAGAATCCGCCCCTTTCTCACCACCTACTCAACCCAGCTCCTGGTCCAAGCAATGGTTCTATCCCGCCTGGACTACTGCAACTCTCTTCTGGCTGGACTACCGGCATCTGCCACCAGACCCCTGCAACTCATTCAGAATGTTGCGGCTCGTCTGGTCTTCAACCTCCCCAGACACTCCCACGTCACTCCCCTGCTCACTACCCTCCACTGGCTGCCTGTTATAGCTCGCATCAAATTTAAAACATTGGTCCTAGCATACCAGGCAGTCAAGGGATCAGCCCCAGCATACTTCCACAAGATATTCAAACCCTACATGCCAGCCAGATCCCTCCGTTCTGCTACCTCAGGACGCCTAGCACCTCCCCCTCTTCGCACCTGCACTTCCAGAACACGTCTCCTGTCTGTTCTGGCCCCACGATGGTGGAATGACCTCCCTGTGGAGGTCAGAACAGCTGAGACACTGACCCATTTCAAACGACGACTGAAGACTCACCTCTTCAGGCTGCACCTCTCCCCATCCCTCCCTACCCCCCTGTAAATGACTGTAAGCTTAGGGTTGTAACTAGGCAGCTGTTTCGTAGGTGACTTAGGCGCATTAACTGTCTTAACTACTGGTTGTATTTTTTCCATAGATTGCATTGTTGCCGTTCTCGTTGTTTAGTGTTAATGAGTTTAACCTTCAGGGTCCAAGTTGAACTATGCGGTTGTTCCCTGAACTTGGACCGGTACTTCTCTCTAGGGGTTTCGTCATACTTGTTCCTGGTTATGGTTATACACTTTGTTGTACGTCGCTCTGGATAAGAGCGTCTGCCAAATGCCTGTAATGTAATGTAATATCACACTGGCAGTATTATAAGTTATCACTGAGTCCTTAATGTAGCTACAGCCATATAGTGGTAGAGACCCTTGGGCTTTCAAGACCAAGGCAGTCTCCAAAACTGCTTATTTGGGTTCTACTGAGTATACAAGTTGTACTTGTGTGCACTCAATAGTAAGCAAGTGAGATGTTTTGTATACGGCCCAGGCCTGCCACGATGTTGGCTAGATCAGGGCTGGTTCTGGAAATAGGCAATTGTAGGCATCATCGCAGCCACCCCCCCTACACACCCCCCATCCCCCCATCCCCCTGTGATCTTGCCTAGGCTGGCAGCAGAGACAGAACCATTCCTGCCTGGCACCACTCATTCTTTTGCATCTTTAAAGAAGCTGAGAATATTGCTCTCTTTATTCGGTTTAAATAAAAACACTAAGGGGCTACAAGAAAGGAAGGAGGGTATGGCCTCTTCTTTTCTCTCTTTTAATAGAACCATCCACTGCCTGAACAGCATCAGGAAGTCACCACTCTCCAGGTGGCATGCACCTGGCTCTACTCCGCTTACAGCACTGTTTTTCCATATGAGCCAATTCGGTTACCTCTCATGGAAACACGAGTTGGAGCATGTGTGTGATATCCTGGACAGACTGACCTCACTGTTTTACTGCAGAAACTCCTAGAGGTTGACAATGCTCAGGAATCTTTTTTTTTTTCTTTGTTTTTTTTAGCTCTGACAAAATGTCTTTGGCTTGTGGTTTGGAATCATATTCAAACAAAAACGAAATATTCCAGGTGCCTACCAAAATGGACATCTGACTGTCCACAGTGATCAAAATGACGTTCTCTAGTGAGTCTGCGTGCCAAATATTGAAATCTATATGGCCAGGGAAGTTACAAGGCAGACAGAGTTGCTCATCGCCTCCCACTGACTACAACTGTGCTGTATATTTGCTTAGCCCTGTAACCAGGGCAACTTACATAGCTCTAATTTTACTTCGCAAAATGATACATTTACACAGGTGTGCTTTCAATTAAACAGTTCAAGTAATTAAACTCAAGGGTCTAACAGCTTTCCATCTGGGAACCAAGCCAAAGTGCCCAGTCCTGACCAAACCCAGCACAGTCACCAGGTTAAAATTTCGCACAGTACTGTACACTTCTGCACATACTGTAGACTTGCAGAGGCTCAAATGTGCAAGTCTCAAGTGGATTATAGAGGATGATTTAGAAGTGGACAGCTGTAAACTAAAAAGGACAATTTACCTGTGTAAAATAGTGCATGTCTGGCTGTTTCCTATTAAAATTACTAGAGTCAGTTCAGGACAGAAACAAAGCATGTCAAGGTCATTGGAAACAGGTACAGATTGCTTTAAACTGTGGGGATGTTGAGTTTCTAAATGGTATTTGCCCCCAAGATTATTCAAATTTCAATATACTTAGTTTGAATGCATTTGCGATCAGAAAGCCTTCAGGTAGTGTAATGGAAACTGTGGAGTCACGCCATTGCTTGCATGGGTTCAGCTTTGACTCTGCCACTGGACCTGTGTTCTGAATCCTCACCTTGTGGTTTATGAACCGACCAAGCTCTCTGTGCAGATGCCCTGAATACAGCATGATTAGGAAGGCATTAGGAAGAATTTTTTCACGCAGAGAGTAGTCAATGTGTGGAATAGCCTGCCAGCTCATGTAGTAGAGGCAGAAACTCCAGGGATTTTCAAGACAAGGCTTGACACGGTGTCAGATACTATCTAGTCTGCAGGTAATCAGAACACTAATTCAGTCAGGAAAATGGCAAGCATTGTTGGGCCGAATGGCCTGTTCTCATCATTATGTTATGCTATGTTATGTTATGTTATCTTGTTATCTTGTGTTATCTTATGTTATGATCCAAGGTGTGGAAGCATCTGCTTTGAGAGTTGTACTTCCCTGTCAGTCATTCTAATATTCCGCACAGTTTTTGCTATTAAGGGACATGTGTGCCCAGGTTGCAGGTTCAGCAGTTCTTTCCTTTCAGTAAGCACTGTACTTCACTTCATCACCTTTAGTGCTTTCAGTACATGTACAGCTGTATAAATAGCTGCGTAATGATAATTACCTGAGTCTGTCTGGATAGAGGAATGTTATTAAGCAAAAGGTGTAAAGCCTTATTTTATGCTTCCAGCACTCAACAGGCATTTCATAGACAGAAAGCACAAGAAAAAAAGGTGATTTAACAATATGGTAATAGCAGTAATAATAATACAAAAAAAGATTTGGTAATGGATGCATTGTTGTAGCACTTAAAACAAGTATGAGCCTCAAAGTACTATAGAGTGAATGGGGGGAAGGGGGCCTACCGTGAGATGGAGAACCCTAACCCTAAAAACTTATTCTGGAATGTGGAGTTTGATGGATTGGAAGTTTGGGGGGAAGAATAATTTCTCACCAGACCAGCTTCCCCAGTCTGGCTGCTTATCTGTGCCTAAGGTCTGCAGATGTACTGCATCTGTCGTAGATCACACCATCTCTGTTTCATCTCTACCCCAGAGGTAGCGCTGCTTGTTCAAAAACAAGCAGTCGGCCCATTAGTAAGACCATGTTCTGCCTGCATAGGTTGGGTTTAAGTCAGCAAGGGGTCCTTGGTTTACTGTTCCATAGACACCTCCTAGTTACCCACCAGCCTCCAGGTTGCTAACTGTTTACTATAAGTTGCCTTTCACTTAGCCCTAGGCATCATGTAGCATGCTAACTGATTTGTAATATGGAAGGGAGTTGGTTCACAGACAAGTCTATGGGAGGAGTGTGTGTGTGTGTGTGTGTGTCTGTGCGGTTCAGCTGCAGTGCTACCTCAGATGTGTCTGGCATTGTTCATTTAAAATGTCAAATGTTTACATTTAAGTGGTGTAATGAGCTTTCAAACAATTAGCACTTGGCATGTAATTTAAAAAAACTGTTCTATAGTGCTAAAACACAAGCAAAATGCAGTTGACATATAGAATTTAGTAACATATTTGCACATGCAAAGTAACAAAAAGGACAATTGTGTCTATTTACTGAATTTTTAATATGCCCAAAAATACAGGCCATGGACAAAATCTGAGCAGAAAAACTGTTTGTAAAAAAGCTTTGCTTCATGAAATTAGCTTTAGCTTTTAGAGATAAACTGTCAACACAATGTTGGCTAAAACTAAATATTTAAATATCCTCTTTCTAAAACCAATAATAAAATTGCCGCAATACAACAGGAAACATATTACATCATTTTAAAATGAAAATTAATAAATATTTACCATATAACAGTCTGATTGGCCAGGGGTTGACGTTCCATTACAACAGTGTCATTTTGTCTTCATTACTAACTTTAAGTTAAAGTTAAAAGTCCATGAAATGGTAATACTAATGTCTGTATAAAAATTTATCTGCAGATTCTTCTGCTATGCTTTATAACTATTTATTCACTTTTTACACATATCTATAAAACATCCTACCTTAAAACAAAAAAGTGCACTTGTTTTGAGTAGATATCAACTTCTTGTTCACATTGTCAGTGTTAACCGCTACAGAGATGCAGTCATTTTAAAATACTGCATGATGCATTAAGAAGGTCGCTGGACTTGTGGCTTAAAGCTTTACATTGCAATCGTAGTGGACTGCATGTCACTGAGACAACATCTGTTGTTCTTACTATAGGGTTCTTCCACCACAGTGTGATGTCAGAGTTCAAGGGGACAGCAACCTCAAGTAAGATATAAACACTCTAAGGAATACAAGCCAGGGAAATTAACGGAAAAATATTTAGGTCATAGTCTAACTTCTGTTATAATTGTCTATATATTTCATTAATCATCCTAAACAAATCTCAGTTTTAAAGGTTTACTTTTTCTGAATTTCTGGTGTTAAGAAAAAGCTTAAAGAGATACATACATTATCATTCCAAGTCTGTAGTACAACAGGCATAGACACACATCACAGTGTAAGCATGGGAACAGTTATCATAGCAGCTGCATCACTGAGAGGATTTGAGGGAGGGCTGTGAATGACATGGGGGGGGGGGCATTATTTCAAGATGGTATGATAAAGTTCAGGTGGGCTGAATTTATTCTGGTGGCACGATTCTTTTTAAATTAAGCACTACAGTGATATCATTCATAAACAAAATGATTGAGAAAAACAAAATAGAACCCTAGATGGAGAAAGATCCTTGTCGCAAGTCCAGTTATAATGCATGCTCAATACTTACAGTACTAATAATATCATACATCTCAATATCAAAGGGAGCACACATAAATATTATTATATATAATATTTATAATTATAATATAATTATATATAGACATAATTATCATGTATTATCTATAATTTTTCCTTAACTCCCCTGAACTTAAAACGGTGGCCTCTGAACTGCTATAAACATCATTACTGAAGATTTCTGTCATTTCAATGAACAGAGGGTTAATTCTACAGCAAACCTCTGTGCTCTACACAGGAGGCAAGAAAAAGGTCTCATCTCTGCTCTCAGATATGTGGCGCCACCCTGTGGTGGACACAAGGAACACAAGCCATTTTCATGCACTTCCCATTAGAAGTGTGGCATACGTGTTCTGCCCTGTTGAATCATTATTTGGTCAGTATAATGTGTTGGTCTACACTAATTAGAGGCCTACATGCTGAAACCAGTGTTCAAGTCAGTTTGAAAAGTGAGTACAGTGAGTGTTTTACTGGTCAGTCAGTGCATGGGAGTGTGTAGTTTATTAGAGGGCGTTCAGGCCGATAGTTTTTCCGTCCTCGTACTCCACGCCCTCCTTCATGTCCTGCAATGCTACCACTTCCTTCATGTTCTGCGACGTTCCCTTCTGTCTCCCCCTGTGAGAAAACAGACCCATTATAGTACAACTCTCATCGCATCCCATTTCAGTAGAACTCTTATCACATCCCGTTTCAGTAGAACTCTTATCACATCCGATTTCAGCAGAACTCTCATCACATCCTGTTTCAGTAGAACTGACATCACATCTCGTTTCAGTAGAACCCTCATCACATCCCATTTCAATAGAACTTTCATAACATCTTGTTTCAATAGAACTCTCATCACATCCCATTTCAGTAGAACTCTCATCACATCCCATTTCAGTAGAACTGACATCACATCCCGTTTCAGTAGAACCCTCATCACATCTCATTTCAATAGAACTCTCATCACATCCCGTTTTAGCAGAACTCTCATCACATCCAGTTTCAGCAGAGCTCTCATCGCATCCCATTTTAGTAGAACTCTCATCACATCCCATTTCAGTAGAACTCTCATCACATCCCGTTTCAGTAGAACTCTTCATCACATCCCATTTCAGTAGAACTCTCATCACATCCCATTTCAGTATAACTCTCATCACATCCTGATACATCAAACTGCACACACCTACAATCCTCTCAAATGTATTTACACCCAAATTTCAAGTATGAGTGCAATGTAACTTGATTTTCCCCACTTCCCTTCTGATCTGTTTTAGAGAATGCTTCTCTAACATATTCCGATGTGTGGAATGTACTCTTACCATTTCTCCTCCACATCCTCGATGGTCTCCGGCAGGGGAACGTTGAGGGTTTCTGGGAGGAAGAAGGCGAAGATGCCGGCCACCACGGCCGAGCCCCCGTACACAATGCTGGGCAGGGTGGGCAGGTAATCGTCCAGGATCAACACAGCGGGTGCTGCCATGGACCCCACCCTCGCCATAGTGGAAGTAAACCCCATGCCTGTCTGCCTGCAGAGGGGGGGGGGGGGGGAGAGAGAGCAAAAGAGAGAGAGTGAGAGAGCAAGAGAGTTAGAGTGAGAGGGCGCAACACAGACTTGTAAAAGCTCTTCGTTCTACATTTGAAAAAAAAGTATCATTTTAGAAAATAATGACGAAGGCATAAAACAAGAACTAAAGAAACAAAAAAGAACAGAAGGATAGCAACCACTACAAAACAGAAGACTAGCCACTTTCTTCAAAATCACATACATTTTCATTCTTTATAATGTCAATATATGTTGTTTAACTTAAGGAACACATGATCATGCTTCAGTACAGCCACAACCAGTGTTTTCAACATTAGAATCACATTAGTTTCTTCACTTCACTGTACCCAAGTTTGTGCAGATCAGGTGAGGCCCAGAGAGGTGAGAGAGAAAGTGGGGTGGGGGGATTGGGGGTTGGGATACTGGTACTGAGGTTACAGAGGGCATCCAAACTGAAGTGGTTACTTATTTACATATTCACATATTAGCTGTGCAGCCACGTTTCCAGACTAGATGTGTTTGTATCCCTAACCAGGATGGCTGCAGCTGTCTTTAAGGCACACCACAAACAGAGTCTCCGAGTGTTCCCGCTAATTACAGCAGTGCGTGCAGGAGAAGGGGTACCTGATTACGGTGGGGTACAGCTCTCCTGTGAACAGGTAGACACAGGTGAAGGAGGCGGAGGTAAGCCCTTTACCCAAAACAGCCAGGGTGGTCCGTAAGTTCTGCATGTCTGTACATGGGGTCAAACAGATGTTCAACGGTCAAACCATTGGGCGTGAAGATGCTGGCGAAGATGACAGTGGTAGATCAGACAGGTTGCCTTGGTGATGCACTGACCCAGGAGGGTGAGGGAGGCCAGAGTCTCCAGCTCTTAAATTCAACCCCTTAGCACTCTGAGGTAACACTCAATCATATTTCCTGAAATGACTGAATGGGCAGTGTATCAGTAGTACTTGTCATTACTTCATGCCTACCTCCAGCAAACACAGTCAGAGAATGATGCCAAGCCCAGATTCAATCAACATACCATCTTTAGATTTGACTCAGAACTGACTGCATGTGAAGGATAAGGACGAATCCTGTTTTAGCAACAAAAAGAAACAAAAAAAAAACACAAGGCCCCCACGATAAAGAAAACCCACATAGCAAAACCAGTGACATACTGCACGGCACTGTAAGCCTAAAGGCCTGGTTCTGCAGTGAAAATGCTGAGGCTGTGGTCTGACCTGAGGGAACGAAGATGTTGGCGAAAATGACGGCCGCGGACAGGATCAGACAGGCCGCCTGGGAGATGCGCCTCCCCAGAAAGCTGAGGGAGCCCATGGCCAGCAGTTTGGCAGGGATGTCCACAGCCCCGAAGATCACCTGGATCAGGTAGATGCTGACGCCAAACTTCTGCAGGTCCATGGCCAGGCCGTAGTAAGCGAAGCTAGTGGAGAACCTGGTTCGGGTAGAAGATACCGTAACGAATGTGCTCAAAACATGGCGTTTGAGAAGAAAACATATATTCTGTATATACAAGGATTTCACTGTTTTTTTCTTCTTTCAAACCACTGTCAAAGTCATGTAGAATAATGGCAATAACTCATTGTGTAACATCCATCCCATAAAATAGCAGGATTTACAGTTTTTTTCTTCATTAAATGATTTTTCATTGGCAACACTTCTGCCAGTCTTTTCACTATTTTTTACAGTGTACTCAACCGATAAGGTGTATTGTAGTGGCAATGACCATTAATTATAACTTATAGAAAAACTCTGTTGCACTCTGTTAGTGGGCTTGAATATTTGGACTATGGAAAGGAAAATTAATTCAGGAACAATGAGGCCTGGGTGTAAATGACAGATTCCCACAGTCCTTCCTGTTATTCCTTGATGGTGTGTTGACAGTCATTTACATATATCATCTGTTCTACATCATGAATGATTGACTGCTGGTGTTGAAATATGAATGTGTATGAACAACCAAGGTCAGCTCTGTCAATCAGTGGTCACAGTTAACAGCACATGGCCAGACGTTGAGAGAGAGAGAGAGAGAGAGAGAGAGAGAGTGTGTGTGTTTGTGTGTGTGAGACAGAGAAATAGAGAGCGTGAAATGGAGAGATGGAAGCCTCACCAAACGAACATGAGACAAATGGAGATTTTCCTCATCACTGGGGTGCGCAGTAAGTCATACATGGTGTAGATGGACTTACTGCATTGAACCTCTTTCTGCATGCTGGAGCTCAGGACCTGCATGCACATGCACACACACACACACACACACAGTAATTAAACTGCACGTCACATACAAGGTAGATGAATCTGCGTATCTGCCGTTCTGTTTGTCTGTCCCTCCTAAAGCAGGACAGTTAGCTGAGCCTTTGCTTGCGCACACCGATTCTCAGTCCAGCTTTAACCTATCCCCAAATCCATCCGTCCCTCGCTCCCTTCCCTCTCTCACCTCCAGGGTGATCTTCTCCGCCATCTCCGGCTTGCCGTTGATGCGGGCCACGCGGTGGATGTGTTTGAGCGCATCCTCCGGCCTGCGGTTAAGCATCAGCCAACGGGCAGACTCTGAGAACCACCTGGAGAGAGAGAGAGAGAGGCGGAGACAGGGACAGTATGAGCCGCCCTGGTATGCAAGGGGGGGGGGGGGGGGGCGGCTTTGCTCAGCGACTGCGTAGCCAGCCAATAGGAGTCCGCGTATCACATCCTCACCAGCTGTACAGGAAGAAGATGAAGTAGGGAGCGCAGACGGCCACCTGCAGCTTGCGCCAGTCCCGGAGGCAGTAGGCCACGCCCGCCAGGACCATCTGTCCAAAGGTGAAGAAGAAGGAGGACAAGGTGCCCACAATCGTGCGGGTCTTGGTGGGGATCCACTCCACCTCTGTGGGCACAGAATCACGTAAGTCCCGCCTACGCGCATTACAGCAGACATCCAGGCCACACCCACGACTGAAACAGGTTCACCTCCTCTCCCACCCACACCGATACCACCTGAATCAAACTGTGGGGCATTGGAGCCCGGAAATATTCCTCGCATCGCATATTATTACAACATTTCAAAAGACTAAAGATTCCTGACAAACGGTTTCAAGCAGCTGGTAGCTGCATCTCTGGCCGGGCGTGTGTTCCAGGCCTTGTGAGCTTGGTCGGCACAGGGAAAGCGTTTCTGACTGCGTGTGACGAGCCAGGCCTGGCCAGATCATGTGACTTTAAGGCATGGGCGGAGACTCACTGAGGGAGACTGTGTTGAGGATCACACCAGACACGGCCATGCCCGTCAGGAAGCGCAAGATGCAGTAGGTCAGGTAGGAGTTGGAGAAGGCCGTGCAGGTCCCCAGGGTGGCCAGCTGGAAGTAGGACCAGATCAACAGTGCCCGGCGACCAAACCTGCAGGACCGCACGAGGCACCACTGTCATCAAGCAGTTGTCAAAACAGCATTCATGGTCTCAGCCTCTTTCTAACAAGACCAAACATGAACATGTTAGGAGGTATTTCCTCTCTGCTGTTGAATCCCGCTACAACATGTAAATTTACTCCTGCTTTTAACAATAGAGGTGATGGTTGGAGGCAATAATTGTTAAGTCCAGTCAGTATTGCAATCTCCATCCTCAGGCAAGATATTAAATCCATGGATCCAGTGCAGCTCAGCTACTATTTGATTAGATTTATGACCTAAGCCAGCCTGCAGGAGTTTGGCAGTAGCCTTTAGCAATTAGCTTAAAGGTGAATGCATGAGTGCACTATACCCTCATGAAAAGCCGGTTACTTGATTTTGCAACTTAGCCACCCCCCCCCCCCCCCCCCGCTGGTTCAGGCAGGTGTAGCTGCACGCTTAGCACCCCCAGTTTCAGTATGTATGCTAAAAACGTTGACTTTTTAAAAACTAAACTGATTTAATTTTCCACAAATAAGGTTTTTACCGATTAATGGTGCCATACCTACATCCCCTTTCATCTAAAATTGCACTTGTGCATGCAGAAAATATTTTACATTGAACATGTGATTCTGCACGCTGGTCGGGAAGTGGTGTTAAACATATACTCAACATAAAGAAGGGAGAGAGACGCGGGAACAAAGAAGAGAGTCAGAGAGAGAAAGGGTGTGGGGGGGGAGGTGGTTGCGAGCAGTGAGACAGAAAGGGTGGAAAAAAGAAAGACTGAAAGCGACCGGTGAAGAAGGAGTCTTAGTCCTGCATTTCATTACACGCATTTCATTTGCCTTTGCTGCTAAGAAGCAACACAAATATGTTTCACTAAGTCGGCCTGTGAGTAGTAAATAAAGAAGGAAACCACAGAGAGATTAATTTTAAGTACTGGAAATACAGTCTCTGGCATTTGGAGAATGTTAATCCAGTACCAATATAACTGTTCTCACAGATCAGTACATACAGGTTCAGGATGCTAATGTGTTTTATACATTTGGAGAGGAGAGTCTGATTTGGGGTCATACTTGTGCTGCTGTTCCAGGGCAGCAAAGTCACAGACTCTTGATCAGGTTGTGTAGGGTGGACATAATATGCCAGTTGTTTTATGAACAGGTGCCTAATATACTGGTCCCATTCTACAAGGTTTTAAGTTTCATGGGGGGAAAATGCATGTAGGAATCTACAGAGCGTTTTCATTATAATTTCTCACTTGACAGACTAAAAACTGTTCTCCCATATTGTCAGTAGGTATGGCTATTCTTTTAATAAAAAATGTATATACCACAATATAAGGGTCTCTTTAAAACTTAGATCGGAAGATCTGCCTGAAGGGATGGTGGTCATCCAAGCTAATGCCAGGTCAGCCCCGCTCCGCTCCACTAGAGTGTAGATGGTGTCAGTGTTGGGGAAAAAGAAGGAGGGAGACTCACTTGTCCGACAGTCCCCCAAAAATGATGGCTCCGGTGAGGACGCCCCCCATGTAAATGGTCTGGGTCATCTGCTTGAGAGGGCGCAGGGCACACACCAAGTCCCACTGTGAAGCACAGAGCACCAGGAACCTGTCAGTTCAGGCTCAACTTCCCTTACAATTCACTTTGGCTCTACAGAAGCACATTAGAGCAAAGGTTTTCATTTTGATTAAGTCTTTAGAGACACAGAACATTCAATTTTTCCACAGCTGAACCTACAATGGGAACAATATGTTCACGGTGTCTGCCAAGAGTACTGATAAAGATGAGCGAAAAATACTATATGAAATAAATAACACACGTAATATATTGAATGCTTAGAAATTATATTATTTTTGCAAGTACAAATTATCAAAAAAAAAATTGTGTAAAAGTTATAATGGTTAAATAGTTAAATTGAACCAATATCTTTAATCATTATAATCATAATTCTAAATTAATTTGCCTTCGGCAGATGTTAGAGTTGACTGATTTTTCATTTGTCTCCATTCAAACTCTATCATTAACGTGTCTTTATTTTACCAGAAGGTTAGGATATAGTTATACTGAGACATCAGACTTGCATTTCCCCACCCCGCAAAACAAAAAGCCCTGACACCTGATTCGTTATTTATTTTGGACGCCATCCTTTACGCGTTTGTTTCTGTTTGGTGCATCACGAGCGCAATGATTAGATTATGGTCTTAATTCGGGGGTACCTTGAGTGTAAGGAGGGCCGGTGTTGTAACTTAATTTCAGGCACGGATTGGCATTATCTCATCCCAGAGCTTCAATGCCATTACTTGCATTTTCACTTTACATGAATTTGACAACTAGTGCAATCATCCCAAAGCTATGGTTTTCTGGTCTATACATTGCTATTACTCAACTATAATCCTTTGAAGCTATTGGGCAAATTCTTGTAATTACTATCGTGTTGTGTACCGTTGATGTCAACTACAGGTAGTTCATTGATGTGCTACCCTGAAAAAATGTTTCAATGGATAAACATAAACAATTTTTTTTCAGTATATGCATAGGTGTAACAAATTTAACTAACAATTTAGGTTTATCCAATAAACCATTTTTTCAGTGGAATTTAAGCCTATCTTCAGAAACGAAATAATTTCGCGCCGTGCTTTGTAGAAACGGTACCCATGAACATAAGACTGAAACATATATTCAATGCCCCTCGTTATGTTGGATGTCTGTTCTGGAATGAGTGCACCTGTAGGTTTTTCGTCCCCATTTCGGTTGACATCCGCGGCACTGACAATTGGCGCAGACAACTGCAAGAGAATGGTCACTTACCTCCGAGACAATGGTGGCCTCAAATTCAGTCCTGTCATAGGTCCAACCGTCTTGGCACGACTCCGTTTCCGTTTCTGTGAAATTGACGTGCGTATTAATGGCGCTCATATTGGCCATTATAAGATACCACTGCGCCGTTTTGAATCTGGTACACTTTGACAGCTTGGAGCCTCCATCCATTGGGATATAAGCCCGGAGTATCTCCCGGTTGCCCACCTCCAGCACGGAAATATTCTGGTCGATTGCTCGAGAGGTCCCGTTGGGTACGTAACAGTGATGCCCCGGAGTACCGGCTGTGAAGTTATTCAACAGATTCTGGCTGGCCATGAGAAGACCCGGAATCGACAATAAAGTGACATGAATAATCTGGAAGCGTCCAAGGCCACCAATTTGATCCAGAATATCAGTAAACCCCATCTTGGAGTCCCCGGGGAAGAGTACGAGGACTCTGAAGGAATTGTTTGCAAACGCAAAAGAAAATAAACTTTCCACAGCTGTGCACAAAGTTTGTTGACTCTGGAATTACGCGATGTCCAAGTGTCCCTTCAGTCTTTGTTTCTAAGTCAAAAAGTGCTCGGCGGGCCGTGCGCAATGACAACAAATCCGTCACTCACAGCTGGAGTTCATTTTCCACTGCCCCATTAAATACTTTTTACACCCTGTACGAGCCTTTTCATCCTGTTATACGTTGTGCAAGTTGTTAAAGGTGTAAATAATGATTGAAAGGGGGTTAATGGTTATGAGATAACCAGTAGAGGTCCCCTTTTGAAGACCAGACGATCCAGTCACCTTGTTTTTCCAATACTGGAATTAAAACAGGTTTAACCGCAATACATTTCGTTAGTAATAATTAGAGATGTACGGTACACAGAGCAGGGGCGAATTTATCAGTTATATTTGCCACATCTTTAGAGACCACATTAATTTCTTAAATAGAAAATATGTTCGTAAAAATCTAACAATAAAAAGCACCCGACGTTTGAAGTTTAGACTATTTTAAATATCGAAGTAATTGTGTATGAACATTAATTGTTCTTATCTGCTTTCAGCAGTCGACAAGCTTATTGAAAACCCAGACATGATTTAAGTTCTCCCCATAAGATGAAATTCCTAAATCCCTCATTTTAAACGTAACCGGGAGCGCCGGGAGGCAGGGTGATATGGACAAGTGGCAGAAACTCGCTGATTTTATGCCTTCCAGTCAAACCTATTCCTCATGTATTTTGCGATATTCTGTAATTAAAAAAGAAACAGTGGCGAAGTTTGGACTTCTATTACCAGGTTGTCTGATTCCTGAACTTTCTTGGCATATTGAGTTTATCGCAATGGGGACCACCTGTTAGAGTTGAATTAACCCTGTTAGAGTTGAAGCAACGCGGGACATGTACAGCAAAGTTTATTGATTCCCTGAAACACTTACTAACATTCTCCAGTATTCATGACCAAAAAAAATCATAATACCACAAACAGCTCAGATAGGCAGTCACTTCTGCAGTATTCATTTAGAAACGAGGTCAAACAAAGCCTAGTGCTGCTTGCTTTTTTTCCCAATTCACTTTTTACTATTAAGAGCGTATGGCATAAATAAATGGAGAGCATATGTTGGCTGTGAAGACAAAAACCATCTAACCCCTTTGTTATATTTGTGGATCACTTGCATGGGTTATATTCATTCTGCTCATGAATGGCATGGTGACTTGTAGATTTCATTTAAGTTTCAGTCTTTTGCAAGTCGCAGTCTTTGTTTGGAAGGGCTGGCTTGGCACCTCTTCCGCTTGCCTCCCCTTACTGAGGCCTCACGTTGGACTTCAGGTGGAGCAGGACCATATTTCTCCACTTGAATGGGCCTTGCGATGAATGCGGGGTAGCGGGAGTCTGGGCAAGTGCCATCTTCGCTCTCTTTTTATTTATTTATTTAACCTTTATTCAACCAGGTAAAAGTGATTGAGAACAAATTCTCATTTACAACACTGACCTCTATGTGGGGGTCACAAGAGGTTTTCCTTATCACAGGAAATTTCAGTCCAGATCAAAAATGTATGGTATGCCGACACGTCAGTCATATTGCTGAACACAACTGATCAAAGGGCAACGGGCTGTCACTGCCTTGCAGCTGTATGTACCTGTGAACTCATTGAGGTTGTTCACACTTCCTTTGAGTGTTGTATTCAGGCACGAGTGGATCTTCTGTTGTCACATGCCACCCATATCTTGATGCCATATTCCCCTGACTCGCTGGTCAAGTACTGCCTGAAGGGACAACGGCCTCGGGAAGGAGCCAGTCATTCCGTTCGTCCTCTGTGACTTCAGGCCCAGGATTCTACAGGCACGGCAAGCGCTCCACCCGCCAGTTTGTCTTTTTCACGTTGAGAAGTTGGAGTTTCCCCGCGTGTACGCGTGCGTGCATGCATGTGTGTGTGTATGTGCATGTGTGTGTGTGTCTATGTGCATGTATGCGTGTGTGTGTCTATGTGCATGTGTACATGTGTTTGTGTGTGTGTGTGTGTGTGTGCATGTATGTGCATGTATGTGTGTGTGTGTCTGTGTGCATGTGTATGTGTGTGTGTGTGTGTGTGTCTGTGTGCATGTGTACATGTGTATGTGTGTGTGTGCATGTATGTGCATGTGTGTGTGCGTGTGTGCATGTGTGTGTGTGTGTTTCTGTGTGCATGTGTACGTGTGTGTGTGTGTGTCTGTGTGCATGTGTACATGTGTATGTGTGTGTGTATGTTTGTGTGTGTGTGTGTGTCTGGATGCATGTGTACATGTGTATGTGTGTGTGTATGTGTGTGTGTGTCTGGGTGTCTGTGTGTGTGTGTGTGTGTGTGTGTCTGGGTGTCTGTGTGTGTGTGTGTGTGTGTGTGTGTGTGTGTCTGGGTGTCTCTGTGTCTCTGTGTGTGTGTGTGTGTGTCTGGGTGTCTCTGTGTGTCTGAGTGTGTGTGTGTGTGTGTGTGTGTGTGTGCCTGGGTGTCTCTGTGTGTCTATGTATTGCAGATAGTTAAAATTTTGATTTTCACACTGTTATAGCACTCTGCTGCATTCTCAATTGCTATTATTTCCCATCTGGTCAAATTATACCTGGAACAGTATCTTTGTACCAAAATGGTGTGCCCAATTTATAAAAATTCCAAATTGGTCATCATCAATTTTACACATTCATAGGATTCATAGGACAATTGATGATTATATCATCAATTTTCATGCTGAAAAATGAAGCTTTTGGGTGTTTCAAAGACATTACATTATGAACTGGAGGGTTAAAAACTTCCATGGTGGCAAAGTTTGTTATATTGTTTGGAAATAAAAGCTATATTCTCCTCTGTCGAAATCAGTGTCTAACAGACAGCAAAGCACAATGAGTAAACTAAACTTTTCCAGCTGGTGTGAGCCTAAGCTTTGAACTCCTGTAACTCTGAGCTCCTGTAAACCTGAGCTCCTGTAACCTTGAGTTCCTGTATGTCTGAGTTCCTGTATCTCTGAGATCCCGTAACTCTGAGATCCACAGGTGCAGGGAGAAGATCCTGAGCATTGGTAACTCTGTATCTTTCCTGATGTCATTAAACGCAGCTGTCATTTAACCATTTATGTAGCTGAATATTTCACCCAAAAAAGCCCTGGATCACTGAGGCTAATGTTGTGCTGTCTGTCCTGAGGTTTCCCTTCATAAAGGACAACGTAAAATGTTTGCAAGATGCTATGTTTGCTATTGTATGTGGACATCCGTAATCCCACACTTAATATTTAACTTGTTTGCGTTAAGGGGTTGGATCAGGGTGGGACAGACGGAGGTAAAAGGTAAAAGGTCCATCTGGTCCATCCGAAACTTTTTAATCTGGCCATAAGCAGTGTGTACAGGTTAGTCCTCTGGGTTATGAAGTGTCATATGTAACTTTTAGAGATAAAGCACAATCAATATACTGATCAATATTTTTGTTCTAGCCTGAATTAAGCCTATGAAAACAAAACCCATTTTACTATACCATAGTGTCACTCTTGCTCTTTAGTCAAGCTTTTACCTCTAGTGGCTAAATATTGTTGCTGCAGGCCTTTGTCTTCGCAGGATCAGTTACCAGACAAAGCATCCAAGACATTCTCAGGCTATAGTGATACCTGCAATACCAGAAACCTGAATGAGAATGATTCCAGCAGTCTCCACGGTGGGCAGGACAGGTCAGTATCAATCACCATCAGGCACACCTGTCTCTGGCACATTCATACCTGCAAATTAAACTCAGCGCTGACCCCAGGCGTAAATGGGGGTCCTTTTCTTCTTCCTGTGGTGAGGTCTTGGCACAAGGTTAAGGAGAAGAAAACGTTAAAGCCTGACGCTTTTCACATGAGGTCAGACAGGTCAGAAACGCAGGCTAAGGTTATGCGCAATTGCACTTTTAGGCAATGTGTACATTTGGGCAATGTGACGTCGTAAAAGCAGGCAGGGGGCTTAGGGTTTAAGATAAGTGCTGGCAGACACCTTATGGGCTACAGGCTAATGGATCTTCAGGGTGTGTGTTTGCGGGAGATTGTGGATTTCTCTGATGGGTCTTTGTTAAGCATTATGTGCATTAGCGTGAGGCAAGGTTACAAAACCTTTACTGTCATCTGGCACCATGTCTGTGCTGAGGAGGTAATACCAACTTTAATGTCAGTTGCAATCAATATGCATGTGTATAATATTTGCATAATATGTCTACTGAACAGTATTATCTCAACAAATTGTTTTATTTATTATAGATTTTTCCCCGTTACTCTAAATCTGAATGGCTGAATTTTTTTTAATAGACCCATCTTATTGTTGCAGGATGCTCTGCCAATACGGGAGAGCGTTAACAAGCACTTCTCCTGACATGCTTATTTTAACTCCTGTCGTCTCCAGTCACCCAAGCCCATAGCTCTACATGTAACCCTGTATACTTTCACCAATATGTAAACAGTGACAATTGGGGCATGAGCATGACCTACCCTTACTAAGATTAACAAAGCAATCTGCTCAACAAATTACAGGTTAACGGCTCAGAAAATGAATCCACCAAATCATTCACTAAAAAAAAGACCCGCATTGGTCTGGAGGCTGGATTGTAACGCAGCTAACTCTTGTGTGTTCCAGCTGTGTGTGTGCATGTGCATGTGCATGTGTGTGTGTGTGTGCGTGTATGTGTGTGTGTGTATGTTAGTGCTGAAGGGCCTGTCAGTGTTTGTCAATGTGCATGCGTATGGGTGTACTTATATTCTTATATTCATCGTAGTCCACTCTGGACAAGAACGTCTGCTAAATGAACATATTGTAATATGTCTTCAAGCAGAAAGACACTGTAATATAAAGCATTTGTGTGTACGTGTGTGCATGTGTGTGTGTGGGCTCTTGTGTGCATGTGTGTGTGTGGAAATGGTTATTATGCCCTTCCTAGTAGATAGGGGGAGTCCTTTTGAAGTGGGGGATCCACACAACTCTGCTGCTGCACACGTGCTGTCACCAGAGCGAAACCCCCAATCAGACCCCTCCCTTCCATCATCACCTGCCGGTACGATTGCCATGCAGCAAAGTTTTGGTTTGCTGACTGGTGGGGGTGGGGGGGATAATTTACAAACAATTTGAAAGCCAGACATTCTGGTCCAAAACTGGGCATCTGCCAATCCTACTTGCTGGCCCTCTTCCCCAATACTGCCAACTGACAGTTGTACTTCTGTTGCTGTCACCTGTAGGCCAATGTTGGCTACTACAATCTTATCTGATCATATTGAAATGCAAGATATAACAATACTGTATTTATTTCTGCCTCTCAAGTGGTGTTCTTCATAATGTGGCTGAGGAGCCTAAGTCTTCTCAATTATAGAGGCAGTTCATTGTTAATTTTCTAAAATAAAGTCTGATTAAATGCTCAGCAAATTCAAAGCGAGACAGTTTGTTACAGTAAGCTACAATAAGCTGGGTGACTACAAACCAGGCTAAACAAACTACATATGTGCTGCTCTTGAGCTTTGCTGGGCAGTCCCAAAGATAGCAGAGGACATAACAAAATAGAAATGTTAGATTGCATGCTTTTAGGACCCAACTTCTTCCTGTGGAATCAAAGTCAGGATGATGCAGAAACTCACCAAGACAACAAACACTTTACTGAAGAAAGTAAAATTTTATTGTAATCACACTGGCCAGCAGGAAGGTCACTGAAACACAACACAAGTTTGCAGTACAGCAACCCACCCCACACTGGTCTTCTAGCCTGGTTTAAATAACCTCTGAGGCCTTGACTGGGTACTCCTGTCCATCCTATCTTTGTTCCCTAATGACATCTGTTATGTACATAAACAACCTATGCCCTTAATGTTGTCTGATCCTGTATGGTATCACTACTTCCAGAGGAGAAACCCTCCGAACCCATCAATGTCAATGGTGCATGATGTCTGAAAGTGTTAGTCGGGTTGTGCTGGAGATGCAGGAGATGCTTTTCTGGATTTTACAAGCGTATATGTTTTTTTTTTGTTTGTTTTTATAATTTTCGTCCAATCAAGTAGCTCCTAACACTTTTTCAGAGGCAGCAAAGTATATGATCTACTGAATCAAATCAAAATTAACTGCATGTCAATCACTGTCTCCATATTCCATCCCATAACCAGGCCATGCATCAGAATGTAAGTTGAATTTAACATAGTGCTACTTTGCAGAGAATGAAAAAGTGGATAATTCATCTTATACCCTTTCTCAACTTTTAGTGGTTAAGGAGCATAACCCCTTCACCAGCACACAGAACACCCAATTTATCGCTCAAAAGTGGAAAGGGTGTGTAAGAACTCAGGTTGGTTCAGGCTCCATGGCATAAAAGGGGATACGAAGCAGTCTGGCTTCAGTCCTACAACATTACTTGGGAATCAAACCAACAACCTTCTGGTTATCCCAGTCGTGAGCACCATATACACACTGATGTGAATACACCTGCCCCCTAATAGTTTCAGACTGGATTCTGTTTGGACACACTGGCACAAAATCATGTTAAGGGGTCCCTCCAGGTGCTGCACCCCGTTAAAATACTAGCCCTCGGTGGCGATGAAGACCGGCCCTCGCTATAATCTGGGATTAAATTATGACCTCGCCCACGCAGCCAGTCACACTGGAGCGGTGTCCACTTCTCGCAGGGTCACCACAGCAGAATGTCCACCGCCTCGCTGCGCGACGGTCGCTCGGCTCACGCGCGTACGATGACGTGCATAATCTCACTGTTTCACCATTTCAGATTTTTTCAGTCTCGTTTTTTTGTGTTGTGTCAAACAAGGCCCTCTCATATGTAGGCACACTAAAAGGCAGTGACTGTAACATGACTAATTGATAATCCCCATTCAGTTCTAGCACGACTCATTTAACTATAAGGCATGAAACACAGATGGTTTTGGCTACAGGCACTGGGTACAAGTAATTACAACCATGGTAGGCTCTCAGACGGTCTTAAACATGAGAGTAAAATATTACATCGCTGTGTCATGGCATTACTGCAGTTATGTAATGCCTGCTGAAAATGACCACTCATGGCTTAAAGAATTACAGCAACTGCAAAAGTAATGTGTAATCCAGACGTCCTGTTCATTCTACCATGAGCGAGGCTTTAAGCATGACCAAACAAATATTACAGTTAACAAGTAACCTGAACACAGCCATGTTTACAGTTTTTCAGAATAGCACACATATTTATTTATTGTGCGTTATTATACATTTGATAATACATTATTTAATGAAATACCCTCCCAATATGCAAGAGAAAAACTAGTGTAAATATATCTAGGGTGATTCAAAATGCTTTTACCAGTGAAATAGAAGTGGTATCCCGCAACAGCCACAGTGATGTTTAGAACAAATTATTTACTTTGCTTTAAAGAAAATAAAATCTTTCAAAATGGCAGTCAATAATTGTCACAATAAATGTAGAATATGAAATGCACAGAACATTTAGCATTTTAATTATCGGACCCAAACCAGAGCTTATATTGAAGTAGGTAGGAAACATTAAGAAGACTACAAAAATATGAAGTAAATGAATCCTCTCCCGCAATAAATGAATCGAAAATGCAAATAACAATTAAGCTGGCTCCAAGGGGTTCATTGTTTTAACCAGGACTGGAAATGGACAAATTCTAGTAAGAAAGTAAGACATCGGTGTGAAGTGGAATTGGCATCATGTTCAACTAAATTGCCCAAATTGTAATTCATGTCGTCATCTTATTTTTTCAGTTAGAATTACTTTTTCTATATTTTTAATACAATATTGCAAATTACAGTGGTGAATTGACTTGAAAAACCAAACAACTTTGAGACAAATATTGTCATCAACTACGGTACGTTACAGTCGAACTCACGCACCGTTTTTACGCCATTTTCTCTATCACGCTCCACGTAAATGAAAGGGGGGCCAAAACATTACACTTGTTCCCATTAAAAGCAGAGCTTAACGAGCAAACAATTGTCCTCTACGTAAAAAACAGAATTCACGAGAGCTAATTTTAAATTTGTCGCCTGTTTCTTCGTTTCTGTTTCGATTCTCAGAGTTAGGATCTACGGTTAGGATGCATTCACCGTCCCAGTTTTCTGACAAGCAGTTTTCATCTGAGCATGTGCAGCAACCATTTCCGCACAGGAAAATTTCCCACAATGTAACACTCATCTCATAGAAGTAATTCAATTATTTTGTAAACTATATAAGCGATTATATTGTAATTGCGCTATTGAAATATAAGCGTTTGAAATATCCACGACAAAAGCATAGGCTACATTTCAGTTAATCTTCAGAAGTGAACAACGTACATTACCAATTCATATGATTTACTTCACTATTTCAAGGTCGCCACTTCACTATTGCATATCTTAATCATAGTAGCATATACACTGATGTCCTTCCAGCCCTGTAGATCTCCCTGGATAAGACGGCTGCTAAATGAATGCATTGAAATGTGGCTATATAAGCAGTTAATTGTCTTTCAGTTTCAAGCACGTATTTTGTTTGAATTAAAAATGTTTTTCTAATTTATCATAAAATATGTTTGCTTCTGTAGTAGCCTGTGTAACGTCGTCTCTCCGAAATATGCGGCAGCATTAAATTCTGCCCGTTCGTTCAAAACCTGTGAAATAAAACCTTGTGGAAGTATAACATGAAAGAACACAATAATCTGTTATTAGGGAAAAATAAAAATAACTAGTTTGATATCAATTAATTATGAAATTCATGATATTGTTATACTAGCCTACTACTACTACTAGGCTAAAACAAAAATATCTACCACTACTACTACTAGGCTACTACTATTGCTACTACTACTACTACTACTACTACTACTACTACTACTACTACTAATAATAATAATATTATATTAATATTATTATTATTATAACCTACTCCCTAAACAATTTGCTTCAAAATATTTGGCCCCCAAGCTAAGCTTGTCTGTGTGCCAAAGGTGTGACTGTCCCTTTAAATTTACCCAAGAGCCCCTTGAGGAGCCCCAGGGGCCCCTAGCTCGGCTCCCCACGCTAACACGAGCACTACAAATCACGCCAGGAGCCCAGTTTAGCTAACTGTAAATAGTATAGTTTCACGTATGGTGCTTTGGACGCTGCTCTTAACCCAACCTAAAACAGTCTATATCGATGTAAAAAGTTAACTTGTCTCCGGCGTCGGGCAGACAGTGGGAGGGGTGTTCAGGATATAGAAACAGCGAAGGGTTTATGGGTGCTTGCTTTTTAAATGGATTTCTGAGTGGTTTTAAAAGCCCTGCTTCCGGTAACCTGACAAATACGGAAGGATCTGTGCTATTTAATACCATATTACACAGTAATGGAAGAACAAGAGAAGAGAAAATCCGAGTCCCAGGATCACCCGTGCGAGGAGCAGACACATTCTCTCTCAGTAGTACTAAGCGTCGAGGAGGAAGCGGCGGAAATGCCGAGTGACTGGGGTCTCAACTCAGCAGGTACAAACTAAGTTTTTTCCTGATTCTGATTGCTACAATCCCTCTCACCCGTCTAGCCCTTCCTCAGTGTTAATCCGTGTGACGGTCATTACTAGCACACGGTATGGCCCCATATTCTCCCTGGCTCTTGAGTAAACAAAGGCAAAATATCCGGCTGGGCGCCAGCTGCGTATTAGAGGCTCCACCTAGCGGATACCAAATGCAGTGTAGTTGAAGCCATCACCACCAAATGTCTTCATGCACATACGAAAAACTATTATCCTTGCTGTCGAGAAAAATATTAGTGCTCAGTAACTCCAACCGTTATCCTTTCTGGAGAGGTGTCCAAAAAAATCGAATCTTATTTTTCTGCAGAATCGTTTTAGGAGACTGTCCCGCAACATAGCAAATGTTTCTGTTGGAAATTAACTAGACTGGGAGCGATGCTGTGCAAAAAGGGATTTGTCCTTTATCTACGACGTGGCTGTGGAGATAACCGTTGCACTAGGCACCATAAAATAAATAACGCTTTTTTCGAAATCCTTCTGGTCAGAATACCCACACGGTTAAACACTGCCAATATACATTACCTTTTTATATCAGCCTGGCGTTTTCATGAGATGTATGCGGTCCATGGAACCAGCCATGAATCTCTTACATTATTATTACACAGTTTATTTGATTAGCAAAACGCCCGGAATTAGGGTGTTCACTATTCCGATTATATAATGCGTGGGTCGCGATTTTATTTTTTCATTAGTGCAGACGTAGCTATGTACTGAAATGGTTCAGGTTAAGAACTTTGCGCAGCGGCACAACGGCTTTGCCCCACCTGAGAAGCAACCATGTAAATCCATTTCATTGGTCACTGTAGGCCGACGCGGAGTCGTTAAAACACTGGCAGTGAATTCTGTTTATAATTTCCACTGTGCCTTGCATTGCTCCATGGGGTGAGTGTTCATTGAGTTTCCGAGTGTGGTGCCCACTGCAGTGGTCAGTATAATTATTATGCAATGGGACAGACAAAAGATGAAATAACTAGACATGAATGTTACTGGATGACCCTGCACACACACTGAAACAGTGTTTTACTGCTGTGGAAATGAAATTGGAATGATGTAATAAATTAAAATGTCCTGTTTAGTAACACTGAAGAGGACATTGTATGAATTGTATGACATTGTATGACTCCAAAACAAACCATGTGCGCTGGGACACAGCCTGACCTACACCATGTCCTCTCCCCCAGAGGAGGACAGCGTGGCCAATGGTTTCGGAGTGGAGGAGGGCGTCGAGGGCGTGGCGGCAGCCCCAGGGTTCTCCCCCGGCACCACCTACTGGAGCGTGAGCGAGGGGCCGGGCTTCCCACTCCTCCTGTCGCCGGTGGCCGGGCCGTCCCGGGGCAAGTCGGGCAAGCGGCGGGTGGAGAGGGCATCGCGCGCGGGCAGCAGCCGGATCCCGGGCCGCGACCACCGCCGTTATTACCATGAGTACTGGCGCGCCGAGTTTCTCATGGACTTCGACGCCCAGCAGCACCGCATGCTGTGCATGGTGTGCGGCAGTTCGTTGGCTACGCTAAAGTTGAGCACCATCAAGCGCCACATCCAGCAGAAGCACCCGGAGTCCCTGCTCTGGACCACCGCTGACAAGGAGGCTATCCGCGTCGGCTGGGACTCCCACCTCCGCCTGCAGGGGGCGCCGAGCCCCGCCCGCTCCTCCGCCGGGGGGACGCAGAGCCAGGAGGGGGAGCTGAACTCTCTACCTCTCTCCTCAGGTAAGAAGGAGGATTTAGGATAGAATAAAATGTTTGCATCTTCGCACAAGCAGAACATTTAGTTGCGCCATAGCAAGGCATTGGCTAGGACGAGTCTTATTTTGTGATATAAAGACAATCCTTTGGATGGATCTGAAGGAACCAGCATGATGAGGAGGAGGAAGAACGATCAGAACGAGGAGGAGTTGAGCAATGCCGACTGACCTGAGAAAAATCCCAGATAAAACTTGGTCAGTTCAGGTGGTTTTTAATGTGTTATTATCATAAATTTAATATTAAAGCATAGTGTTATCAGCATGAAATTAATATTACAGTATATTCCTGAGCTAAGCTGAGTCTGTTGCACATCCGAAACAGACAATCACTAAAATAATGAACTGGTAAAGAAGTGTGTTTTGAATATACACTAAATGACCAAAAGTATCTGGACATTCCTTTTCGTGGGCTGTTTTTCATGGTTTGGGCTAGGCCCCTTAGTTCCAGTAAAGGCAAATCTTAATGCTACAACATAAAATCACATTCTAGATGATTCTGTGCTGGGGAACACCCTTTCCTGTTTCAGCATGACAATACCCCCCCCACAAACCGAGGTCCATATAGAAATGGTTTGGTCGAGATCAGTGTGGAAGAACTTGACTGGCCTGCACAGGGCCCTGACCTCAAACCCATCCACTACTTTTGTGATCAGTTGGAAAGCCAACTGCGAGCCAGGCCTAATCACCCAATCAATGCCCGACCTCACTAATGCTCTTCTGGCTGAATGGAAGCAAGCCTTTCCAGTAGAGTGGAGGTTGTTATAGCAGCAAAGGGCAGACCAACTCCTTATTAATGCCCATAATTTTGGATGAGATGCTGGATGTCAGGTGTCCCCATACTTTTGGCCATATAGTGTAAGGTCTTTAGCAAAGTGATTTCAGAAAACATAGCCAGGATTACTATTAACTTGAGTAATATGTGGTTGGTGGTTATGTTTATGTATGTTTTTGGAAGACAGCTATTAAAAAAGCACATAGATAATCTTACAATGCTAATGCTAGTGCTGTAGCTGCTTTCTTCAGATGCTGGTTGTATGTTTTGTGTGGCACTGGAGGCTTCCTATTGTTGCAGCTGTGAGGGTAATTAGCGTCCTGAGCGCAGCTGTTTCAACAGCGTCATCGCGCTTGTTTTTTCTGTCGGTGTCGTTCAGTTAAGCCCGAACCCGAGACGTCGGAAACCCCCTGCGGTAACGGTGGCCCCGCCCGATGTCCCTCCCCGCCCGCGCCCCCCACCTCGGCGGCCCCCCCGGAGACCAGAGAGCCCTCCCCTGACCTGCCGGCCCGCGTGCTGGAGCGCTACGTGGACGACTCGCTCCACGCCTGGTTCCGGCAGGAGTTCCTGATGGAGTACCGGGCCGAGGAGGGCCGGCTGGTCTGCATGGTGTGTGCCGGCCAGCTGCCCTCCCTGCACCTGGACCACATCAAGCGCCACGTCCTGGACGGGCACCCCGTCTCCCTGCTGTACAGCGCCAAGGAGCGCCACACCATCCTGCACAGCTGGGCCCAGAAACATGGTGAGAGAGAGAGGGGGGTGGGGCAGGAGAGGGAGAGGGAGAGAAGGAGACAGAAAGAGAGGGAGAGAGAGAGAAGGAGGGGGGAGAGGGAGGGGGGGAGGGAGGGAGAAAGGGAGAGAGAGGGGGGGAGGACGGAGAGGGGGAGAGAGGGTGAGGAAGGGAGAGAGAGAGAGAGGGAAAAGGATACAGAGAGAAAGGGTGAGGGAGTTGGAGCGAGAGTGTGTGGGAGGGAGGAAAGAACAGAGAAGAAAAGTGAGAGAGGGGAGGATGTTGTGGAGAGGTCTGTGTGATTTTGTGTTACTGCATGTTTGCGTGTATATTTGTGTGTGTGTGTGAGAGAGAGAGGGGAAGGTAATCTCATTTCTTCCTGACCTCTTCTGTTCTTCCCTCACAGAGAGCAGCCCGCTGAGAGAGCACACGCCTGTCAAACCCGAGTCTCAGCTGGACGGGGGCAGATCCAGCGCGGGCCCCGTGGCGCTCGGAGAGAGCGGAGGTCCGTCGCCGTCGTCGCGGAGCCCCTGCGGCAGGCTGCCCAAGCGCTGGCGGCTGGGCTACCTGGTGGCGCGGTGCCCGAGGCGGCGGGCGGTGGTGTGCATGGTGTGCTCCCAGGCCCTGCCCACGGCCAACGCCGGAACCTTCCGCCAGCACATCCGCCAGCAGCACCCCGAGACGGCCACGCTGAGCCGGCCCGAGCGCCGCGCGCTGGCCGACGCCTGGAGCAAACGCACCGGGGGGGCGGAGACAACGGGAACGCCACGCAAAGCCCTGCCAGGTACAACCACACTGCTCTGAATATGCACACACACACACACACAACCACACACAACCACAGACACACACACACACACACAGACACGCGACCACAGACAGACACACACATGCACAGACACACACACACACACACACAACCACAGACACACACACACACACACACACACACAACCACAGACACACACACACACACAACCACAGACACACACACACACACACACAACCACAGACACACACACACACACACACACACAACCACAGACACACACACACACACACACACAACCACAACCACAGACACACACACACACACACAACCAGACACACACACACACACACACACACAACCACAACCACAGACACACACACACACACACAACCACAACCACAGACACACACACACACACACACAACCACAGACACACACATGCACACACACACACACACACACACACACACACAACCACAGACACACACGCGACCACAGACACACACACACACACACACACACAACCACAGACACACACACACACACACACACAACCACAACCACAGACACACACACACACACACAACCACAACCACAGACACACACACACACACACACACACAACCACAAACACACACATGCACACACACACACACACACAACCACAGACACACACGCGACCACAGACACACACACACATGCACAGACACACACACACACACACACACACAACCACAGACACACACACACACACACACACACACGCGACCACAGACACACACACACACACACACACACAACCACAGACACACACACACAAACACACTAACACACTCACAAACACACATGAACACGAACCAGACGCAAACTCTCTCACGCACACCAGCACTTTCCCACAAAGACACACACACAAACACACATTAACATACACCAAACACAAACTCTCTCACACACTGACACTTTCACACAAACACACACACACAACCACAGATACACATGCGCATTAACATACATCAAACACAAACTCACACACACACTCATATGCACACACGCATTAAGACACATCAGACACCAAGTCTCTCACACACGCACACACACACACACACAGAAAGACACACGGTGATGACAGAGTGACTCGAACCCTGAGCATCGCGTAACATCTCCCCCTGCTCCTGGCTCCGCTGTTCCTGGCAGGGGTAAAGGAGGAGGATGAAGAGGCTCGGCAGGAGGAAGGTGCCCCCGGCGGGACCGCGCCCGGGAGGGGCCCAGCGCCGGCCCGGCAGAGCCCCCACCCGGGCCGGGACCAGCAGCGGTACTACCAGGAGCGCTGGCGCACCGAGTACCTGATGGAGTACGACAGCCAGCGGCGCCGGCTGGTGTGCGTGGTGTGTGGCGCCACCCTCGCCACCCTCAAGGTCAGCACCATCAAGCGCCACATCCAGCACGTGCACCCCCAGACCCTGGCCTTCAGCCCCGCCCAGCGCGAGGAGGCCCTGCGGAACTTTAGCCACCCCGCCCTGGCGCCGGTCCCACCCGCCTCCCCTCCCAGGACACATGACTCGCCACCAGGGGGCGCCCAGGAGCAGGAGTAACAGGAGTTCTATTCCCCTGCACCTCGACCTGGCCGCTCCGACCTATAGCTGCTCCACAGACTATTAATATTTATTTGCTGTAGCTTTGGTGGTTCCCAGTGTGTGGGCTAGAAGCCGGTGATGAGCTGTGATTGGGGTTCGGGGGGGGGGGGGGGGGGGGGTGTACAGTATGTAATGTTGTGCACTTGCCATCGACATCCAAACGAATAAAACACAGCACTTGTTACACTCCACTGTACATGCAGTGTTTTTCAAGTATGCTAAAAGAAATTTGAATTCCATATTTGAACATATGCTAATCTGCATATTAATGAGGGCTGGGCCTCAGAAAGCATATTTGCTGTGTAACTGGGCCCCGGGCTCTACTGGCTCAGCGGACACCCTTCTCCAGTGACTCACGGTACAGAGGGCAATGTGTGCTGGAGATGACAACGCAAGCTCGTGTCCAGAAGGGATAAAGGAGATTTCGGGAAGTGGTGTCCTATACGATAGTTTCACCGCAATGGAAGAATTAAAACAAAGAAAGTTTCACCTTGTTTGTTAGCCAAACTAAAGATAAATTGTTTGGACAGAAGGTTAGCTAAATAAAAGATGAGGAAACTAATAACATTCAGTAGCTAGCTACCTAACAAGCATTATTAGTTTCCCCATCTTTTACTTGCCTAACTTTCTATCCAAACGATTTATCCTTAGTTCGGCTAACAAATTTGGTCAAACTTTCCCCTTTGAAGGTTAAGATTGAGGCACGACTGAATTCTTCGGATAGGACACAACTTCCTGAAATCTACTGTACTCCATCTAGACACAACCGCAATGCAGTCAGGCTAGGATGGGTCATGTGACATCCTGCGGCACACAGCATGATGGGATGCCTCTCAGCCAGTCCAAGGGCTTGTAGTATTTGTGTCAGTGTCAGTACTGCAGTACTGGATCTGGACTCTGAACCTCAGGAAGGAGTGTCATGTGGACATGGCAGATGTTCCCACAGCATTTGCTTTTCCGGACAAACTGGATGGGAAAGGAGCCTCAGGGACATGTAAATATATGCCTGTGTGTTGGCATCACTGTCTGAATGATCTCATCTCCATATTACACCAACATGAATCTGCGTGAGCGAGAACTCACCAGGCCCCTCGGTTACTTAGTTCAGATGAGTTCACTGGTAGACATTTCTGTTTCTGAGTGCACAGAGATTTAAAAAAAATAAAGTTGAGGTGTGGTAGACGGGCATGAAGAGCAAAATTTTAACGAGATGTGGAAATGAATGTGGTTTTTTAAGGGATTCATCAAGCTCGCTCCCTAGGTTCAATGTGCTATCAATGTAATCTATGATCACAGTAAGTGTGCAAGTTCTGATAATTTGACTCGATAAGATCATAAGGCCTAGGAAAGGGGTGTCAAATCTTATCCGAAAAGGGATGGTGGGTGTGCAGATTTTTGTTTTAGCCCAGCACCAAGACACCAAGTTCAACTAAATAATGAATCAGTCTTTAATCAAGGCCTTGATAGATAGAATTGGGTGTCTTAGTGCTGGAAGAAGAATCTCCATGTACAGCTCCACAGGCGTACTAGTGCTCACTCACTCGACCAGCAGGGGTCGCTGGTGCGCAGTGAGCCACGGTCATCCTGGCCAAACGGAAGGCCTCGCTTGACTGGGCAACGGCAGCATCAGCCAGCCACAGTCCGCACTGACACAGCCCAGATTGGGCAGTGGACCATGGGCCGTGGGGTCTACCCACACACTGTAGCCCCTTTGTAGCTTACTTCTGCAGAAGTTCTCCCCAAGTTTCTACCACAGGCCTACATTAAATACAGCCGTTGCATTTTCACACCAAACAGCCTTTAAAAGGCTTGCTTTTATTAAATTGAAAACAAAACAAAAAAAAAACTAAACACAAATATACATAAAATATCGAGGTCACATTCTCTCTCCCTTACATAAACACAGACGGCACCAAGGCGACCCATTCCTTTCATTTCTTTTTTATTAATATCACTTTCACATCAGCACAGGAACCACATTTCTTCTAAAACTTTATTCCAAATCTGTCCAACATGTACTGAAGACGCCACAAACGGCACATATTTTAGTACACCTAGTTGCCTTGAAAGAAAAAAAAAAAACAGCTAGACAAATGCTTCCAATCAAAAATAAGCCCCACCCCATTAGAAAAATGATGAACAAATTATTGAACTTCACATCGGGGTAGAGCACAAATTAGTTTTTAAATTCTTTTAAAAAAGGGTGACATTTTTGCCTTTGTAACACTAACGCAAAGACATCCAAGAAACATCTAATATTCCGGTGGCTGGAGCAGAAACCAAAGTTCATAGATGCGAGTTTCTGTTAAGGTCTGTTTGAATACATAGACACAGACAGTATGTTTGTGCATGTGTGTTTGTTTGTGTGTGTGTGTGTGTGTGTGTGTGTGCGTGCGTGTGTATATGTGTGTGTGAGTATAGTGTGTGTGTGTGTGTATGTGTGCGTTCATACAATGAGGAGGATGGAAGAGAGACCTAAACCTGCTCGGTAAGGAGCAGATGCCTGCACCCCTTTACCCCCTGCGTACGGAACTTATGCTCGGAATGTTCTGGCAACGTTGCAGGGATAAATACACAGCAGTTACAGACTTGCGTACCAAGACGATTTTACTGGGCGATCAGACACACCATCCAGTGAGTATCTGAACAGCACAGCTGGAATACGGCCATTTAAATAACTAACAAACAAACAAAAAAACACCTATTCTTTAAAGGCTTAACAGATGCCTTTAATCGAGGGCAGTTAACACATTTCACGCACTATCCGTTTATGCTTGTGGATATTTAATAAGGCGGGTTTGGATCAGAACCTGGCCCGTTGGTATGATAGCGGTGTCAGTACTCATGGTGACTCCCCCCACTGGACACAGAACGTGACCTTCTGGCTTCTCTCCCGTGGTCTCTCGCTGCTGCCCCCTACAGCCGCTGTGTGGATAACGCAACTGCCTCTGAGGCGTAGAGCAAGGTCTGGCCCATGGGAACAGGACGCGAAGGGGCCGCAAAGTAATTGGGGGGGATGCCGTTACCACGGGTACCACGAGTCACGAGGAAGAGCACTCCACCGGCCCGTTTGAAACTTCTCTGGGGTTCACATCATGCAGGGATATGAGAGAACAGTGCTGGGAGACTGCCCACTGTCGATACGAAACGCTCGAAACAGACGAGGCATTCTCGCGTCGGTGGCAAACAAGAACGAAGCAGCTCCGTTCGATCGAGCCGCACATTTCATTCCCCTTTGGCACCGATGCGTGAACACATCACAGCCTGTCCCAAATCTTATTAACCCAGGAGCTGCTAAGCACTGTCACTGACTCACTGATGTGGACCAATCGTCGCGTTCCCAATATTAAGAGCAAACTTTTTGAACGGTCAATTCAAGTCAGCAGTTAGACAACACGTGGCTGTATGTAATCTAGGGTATGCAAAGCTGTGGTTTCCTGTCGCAAAAGCGGAATGATCCAGTCCTACCCAGTCTGTGTGTGAGCACTGCTGGAGAACTAGCCATTTATAGTACTGGAGAGAACAGGGGAATCATAGCAGACAGCTCAATAATAATAATAATTATAATAATAAATATATTCAAGGTTTTACGTGTGGATGACGTGCAAGTAAAACAAGCAGGTGGAAGGGAAGGGGAAACGCAGCGTGCTGTTTTTACAGCGGAAAGCAGTGACGCACTCCTGTGCATATTAACACTTCACACATGAACACAGCAGACAAAAACAGTGAAGCCTGGCTAAACTAGACCAGAGCATAACTGCAGGCTCAGTTTGGCTAAATGCTACATTAGCTTAGCTTTTCTAAACAGCGTTCCTATGGGCTAGCAGGTGAGACGAGGTACGTGGCAGCTAGCCAGGGGTCAGTAAGGAGAGGGAAGTGCTTCAGGGAGGGGAACTATGGTTCTTCGTACCGCGTTCCAGCAACAAACATTTGCAAATGAAATTTTTCAACATATGCCTTGGGAAGTCAAGGGAAATTAGCTTTTTTTTTTGGGGGCTATAAGGTGACCCCCCGCACTCCCCAAATTTTTTTTCTGAGCAATGACTACAGACATTTGCTTTTGAGAGAGCAACAAGAGAGCCTTCTCTGCGGTTTCCATACCCAGTACACCAATGAGGTTTTAGATTCAGCCTCATTCACGTGTGTGTGCACGTGTGTGTGTGCACGTGTTAGTGTACCCCCTGGCTCACTGAATACGTGTGTGTGTGTGTGTGTGTGTGTGTACGTGTTAGTGTACCCCCTTGGCTCACTGAATACGTGTGTGTGTGTGTTAGTGTAACCCCTTGGTTCACTGAATACATGTGCGTGTGTGTGTTAGTGTACCCCTTGGCTCACTGAATACGTGTGTGTGTGTGTTAGTGTAACCCCTTGGCTCACTAAATACATGTGTGTGTGTGTGTGTGTGTGTGTGTGCACGTGTTAGTGTATCCCCTTGGCTCACTGAATACATGTGTGTGTGTCTGTGTTAGTGTACCCCCTTGGTGCGCTGTGAATACGTGTGTGTGTGCATGTGTGTGTGTTAGTGTACCCCCTTGGTGCGCTGTGAATACGTGTGCGTGTGTGTGTGTTGGTGTGCCTCCTTGGCTTGCTGTGAATACGTGCGTGTGTGTGTGTTGGTGTGCCTCCTTGGCTTGCTGTGTATACTTGTGTGTGCCCCCTTGGCTAAGGTGAATATGTGTGTGTGCGCATGTTGGTGTGCCCTCTTGGCTAAGGTGAATATGTGTGTGTGCGCATGTTGGTGTGCCTCCTTGGCTTGCTGTGTATACTTGTGTGTGCCCCCTTGGCTAAGGTGAATATGTGTGTGTGCGCATGTTGGTGTGCCCCCTTGGCTAAGGTGAATATGTGTGTGTGCGCATGTTGGTGTGCCTCCTTGGCTTGCTGTGTATACTTGTGTGTGCCCCCTTGGCTAAGGTGAATATGTGATTGTGTGTGTGCCCCCTTGGCTAACGGTGAATATGTGATTGTGTGTGTGCCCCCTTGGCTAAGGTGAATATGTGATTGTGTGTGTGCCCCCTTGGCTAACGGTGAATATGTGATTGTGTGTGTGCCCCCTTGGCTAAGGTGAATATGTGATTGTGTGTGCGTTGGTGTTCCCTGCATACAGCTACCGTTCATCGATGGCTCTTGCTAGCGTGAGCGGCTGGTAAGGTATGCGGCTTAATGAACAGCAGATCCTTCATAGCTGCTTACGTGTACAGAGGTAAGTGCTGGGGGGGGGGGGGGGGTGCCCAGTTAGGGAACGTTCGGTGGGCCTGGGGGAAGGGGGTGCCGGTGGGGTTTTTGGGGGAGGTGGGGGAGGGTAGGGGACTGAGGAGTCCTTTATTCAGCTTTGCTGCGTTTCACAGCTCCAGGAAGCTTCTCTTGTAGCCTAGAAGAGAAAAGAGCACTTTATTATAATATTTACACAGTATTACTATCACTGCCATTACACTACTTTACATAATCACATTACGCTGGAATTCATTTTGTGTAACAGTTCGTCTACCTGCCATACCTCAACCTAACAGCCGGTTTATCAACATTTACTGAAATCGGAAGCATTTTTAAATTCACTACTACTGCTGCAGATTTCTTTCCATCCCCAACCCCCTCAGAAGCACAGCCTTGCTACAGCAGGGCCTTTCAGATCTTCCGGTACGTTCTAAAGAGCAGGATCGCAGCTGTGCTGCAGATAGCGGACAGAGACGGCGAGGTCCTTACTTTGCGAGCGTGGCTTCCACCTGAGTGCGCACGATGCCCACGTAGTGATCGATCTGGGTCTGCGGGGGGAGGAGCAGAGTCACGCAGGGGTATGTGCTCAGACAGCAGAGAGAACGCTTCATCTGTAAAACGCCCCTGCCTGAACGGTGCCAGCGTACTGCTGAGCACACTCGGAGGGACCGAACGTGTTCAGAGGTCCATTTGCGTTCTGTAAAGGATCGGTGTCTGAACCGAGACAGAACCCTCCGCCCTCTTTAACCCTTTGAAGAGTAGGGTTTTTGGAATGTTTTTTTCAAGTCAGTGTTCTAGAACTCCTTTGCTTTCAGTTACCAGTAGTGATGGTTACATCAGCGTCAGTTAAGAACGTTCTGATCACATACATGTGATCTCACACGTTAGAGAGTTAAGTGCCCAGCCACTCAAACACCGCTGTGCTGCCCAGCCACTCAAACACTGCTGTGCTGACCAGCCTGTGTGCTCCAGAGCTAGAGTTCCACAGCGCCAAGAGGACCAGTGAGAACATAACAGAAGAAACGGTGTGACTCGCAACACTCACCTTGTTTTTCTCATACACCAGTGGAGAGCTGAAGAGCAGAATGTCCGCTATGGAGGAATCAGAGCAGCAGTGACAGCATGTCAAAGCCCTGTCATAACCTTCATCTGAATACAGTAACGAATAGGTCCATAAAGACTTACACTGAAAAAAAGCACTGAAGTTACTAACTTACACCAAAAACAGTGTGAACATCAGTCAGAAAAATGAAAGGTATAGTTTTCAGTACAAATGTAGTTACAAAGACAATTTTGAGTATATGTGGGTGTGTGTGCATGTGATGGGCAGGAGTGTGTGAGGGGGTGGTTAGGGTAGGTAGCAGGGCAGTGTGTGTGTATGTATGTGAGATTGGTTGTGTGTGTGTGTGTGTGTGAGGGAATGGCTAAGGAGGGCAGTATGTGTGTGTGGGGTGGGGGCAGGTCTCTTACCCAGGATCAGCAGAGTGATGCCGTTGAAGATGGCCCCCACATAGGTCAACAGCCACATGACCACGGCCAGCTGAGAGACAGACGGAGACAGAGAAATGACCTGGTGCACAGCCAGCCTCGCCTGGCAAAATCATACCCTAAAGGGCTAGGCTGAGATGAGTCAGCAGCAGTAAGCCCACATGGCCACTGTGAGGCGCTGTGTTCATTAGTGCCTGTACTGCGCTACTGATAAACCTGACTGCAGGTTGTAGTGTCACTGTTTCAATCTGAGCACTTTATACTGCCAGCAGCTATTTCTAGTGCCAGTGCTTATAGTGCCTACAGCCCTATAAGCACTATTATTCTTACACACTCACACAGAAAATAAAAAGTCGAGGACATTTGTGAAGCACGTGCATTTATGATTTCCTCCCCCATGTGCGCACGCGCGCGCACACACACACACACAACATACTCCCAGACGTGGATATATACACGAGCGCACCTACATGCACATGCTCACACAAAAATGTTCGCTCACTCGCACGCACACACTCCCCTCTCACCACTGCAGTGGGGCTGACTCAGGCAGGGAGGTGTACGAGTACAGACCTTTAGAGAATCCACCAGGTCCTCCACCAGGAACAGGCGCCTAATCTGCTTGAGGGCCTGGTTGAGATGGGACAGGCCCATATCAGTGTACTTGCGGAATGTTTCGGGTGGGATGTTGATGTCCTTCTCCATCAGGGCCCTGAGGGAAGACCTGCGCCTTAGCTACCCTTTGAACAGGGGACATTCTTTGTGCAGCATAGGACTTGAGCTCCATTTGTTCCATCCTTCCCTCCCTCTCTGTCCCCACCTCTTCCCAATGTGACCCCATCTGACCCCCAAGTCCCCACCCCCTCCCCTGTCTTCACCCCCCCCCCCCCCCCCCCCCCCTTCCCCCAGCTGGCTCTCTCCGTCCCGCTAGGGGGCGACATAGCTCAGGAGGTAAGAGCTTTTGTCTGGCAGTTGGAGGGTTGCCCGTTCGATCCCCCGCCCTGGGCGTGTCAAAGTGTCCCTGAACAAGACACCTAACCCCTAATTGCTCCCAATGAGCTGACTGGTACCTTGCATGGAAGCCTTTCACCGTTGGTGTGTGAGCGTGTGTTTGAATGGGTGAATGAGAGGCATCAATTGTAAAGCGCTTTGGATAAAAGCGCTATATAAATGCAGTCCATTTACCATTTACCACTCCTCCCCCTCAGTCCCAGCCCCTCCCCCTCAGTCTCAGCCCCTCCCCTTCCAGCCAGTTCCGCTCACTTGAAGGGGTGTCCCTCGCTGGACTTCTGCACGGCCTGGATGACGGACTTGTAGACTCTGAAGGTGATGGTGACGCAGAGCAGGGCCAGCAGCAGGTAGGACACCACGCTGATCACGCTGAAGGTGGCCAGGGACAGCAGCACCAGCAGGGACGTGCCGAACACCACGCCCGACTTCCGCGGATCCCGCCAGTACAGCAGCTCCCGCACTGCGGGGAGAGGAGACTTTACCTCCACACACGCGCTCTCTGGGACTGACGCTAGCATGGACACTGCCTCATACGCACGCTCTCTGGGACTGACGCTAGCATGGACACTGCCTCATACGCGCACACTAGGGCTGTCAAAAAATATTCGAAGTTCGAAAACTATTCAAAAATCTTTCTTTTTTAAAAGTTCGAACCTAAATTTGAGCATTCGAATATTAGTTTTGGATCCCGCGTTTTGTAATTAACATGCAGGCTTTAATTTCATGCGGCGAATCATGTTCATGCACGCAAAGTTCATTTCCTGTGCTAACGTTACTTCCTCTGTCAACAAAAAACGTTCTGCCCTGGACCCAGGTTTTCCTTGCCAATAACCTCCGGTGATACTTTCAGCTCCATGGACACCTAACGTTACTGGTCAGCTAGCCTCGTGAGCCAGTCTCTTTTTTCACTTTGTTCAACAGATCTGGTCAGCTAACAATTTAGGCTAAGTAATGTTCCCATGGCAGGCTATGTTTCCTTTCTGTTCTGAAGATTTTGATAAAATTGGATGATGAAAGAAGTTAAACAAACTAAACAGATTAAGTAATTTATGTTGTTTTAGGCTACAGGTATTAGCCATTTGAATAGTTGTTGTGTTAAGAAATAAACAGGGATTTCCTATAAACAATCATTTCCCGATGATTAATAAATGCCGATGTGTGGCAAATTACATCCACGAGAAAGTGCTTTATTCATTTGCGCATTAGGCTATAGAAACTGCAGGGGGCTCATTTATAAAATGAACTTGCGTGCATAAGTCAAGTGAAGACCTGACGTAGAGCGACGACCATTTCCACGGTCAAATCGAGTCATGTTGAAATTTTTTTAATCACTACTTTGACGTGATTTTCTACGCACGCGCCACACAGTTGATCTAAAATACGTTTTGTAAATGAGGCCCCAGATGTAGTAACTTAGTGTGAAAGTTCACCGATGTCCTCTATTCTACTGCCCGCTCGTGGAAAATAACGCGTAGGCCAGTTTAGAGGAAGCGTCACGTGCATACTGCGCCCGACAATAAGCAGCTTATTTTTGTGAATTATAGGCAAATGATATTAGAATATATTCAAACTCTAACTAATTACAAAAGCTAATATTCAAACTCAATTTCATGGCACTTTTGACAGCCTTACACACACACACACACACACCTGACCACACACGCTCACATTCGCACACACACAGACAAACACATGCAAGCGCGCATGCTCGCACACACACACACACGCACACCTGCACTGCAAAGAAAGAGACTCTACAGCACATGCACAGAATTGGGCCTCCTCCAGGTATGGTGGGTTACACAACGCAGTAGAATAAGGTTTGAAAAGACTCCTGGAGCGTGGAGGGAAGAGGCTCTCCTAAGAGAGCCCTGGCCCATTCAGCAAGACCCCTGCACAGGATGTACAGAGGGGCCCCGCGGAGTCTAAGGAAACTTTCCTTCCCTGTGGCGCTTGACATGGCTTAAGACTCAAACACAGCCGCTGTACATCCAGCCAGCTAAAATCGGTCACATTTTTTTAATCTTTGGAACTGTAAAAACCCGTCAACACTCCACACTAAATTCTTCTTTCCTTGACAAATGAAACGGTGTTTGTGAATAAAGACCCTCTCCAATTTCCCAATAATAAAATCAGGCCTAAAAAGTCAAGCATCTCCTTTCAGAAACAGTAATAATCACTGTGAGTGCTGCTATGCTGAGCTGTAAAGAAATACTTCATGAAAGCTGTACTTGACTTGAAATACTTGACACAAATGCTACATTATATGCAGTGCAGTCCGTAAGTATTTCACTGTAAGGGCAGTGGCACAACTTTTAAATTTGTGTTGTTTTAGCTCTGTACTCAGCAAACTGGATTTAAAATGACACCATGAATAAGAGGCTAAAATGCAGACTCATTTGAGGGCATGTACATCCATACCGAGTGTACCGTGTAGGAATTACAGCCCTTTCATAAACAGTTCCAACATTTAAGGGAAATTATATATTTTAGAATATCTAGTCTTGATTATTGCCTTCGAGAGACAAATATGATTTCATCTGGCGAACGTGCCCATAGTCCATGCAGTGTGAATTGTGATGGAGTAGTTTGCTCTGTTTAACCACAGGAATGCTCTCTATCCTTGTTCTACCCGGCACAAACATCAATGGAAGCATCCTTGGGGTAATTAAAAGTCGCACTGCAGGTCTTCTCTGTACACAAGCCCAGGGTGCTCAGGAGTTCTCTGCTTTCTGGGGAAACGCAGAACAGCGAACTAATTGGGGGTCAAAGGCCGCAAGGATCACGGTTTCCTTTATGATTCCGAGTTTGAACGCAATCTGTGACATTTAATTGGAATCATTTCTTGAAAATCGAAATGTCTATACAGATAATGGTGGCTGAGCTTTTTTTTAGAAGCAGTTCCAGTTTCAAGCGGACACCAACACAGTGCAATTTGGTTTTGTTATATGGAGAATATTTTGCCTGAAGGCAGAGATTACTACTGGCTGGATTTAACAAGCAGTATTACCTCTGTTGTTGAAGTAGAAGTAAAATACCATTTTTGTAGAGGTATTCAATAGCAGGCTAGATTACCTCCTAACATTCATGTTTGGTCTTGTTAAAAAGCAGCCAAAACCATGAATCTTTCAATAACAATATCATTGTGTTTAGCCCTGCTTCAAACAACATAAGGCAAATTTAATAGCTTCTAGATAAGCCAGTCTTTGTCCGACCCCCCTGCCAGAGCTCACCGATCAACACAACCATCCTTCCCTGATCATCCTTCATTAAATATGCATAGACCAGGAGGAGAGGGGGTGTCCCTCCCCCCTCTTTCACCTAAATAAAATGCGAGCCTTTCTTTATGTTGAGGGCTATCACCGGCCAGTTTTTGAACTTTGATCTTGACTTTCTTAGGACTACTTGTACTTGGGGGAAAACAAGCTGTGTTTGGGTATTTCCTTCTATTAATTTCTTCTGTGACTGTAACCTGTCCTTGCCTGTAACATTACTAATTTTGCTAAGATCATGACCCCCATCTTTAGATTAGACATTGAAAATTTGTTGTAATTTTATACATTTCTTCATTGGTTGTGAGCACATTTTGATAAAGGTTGATCCAACAGGTTGCTCTGCCTATCAACAAATTTGGCAATTTAACTGATAGGCCTAACTGATATCTTTGATAGTAATTAACAAAATACATTAAATAAATACATTTTATATGTTGGATAAGTGAGAAGTTTTAGCTTGCACTTGTGTTTGGTATTCAGACTGCCGAACATTAAACAAGGGTGTAACCTTTTAAAACTGCCAGAGTCAGAGAAATTCTGAAAATAAACGTGTGTCTGCGTGTGTGTGTGTGTGCCAGCTCTAGATATGGGGGAGGGCTGGGTATATATGGGGGTTTCATACCCATGACTGCAGGGGTCTGGATCTATCCCAGTATGCCTCTGTGCCAGTCCTCCCTCATTAGTTTTCCCTCTCTGCACTTGGCTCAATCTCCTGCCGTGTGCCAGCCAGGTGGCGCGCGCAGACACAGGCCGTGTTTGGCAGAGTCGGCCACACGGCGGCACCCTACTTGGGTCAGACACCGTCCCCAAACCCCGTCGCCCCCCTCGGTGCAGAAACGAGCAGTCCACCGTGCCACAAAGGGTGGCGGCTAGCCTGGTGCAACTCCTCACATGATAACACGATACTGGGACAAAGTGCAAATCAGAGGCCCTCCTCCTACAACGCACAGGCGATTAGCTCGCTGGAGCAGAAAGAATGGCGCAATCAGCGCTAATCCAGGGCATGGGGCTGCGCCGGACTCTGGTGCCGATGCCTAGACGGGCTCCACGTCAGTCTGTGACCCTTTAACCGTGCAGCTGCTCTCCTCCCAGCCAGGCCTGCAAATCTTGTGATTATGATTATGTCTGCACCACTAGTGCAGAGCTGGTGGCCTCTAAGAAATCAACAATAAAAATAGCTTAATACATTTAAAATAAATAAAAAGCCATACATGGTGGACAGCGCCTTTTTCCATTGTTGCCTTATTTAGGCTGATGTCTATAACTAATATCTTTGCAGGTTTCACCACTGACATAAAACTAGAAAGAATGCACTGAGAAGTGTGCAGACCGCCACCAAGGCACAACAACCTCCCCTTACTTGAATGTGAACAGCAAATTTCATGGCAATCCGACCATTACCATTCAAGATATTTTGCTCACAAATTGAACGTTTGGCCTGATGGTTTCTTCCTCTTGGGAACAAGAATGAGCACACCAAATTTTGTGGCAATCCGGCCAATACTTTTCCAGATGTGACAGTCTCACCGAACAGTGAGATCCTGTGTTGAGGCGCAGGATCTCTGCTGAACACCAATGCCACAAAGAGTACAGTAATGGCGCACACAGTCCATAGCATAACATCCACAGTCACGTGATGATGTTCCCATGGAAACAAGGCTTTACTCACAGAGAGTCCAGATTCAATCCACATAAACTTCAACCTTCACCTCACCCCCATTCAACAAACGCAAAGTTCTTCCATGTGTATGTGCATGGTGCCCAGTTTTGACAAACTTTAAACCTACCACCAGGTTTTTAAAAAGTTCTGGGGTAAACACAGTGATGTGCTGGTCGTGCATCTGCCTGGGTGACTGAGATTTTGATGTAACATGATAAGTCTGGCATGTACAAGCATTCCTACCTTCCTATCCCACTGCTCATTATAAAACCCTTTGGACTCCTTACAGGAACCAAGCCAGCTGTGAAAATATTAATATAGGTATCAAAGGAATAATGGTAATGCAAAAGACACCAATGTTCATTTCATCTTTTAAGCAAGAAAAGATGTAACCAGATTTTTCTCAGCGCTGAAATATTCAGTGTTGATTAGCCACATTCCACTGCATACAGCAGCACACTTGTCTCATCGAGTTCTGCATTTCCCATTGGCCGATAAGAGGGGAGTGCGTCATGTGTGTTTTCATGCACGTCTGCATGTACCATTACTCTGGTCCGTGTGCCAAAGTGTGTGCTTGTGTGTGTGTGTGTGTGTGTGTACCCTGATGTTTCCTTAGTCTAAGGTCCTAAGGGCAGAGCACGAGGTGCGTGCTGGTGAGCTCACGAAACTCCTGGGCAGAAACTGTCTGATGTCACTAAACCCCATTCCCCCAGGACACAGGAGAAACACAATTATGTAAAAGCACATCTCACCAGCCTCAGAAAGCCACAAACCCAGCGAGTCACTACGTGGCAAATGCAGAGGTCAAGAACCTCCAGGCTACTTTGCTAATTTTAGAAATTACAAGAAAAAAAAAGAAGGATAACATTAGGGGGGGGGGGGGGTGGGGGGGGGGGGGGCAAGTACCATAACAATTCAAAACTTTGTGCCGCCATGTAATCTCAGCAGCTGATAAAAATGAGAAAAGCAGAGAAAAATACTGAAAAAAGACAGAGAATCTCAGCTCTAAATATACTGTTTAATAGCTTGACTTATAGCCTAGCCTACAATTTTCCAGGACCTCACAAATATTTCCAGGACATTTTGTAAATTTTCTCATTTGCCAGGTGTTTTCCATGACGAGTGGGAACCCTGTGTATACACCTCAGAGAAGCACATCTCATCTTTTACCCTGAGAACAGAGATTGAGACGGACACTGAGGCAAAAGGAGGCCATTAAACGTGCTTCACGCATCACTTCCTCTTAACGCAGCAGAGTCAGGCTGCATGACTGACCGCAAGCCCTGCAGGCTCAGCTATGAACAATCAAAGCAAAGCATTATGGGAAAAGCTCAGCCAACCCTGGAAGGGGGCCCTGAGGCCAAACTGCTTCGTAAGGACGTTAACAGACAATGATAAACTGAAAAACCAGAACTCAAGTTTGCAGTTTATTTATGTAGATCATCACTGATAATAGAGCAGCTCACAGTTAACCTGCTGTGTAAAGTTCATTTCACAATAATGAAGTGATACAAAGACAAATGAAGGAGGTTAACATTGCTTCTGTAAGTGACCACCCTGCCTGCAGAAGTCCTTCTCTGTGAACACAAGAGGGACAGGGACAATGACGAGGAAATCCAACACTACGGACAGACCTCCAGGGTCAAATGCAACTTTGCCCGTCTGTGATCGCTGCCTAACCCTGCAGGAACCATTTAACGGGAGCCAAGGGTTGATTCCACAGTTCCACTGGCATGAAAAGGGTTCTTGGTGCTCCCCAACATTGGGCCAGGGTTAATTTAGCTACCAGCTACAACTAATAGCATAATTATAACTCTTCACATGAATATGTTATGGTGCAACTATAAGTATGATTATATTATCAGTACTGCAGTTATCTTGTTTTAGTTATCAGTTACCTTGGTTTAGTTAGTGACAAAATGAAGATTGTCCAAAATGTGTTACTGAGCGGTCTCCTCCCCTTATTCAGTTCTTGTTGCTATGGTACACCTCATCACTTATAAACCTTAATCTGAACATCTGAGAGACTGCACAATTCTCCAGCAATCATGTGATAAACCTTATGCTGAAGCTCAATTTGTGGTTTGCCAGAAAGATTCCACACAAAATTGTCTGAACACATTCAGTCATGCACATATTACAGTTGCAGCTTGCATCAATCCACACGTGTGCGGCTACAGGCAAACTTTTGCTGCTTTTTGACTCACAGATGGACAAAGGGTCAGAGCCATGGGAGGGACACAGTGGGAAGAAAATGGGCTGTCATGAGGTTTAGACTGAAACAGATGGCTCTGGGTTTCACTCTCAGAAAGGGCAAAAAGCTGTATGAGCAAGTCAATCCACCATTACATAAGCAAATTACTTCATAAAAAATTCTGTATAAATAGACAACATAAAAAGTGCATGTTAGTTTGATCAGTTAAACATGCATTAAGATACTACTAATGACAGGGTGACTGTGGGGTTAGCAGGCAAAAAGCCTGGGAGAGAGGCATGTTACCTGAAAGGTGGGTTAGTAAGAGTTCTAATGAACGTGCTGCAAGCTCCGCCTCATTAGCATCCGCTCCTTCTACATCTCTGCCCGGCAGGGCCTCCGATGGGGGGGTGTTAAGAGGAGGGGAGGGAGGTTTAGGAGCAAAGGGAGCGATGGGACCAGTTTGGGGCTCGGAGCCTGTTTGGGGGGCTGCCGTCCGTACCAGGTCGTCTGCTTCTTCCTGGCTGCTGCCCAGCTCCTTCAACGCACAGATGGTGAGGCGCTCCTGCTCCAGGTTCAGCAGCACGGCAGGGGGGGACCCTGAGAAAGGGGCTGCCAACTGGGGGGGTTTTTGCTCGGCTGTGTGGCATCCGTAGCGTTCGTCAGACTCCTTGGGCTGGCGCGAATTCAGGCACTCCCTCATGAATCCCACAAAGCTATCGGTGGCAGCTGAGACCGAGCACTCCAGCTCGATGCTCTCAGGGTCGCTCGCTGTCTCCGGGGAGTCCTCTGCCTTTTCAGAACCACGTTTCGCTGGCTTGGGAAAAGCCTGAGGCGTATATTCATCCCTTGGATTTGCAGACCAATCCAAACCAGGAGGGGCAGCATGGATCTCTGCAGTGTTGGCTGGCTGTGCTTTGGTTACACTTGACATTTTTTCAGCAAGTGGACCAGCCTGGAGAGTAGGAGGCCTCTTATTAGACAGATCCTCAGAAAACTGCTCAACACATTTTGGCTTAGAAAGATCATGCATCTCATCAGGTTTCCATTCTTCTGTCAGTGAGGAGTAGTTTGGCGGGTTGTGGCTGCTACGCTTATTCACTGAATCAGAACCAACAATGTTAGCATCGGGTTTCCTGGATATGTCAAGGTCTAGCTCTTTTGAAGGAACAAATGGAATCTCCTTTGAAGACACAGCTACAGAACTATAAATGGACTTTTCTGAATTTGCTGTATCACTCTGTCCTTTACTGCGTTGGTGCCAATGCGAGGTCACAGAGTCAGCTTGCAATGGTTCAGAATGCTGCTGGGGATGTCTAAAGTCAGAGGTGAACCTCTCAGAGGGTTCAAGATCTGACACAGATTTGTCACATCCTGGTATCTGGACCACTTCAGGCCTTGAAGAAGCTTCTCTGACATGTTCTTTCACAATCTCGTACTCACCCTCTTCCTCAATTAGGTTGTGCTCATTTGTCTCCTTGATGCAACTTAAAGCCATTGAAACTGGTCGCATATCTGGCTCTGTTGGACCTTCTACCTTCGGCTGCAGAGAGGAGATGGAGCAAACAACATTTTTTGACAAGTTCAGGCGGTCAGATGTGTCCTCGATCACAGTGTCGTCCGAATCCTCTGAGCTGTCCGCGTCCAAGATCTCCGCTTCATCCTGGTCACTCTTCCAGGGATCATCTTCCACCTGAGAGGAATGAGGTGGGATGAAAGACGAGGGTTCTAAATGAGGAGGTGGGACAGAAGATTCCCAAGGCCGTAAGCCAGATGCGCCCTTCTGTACCCCACAGTCTGAGGGGTCTAACTTATTCACCTTGGAAGCAGAAGTTAGAAATTCAGACCCGATTTTTACCGTGGGTGGCTTTGCTTGTCCATTGCTCCAATCGGTCACTTCAGATGGTCTGCCTGAACAGCCCATAAGCGCACCTGGTACACTTGGTCCTGTTCCTCCCTTGAGTACATCATTGGGAACATCACGTCCCAAGTCTGGTGCTGGACGCAGGTTTTGAGTCTGTGAATGGTCAGTGATGTCAACAATTTCACTCACAAGGCCTCTACCTCGAGCCGATTCTTCCAAAACCTCAAACGGAGACTCAGGGGAGTCCTGGTCAGGGGATCTAAACTCACGGAAGCTCCTGGAGGAGTTGTGTGCATCTGAGAGAGGGCTTCCATAGTGGCACTCCTTAAAAACAAGGAACCCATCACTGCTTAGGGTGTCAATGGATCCCTGGTTGTCTGATAGACCCTCCAGTCCTTTGATGTTTCCTGTCTCTGGGGAGATCTTTCTCAAGGCAGAATCATGGCTAAAGAGAGCGGATGGCAATGTGTCCCCGGAGAAATTCAACAATGTAACAGAGGAGTCCCTCAGGATGGAATTTATACTTTGGATTTCCGCTTTCCCCTCATTTTCATCTTTGAGATGCAAGTCCCCACCTTCGATTAGTCCACCTTTTAAGGGACCAAGGATACCCAGATCTACTGGAGAAGAGCCAGGCTGAGCACAAGAGCGAAGGGAGATGGATGCACCTTCAGAAGGTGTGCTGGGACCCTGCCCTGTCCTCCTCTCATCTGATTTAATCCAGGTGGTAAGAAATAGAGGAGGAGCAGGGAGAACAATCAGTGCACCCACTCCCTCCAACGCACATACAATAAGCCAATGGTCCACACTTCTGGCTCCCCACACAGTAGTATGAGTATTTTTACTATTGTAAGTTATGAGAGAGTAAGTTTTATTTAAAAACATCAGCAAAGCTTTCTATTATAACCCAATTTATTTGGCCTTTGAGCCTTTTTAAGATCAATGAAATTGAGACTTGGTAGGAGGTGATTAGTTCAGAAAAATCACCAGCATCCTCAGAGCCAGAAGTAGGATCGTAACCTTGAGCAAACACACCCGATTTAGCAGGAATGAACACATGCCATCCAATTCCTTCCCTGTAGAGCAGAAAAAGTGAAGCCATGCACAAAGTCAGAGTAGCCCAAGCAGCCATGCATGGAATGCGGCAGTGTTTCACAATAACAAAAGAGAGAAATAGAGAGAGGGGGGATCTGGGTGAATGTACCGTCAGAATCAACTGGCTCAACTCAAGAGCCACACAGAACTAATGTGATTTCAAACCCCAAAATAAGGGTGTCAATTATATTACACCAATGAAACTAAAGATCAGCTTAATTAGAAAACTCTGTCCACTGGATTGCACTGATGACTTGGATGCCAATTTTCAGGAAGAGCAAAAAAGCATATAAAAACGAATGCATTTGCTTGTTCTGAATGAATGGCAAAATTGCACTCTGAAGCCACTGTTCAACAAAGCCTTTCTTTTCCTTGAAAAATATTTTAACAAACTCATCTGAAAATGTATTAAAAACATTCTCCGCCCACTATAATTACCAACCATGCAACTACCAAGACTGACTTTGGCAGGACTTAGCTAGTTATCTTCAGGAAACAAAATAATGTTCCTCAATGTTAAGACATTTAGCTAATTAAATTTGAAAGGTAACTTCGTGAATTTTGTTCATAAATTCTAATTACCGTAACACCTAATCAACTAGCTCTTTTACCTTTACATCATCCAGAAATTTTCAACTGGAGAGATTTACAGACTCACAGTGACCTCACAAAAGCACCTCAGGAAAAGATGTGTATGTTTTGAGAGAGAGGCTGAATGGGGTGTGACATTCTGTCTGTCCATCAAGTGTCCATGTCTAGGTCTGGTTAATAAGCTGGGATACCCAAAAAGCTTGCATCCTTGTGTAGGCGGTGTAGTGGCACAAATGGGGATGACTGGCTGCAAGATTGATGAGTAATTAGGCAATACTGGGCACCGCGATTGCGGGAAAAATGACAACATCTCTGCAAGACTTACGCTGAGGATGTTGCCTGGAATGTTCCACACTGACATAACATGGTGCGTTGCAGTCTCGTGATTAAATAAACACTGCTGACTTTGTGAGGTCTCACAACTGAAACAGCAGAGCAGATTAGTCATGTTGTCATGAAGACCAAGGAGCTGCCCTCTCCACCTTTTTCCTCTTAACAACTTCATCCGAACGTCTCAAAAGGTGGAGAGTATTATTAAAAGATTGGCAAAGCTTTGACCCTTCCTGTCCACTGTGACAAAATACAAATTTTAAAAAACACAGCACAACCCGGGCATGACCAATATTAAGCCTTCCTGCTAATCTGAGCACCCAGACAAGAAGGTAATTATCAGGGAAGTGACCAAGAGGCCAGCTACAACACAGAGCTGAAGAGCTCATTGGCAGAAATGGGAGAAACTGTCCAAAAATCAACAATATCTCCAGCACGTCACATATTTTGACCTCTATGGGAGAGTGGCTACATAAAAGCCACTTCTAAGAAAGGCCAACAATTTGCCAGAAGCCATGTGACAGACCAGGCCTTCTGGCAGAAGATTTGGTAGTTTGATGAGACAAAAGTTGAACTCATTAGCCTGAAAGCAAACCAAACACAGCCCATCACGCAGGTAACAGCACTCTTATCATCAATCATAGTGGAGGCAGCATCATGCTATGGGGGTGCTTTTCAGCAGGAGGGACTGAGAAGCTTGTTCGTATAAAGAGCAAGAAGGATGGAACCAAACACAGGCAAATCCTTAAGAAGGACCTATTTCGGGTTGCAAGAAGTCTGCGTTTAAGATGAAAATTAATATCCCAACACAACAAAAACCCAAAGCGCATAGCAAAAAGTACACATGAATGGCTTAAAAACAAAGTCTTTACTCAAGAATGGCCCAGCCAAAGCCCAGATTTAAATTCCAATGAAAATCTGTGGTGTGACCTGAAAACTTCTATCCATCAAAACACAAGACATTCTAAAGAAGTAGCAATTACTGGCAAAGGTCCACCTACAAAGTACTGAGTTCGGACAGGAAGGATACTTTTGTGTAGGCCTAGGCTACATATTGCTGTTACTCTTGAGTAAAATGTTGAATAAAAAATACATTGCATTTCGCTCCCCTTTAACTGTTGACCAATTGATCACAAGAACAAACAGCACAGTTAAGTCAGTAGAGAGAGTGCAACACTCAGAAGCATCAAGATCCAAAACAATTTATCCAAACAAGAACCTCAATTTACTGAACAGCTGGTCCGGTTCAAAGACAGACTGGCAGGGAAACCCACCAGTTTGCAGGATTATAGGTCTAATTTACACACAGGCAGCTTCATAACCACAGGCCTCTGTAGTGCTCCCATTTCAGGAGCATTTACTCCTGAACGCTGATGAGCGCTAACTAAAATTATTTAGCACATCTACTATTTGGGATGCATTAATGGGTTCCTAAATTTTCCAACTTAGGACCACATGTGCTCCTCAAAAAAAAATTTTTAGCGTAGAGGCCTGAACCACCGAGACTGTGAAGCAGCAGGTCTTGCATTTGGCCTTCAGGAAATCACTGGAAGCTAATCTCAGTTAATCAAAGTCCCTTTCCTGTCATTTCCAAACCACCTTATCAAAGGATTGGGAAAGGAATGTTTGGCATGTGCCCAGTTGAGGCCCTTTGACTTTGCTTTCTATAAGCCACTCAGTTCCAAAACGACTGGCAATCCATTCCGCGCAAATCCGCAAACAATGGAGCTTTCTTCCTCTGGCCTCATTAAAGTGTCTAAAATCTGAAAAGGGTCAAATTCAACTGCAGTGATCCTTCGTATTCACGGCGTCGCCAACACGATCTCAACCACCCTGACTGTACAGACGCTCCCGCAAACAGCTTGGAAAAACACTCTACCACAAAGCATTGTGGGAAATGGCTCCTGGAAAGCCTTGATTCTGAAATGCCACCCCACGCTCCGCCCCGACAGTATTCAGCATGGTGCAGCAGGGCAGACATCTAGTCAAAACATTCCCACTAGTGGCAATACAATGCATTGATCAATAAGCGCTTGTTCAGAACAGTGGACAATGGGGTCTTTTGTCTCAGGCCGAATTCACTTAAAATGCCGACAATGACTTTCCCACAAAATGGACAACAAAGAGCCGTACTCTGGAAGCATGCTTCATCTGCAGAGTAGGCCTAACTATGGTACTGTTACTTCCTACTTTCCTCCAGAGATCACCACAGGAAGCCTGCCTTCAGCGGCATAACTTGCACCTTTCTACAGCCTCTCATGCACTGAAAAATCATAATTTTTCATAAATCACTAAGGTGAAATTATGGATTCGGATCCATCTGTGTCTTGCCTTTATGCAGCATGGTTGCTAAGTGCAGTTACCATGGTTCTGTGGCATGACAAAACCAAAAACTACCATCTGGACACCAGGCTGGTGCCAATGGTGTGATGAGGGTGTGGACAAAATCAAGACTGCAATATGGACATGTCCTTCTAAAACTGACCTACAATAGCAAAAAAGAAGCAGAGTGACACCCAGAAACCAACTGATTTTTTTGGGAGGAATCCATTACGACACTCTCAGACCACCTAACTGAGAAATGCCAGATGGGAAATGTGTTACCATCTGTGTGGCGGCCAATATCTCACATCATTGTCCTCACAGTTACTGTTAAAAAGAACCACACATACAAGTACTATTATTATTATACAAGTTTACATCAATAAATGTGCTGTTTCTAATTGCTAAGTTATAGTCAATCTGCTGTGAAATCTTTGTTAAGCTAACTACATTAGCGATTAAACTGCAGGGCTCCCTCTCTGGTTGCATGTGACATCACGGCAATGGGAAAGCAGCTGGCAATTACTAACGGTCTCCTCTAGCCACCTAGCTCCCCCCAAACTGATTCAGACAAAAAAGGTTCAGACAATGCAGACAGTGTGTTTGTTGGCTTCCACTGCAGTAGGACTGCACTGCACTAGGACCTGGTGATACGCATGAACAGATGAAACAGACGGGCAAATATAACAGAGTTGTGTAGCGAGAACAGAACATGGGGTCATGCAAAAGCCCAATCACAGCCAACAGCAGAAGCCAGAAGTCAGCAGCCACAGCCGTGACACTTCATCTCACCCCCGCCCCCCCTACTAGTTTAGTAGTTACTACTTCAGAATTACTGTATATCACCAACCCCCAGCATTACAGAGCCTCTGCTCTTAAATACTGGGGAAGGGGGGAGGGGGGGGGGTTATAGGTATTTTGCTGGCCTTGTGGCCTGAGGGTTCAGAGGTGGGGGAGCACCAAAGAGGGATGGAGTGAATAAAAGCAGCAGCCCAGCAGAAGAGAGAAAGCGAGGTAAAGGACAGACAGCCAGAAACAGCCAGAGAAGCGCAAGAGAAGGGGAAAGACAGAGAGCCAGCAGCGTTAGAGAAGCAGACACTTGCCTTGAGGAGACGGAATGAGAGTTACAGGCGAAGAGGAAAGAAAGGAATCTGTGAAAATAAAAAAGAGAGAAATGAGAATCCCATGGCAGGCCTCAACCATCTCAACTATAAAATACAGCTTTGGCTGACCACCCTAATTACAGCTCCTATCGAATCCAACAAGCAACCCAAAATAGTGCCCCAAACTAACCAACCTACTCACAGCTCTTAGCACAATGACCCATGCTATCCATAACACATCCTTAACTACCTTTACTAATCATACTACAACCCGTTATCATCATCTGCACCAACACCCCTTAATTTGCATAACCTTATCCAGACTAAATGCATCCCCTAACTAATCACCTAAATAAAGTCCCTGAATAATCCATACTATCCACCCTAACTAACCAAATTCATTCTAACCAGTTATCCTAGTCAGCCAGGAAACTCTGCAGATACATGATTACACAACCACGTGTTATTGGGCATTGCAGCTCTCTCACTAGCCCTCTACCCATTGGACAATGCGTGTCTGGCACGCTACGTTCACCCATCGTGTGCGTTATGTAAGCCAGCACAGTTCAAACAAGGCGTGATTCAAAAGCAGCCCTCTTCTCTCTTCCGAGGATGACATCAGACAAAGTGAGCTCGACCCCGAGGAGCCACAGCAGCACAGTCCTTCAGCTCTCCCGGGGTCCCGGTTCAAGATCGCCGTGTGTGATCGATGAGTCGGAAGGTCTCTGGGAGGCTGCAAAGCGAGAGAGCCTGGGAACGCCGTGTACAGTTGGAGTCTGGTGACACCGCATAAATCCAGACAAATTAGGCACATTGTGCAAAGTCATGCCAACCCTGATACGACACCCTGGGAAACAGCTGCTTCAGCTGGATACAGTGACCTGGCCAGAGCAACAGTTCTCACCAGCACCAGCACAGAGATACATTTTACACTAAAATGCTGCCTGCTGGGCATACTGTACCTCAGCTCCACTGCTTACACACAGTAACCCGTTTCCTCAGTGATGTCATTGCCTAAATGTGAGAAAATGCTGGCAAACACTAGCCCATGTAGGACTAGGACATGTTACTGACTTCTTAGCCTGGGTATCACCAGTCTCTTAGCCACTCCTAGCAAGCTAGATGAACCATCCCTCTCTGTCGCTGTCTGTGAGATCCATGTCTACACACTATATAGCGAGCTAGATAATAAAGCAATCTATCTGCATGAATTAAGTCAAATCATTCCAGCCCCCACCTCCAGTGCAATAGCCTGAAGGCAGTCATAGCTTTCGGTTGGACAGGCTGTTTGAAGTGAACTACATCTAGTTTTTTTAAAACCAAAAATCCGATACCTGACCTTCTCCTTGAAATCTAAACAGCATATAATAATACAAAATTTGATGTTTCCCATTCCAATTTTGAGCAAATTTGCAAATTAGCATATGGTCTTAAATCCAAAATCTAATTTAATATTTTGCACACTCAAGTGCTTTTTTCATCACTCCTCATGCAGCACAGTGTTGACTCACCTCAGTTTACGTCAGGAATAAGAAACGTATGCCTTGCTCAAACACAGAAATATGATGTGACCGCTTGTAAAATTAATGTATTGACAACCGAAAAAGATTGAACTTACAAATCTCATTTGTGCATTAAGGCCCAATAAAAAAAGCTTTAGAGTCAGGGTAATGTCAGCAGTCAGCTGGCAAATGTTAGCAAAGTGAATTTGATTAAAGAAGACTTGGCTTGTCTTTCCCATCTGGACAAGCATATTGGTGTTTAATTGCATTACAAACAAGACTGGCTATTTAACAAGGGGAAACTCCAGCGGTCATTTCTTCAGCGCATTTAGAACTTCTTACAAATTTTTGCTAGAAAAAAGAGGGAGGCTATACTCATTCCAAGCCCTATGTAACATTACTGCAGACTGAAGCAGTGCCATTGCTTCCTGTGTGTCGCCATATTAGCTATTAGCAGGCCAGCTTTCTGCCTTACGTATTACACATACTGCAGACATTTTGTCCAGACTGCCCTTTGTGAAATCAAAATGTACCAACACAAGAGATATTGTATTGTGGGAGGCACTGTACACTTTCTCGCTGTTAGGAAATAGGCTAGCCACAATAGCCATGACTTCTCACTCTCAACTAATAAACATAAATTGGAATTAAAATGCAGCCTATGTTCTTAAGACCTTCCTTCCTCCATTTTTGCTGTTAAAAAGTACTTTGACCGGTATGGAGAAAAACCATTTAAACACACATTACAATCATCCCCTCTTTTAAAATGATGCTAATAATAAACATGCATCAACAGCAAAGAGCAATTCATCAAGGGCTGCCATGCCTTACAGGATTATGCAGCAATTTAATGTGAATAAAACCCAAAGGCACTTCTGCTGATATTCTATATAAAACCAGGACAGGTGTTGCAGCCAGGCAGAAATGAAGGGCTGCCTAATATATGAGAGAGGGTGGGGACCACAGACTGTGGCCTTGAGGTGGTTTGGGAGGACAGCGAGCTATGCTACTGGAGGTACATCTGCCCTCTGTGTATCAATTCAGTTGGTAATGCCTGTATTCATTAATTTATCTCAAACCAGGAGAAAACAGGCGACTTAGTTTCCAACAGTAGGAATCCGGACGGTCTGAGAAAATAACAGAATAATAACAGAATCAAGGTGGCGGAAGACTAATAACTACTAGGAGGTACAATGACCAGACCAGAATAAGAATTTTAATGAGTAGGGATGCATAATGGTGAAATTCTGGGCTGGCGCCAATAACCAAGAACTGGCCGACAAAACACCGAAAATGAGCACCTGCTCTGAAATGCAATATATATATATATATATATATGCAATGCATATGCATTTCAGAGCAGGTGCTCATTTTCGGTGTTTTGTCAGCCAGTTCTTGGTTTTATATATATATAAATAAATAAATAAATAAATAAATAAATTAGCCTATTTTCATTATGACTGAACACTGCCAATGGTCCTCAATCAACCACTTTGTTAGACTGAGAGACCTTTCTAGAATCTTCAGATCAAATAGTTTACTTATTATGGGCACTACAGAAAAGCTATGAAAAACTTTCAATTTTTAGAATGCTCAATCAGTCGTGATATAAATAGGTAAATTGTTCAGACGGTTCCATATACAATTATTTTTTTTTGGGGGGGGGGGGGGGGGGGAGAAAAAAATTATACCTTTAAGGTACAAAGTAATGTATTATATAAAGTCACGCCAAATGAGGTTACTTACAAAGTATCAGCATACATTGCACAATCGCAAAGTATAAGTAGCTAGGTACAATTCTCCCTTTCGGAATACACTGGGCACAGCTGCAATTAAAATTGCATTGCAAATGACAAATTTGGCATTTAAAAACGGATGCACTTTAAACCGCAAACGAAATGGTATAATTGTTCCCGAATTTTCTATTTAGGTGGGGTTTGTTTACAACGTGCCTGGACAGTTTTGACGACGCTGAACAAACCGCGACGCCTTAAAAAAAAACCACGGTCACCATTTGGTGTTGCCTTGCAATGCAGATGACCGCAACATTTACAGAGAAGAACCGAAATATCAGTTGTATTGGCACGATATAGAAAATAATTCCGATATACTGATGTAATATTAGCAGCTCGCAACGTTACCAACTCCGTGGGATTAGACTAACGTTACAAACACACATAGTTTAACTAGCTACTTAACTCGCAGTGACTACCTGGCCTCTTTGTTTTGGCCCGGTGTCATCTTATCGCATTAATAACACCTCACTTTAAAATTAGGCTTCGTATAACATCTTTAAAGATTAGCTTGCTAAGCAATATTTTTTGTTGGGTCCTGACTGTACGAATTTAGCGCACCTGTGCACGTTGGACAGGAAACAACGTCACGGTCAGTAAATATATATAGCAAACATTACACGACTAACCCACTTTATTTCTTCAAATCAATAGCTAACGTTAACTCGATTAGCTGTGAAATAGTTTCGTTAACAACAGCAAGGAAATGAAATAATTTCCATAGTAACGTTAACGTCAAAAAACGCTCCATTGCAGTATACAATCCAGCTAACGTTGGCTAGCTAATTAGATAACTGGCTAGCTAACTCTGCCACTTCTATATAAAAAAATATGAATTAAAAAAAAGACCAAGCAAATGAGCTATCCAACGACATAAACAGCTAAACTGCCTAGCTAGAATTGCTAGCTACCGTCAATTATCAAGCATAATCAACATTTTTAAATGTTTTTTAATGGAGCTGGTCTGTGCCAACTGACTAGGATGTCTGGACTGTATTCCGTTAGTCCAACCTTCTAGTCTTACCGGAAATTTTGGAAGCTTTGCCCGAAGCTGCAGAGTTCTGTCCGGCGGCGGAATCGCCAAAACCCTGTGACGAAGATATCTGAGAGGACTGAGTCGAATCTGCCATTTTCAAAACTGGAAAATGTCTGATGGAGGGGGAAAACAGTAATGTAGCTTTCAAAAGCTTTTTATTTGGGCCAACCGCTATTTCTAGATTTGCCTACAGTCCCCTAAATTGCAGCGCGACTCCGAACTTAAGAGAGTCAGACCAAGCTCTAAAAATGGTGTACGCGCGGCGCGCTCCCATCAAAGCGAAGAGAGGGACGTGCACATGAATGGGAGTGGCCAAATGTCACTGCCGTCCTGCGCGACTGAACCATGGACTGAACACCGGGTGGGTGGGAGGGGCGAGGTTCAGTGGGCGAGGCCAGAGCTGCAGGCGAGGCCAATAAGCTGTATATAGGCGGGGTGAGGGTGTGAAGAACAGGATGTGCTGAAAACGGCCCGTAGTGCGCATGGACCTTAGTTGTCAGTAGCTTGCTAGCCAGAGATTATTTTTTAGTTTTTTTGTTACCAATATGTTGGGACATAGCATACAAGTCTAATAGGGAACGTGATAAGTTCAAAATGCCGAAGAATGCCAAACATGTTCAAAGCATGCAGTTTTTACTGGGCTGAGCAATCTTTGGGTGACTGCATTGACCCTTACATCGTTGTTGAATCCTGGCATTCAGCTGAGCGAGGTTCAGCATTGAAGATGGTGGACCTCCATCAATAACCAGGTCAGGCAAGGCCCGATGAGACTTGGACGGATAAAATAAGTGATTGGAATGAGCCCATAGGACATTCCAACCAATTAAATTTTCATTGAAGCAGCTAGGAGCATGGTACTCGGAGGCTCCCAAAGGATGCTTGAGCAAGAAAACGCGAGTGCATCCTTTGCAAAAATATATTTTTCGGTGGTGGATCAACCTGTAGAGCCACCTCTCCTCATCTGCCATGTCTGTGATTGATGTGGCTTCACACTGATGCTTGAAAGACCAAGGATAACCCATTTGCCTAATACATGTTTCCATGATTCCTCCTGTCCTCATGTCCTTTGCTTGCTTCCTTTCCTTGCGTCCTCCGATGGGTGGAGCTAGGAGCTAGAAAAGGACACAAGGGAAGGAAATAAAAAAATAAGCGATTGGAATGAACCCATTGTCAAATTTTTTGGATTACTGCAAGGTATTCTACCACTGACTGAAGTGAACATAACTGTACCCTACATTTTTTTCCTACACAGTATTGATCAGACTTTGTTGGTCATTCCCTCCATTAGTTTTTTTTTTGTCCAGAATGAGCTCACATCTCAGGGATGTAATTTCAGTTTGGGTTGGAGGTTACATTACATTACATTTATTTGGCAGATGCTTTTATCCAAAGTGACGTACAATAAGTGCATACCAAAGGTCAATGGAACAACTACAAAACACAGGTCCACTAAGGTACAATACAGGTTACTATGTGTGTTGTGGAAAATAGTTTTTTCCTCACACCCTGTGTGGGAAAAGTGTATTCAAATAAAATGAAAGAGGTGGTTAGTGTATATAGTGTTATTTTAATAATGTTTGTTTGAAGTTATTCATGAATATGCAAATAACTGCCAGAAACCTAAGTAAATATTTTTTTTAGCTGCAAGCACTTTTCCCACAGTCGAGGGCGGGGGGTTCCTCTACCACATGAAAAAATTGGTCTTACAAATAATTAAGGTGAACTAATAAAATAATAGAGCTACAAGTACAAGAGGTTTGACCTCCGTTACATACAATATATATACTAACACAAACATCAAGAAAAAATGGGACATGGACCCAGAATACTGTACTGTGTACCAGTAGTTTTCAAACATAGCCTCAGGGGACCCCTGTGTATGCTGGTTTTCTTTCCAATCGCAATTGGCATCTCAGAATTTTAACATGCTGTTAATTTTTGTTAATTAATTTTATTATGTCATGAATAATAAAATTTGGCAGTGTAGTATAATGGGTAAGGGGCTGGTCTTGTAACCTAAAGGTTGCAGGTTCGATTGCTCTGTAGGACACTGCCTTTGTACCTTTGAGCAAGGTACTTAACCTGCATTGCTTCAGTGTATATCCAGCTGTATAATTGGATGCAATGTAAAAGCTATGTAGGTCACTCTGGATAAGTGTGTCTACTAAATGCTGCCTGCAATGATATATTACATTACATGAATGAAAAAAAGTTTAACTTTTTCTGTCCCTCTAGTTCTTTTTCAGTTATTTGCCCCTCACTCAAAAAAAGCTGATCACTGTTCTCAGCTAAATTTGCTTTATTTTGGAATTGACAACAAGGTGACCTATCGCTGTGACCAGGGTCTGACTCTGGTGGGCTCCAAGGAGCATGTGTGCCAGGAGAGCGGGGAGTGGACTGGGGTTGAGCCAGCCTGCTACGGTAAGACTCAGCGCTACACCCCAGCACAACAATGCATTTAAAATGAGAGAACAGCAGCTGTGCACTTCACAATTTAAAAAGAAACGTAACCATAAATAAGCTATGTTTGACAGGACAAGGGGCAGACAACAGTGCGTCGATGAACGTTTGCAAGAATATCTGGAACACCAACCAGGATTCAGTTCAAACACAGGGCTTTACTGGTGCTATAATAAGACATAAATTAATGTCTGCATAAAATAAACCCAACTCAATTTTGGAGACTACCTTGATGTTTGTTTCGATCCCTCTCTACATTTAAATCGCTAAGCAATTTCCCAGGGCATCTATTTCTCAGAGTCATTAATCCAGTCCAGTGTTCCACAAATCCAGGCCATGTCCTCAGTCATGCTCGGACAATTCCAAAAATGGTTCTTCTTTCAAATACAGCCCAATTCTACAAAGGGTTCCTCGTTCAAATACAAGTCATACGCAGTTGATTGTCACCAAAAAACAATTTACTCTGCATGCTTTTCTGTGAATGCACTTCACAGATGGGGGGCAGGGCACTGAGGATCATCTGATGCAGGTGTGAACAGTGACCACTTCCAGGTGACTTCCTGGTCTGGAGGATTCTTTGGCTCCCTCTGGTGGAGTCATTGTGCCACCACATATCTCCCTTCTACCACAAAAGGAAAATGTTCAGTTTAATTCGTTCAAAATCAAAACACGACTTGCAAGAAAACATTGGTAGGTAACAAACAAAGCTAGCCTTACAATCAAGGTTATTTTATGCTTACAATCCTACTCAAGTTAGCTAACAATGCATTTATTACTTCCTAGCCAGCTTGCCAGGTTAAAATTAACTGCAATTCCTTATGCCAATTAATTATTTTCCACCACGTAAGTAATTCAGTTCATGTAAACCTAACGTTGATACACACTCCTCCTTTGAACGTCTAGTAGCGATTATAGCCTAACTATCGAGATTCTAAGTAACTGGAGATAAAACTTTTTTTGTACACCACGTAGATCATAAACCCTTGAATATAAAAATGACTCATTGAAATCGGTTGAGAAATGTAAACGTTATAGTGCTTTTTTATCCAGAAAAACCGCAGCTCCCCCGTTTACTTCTATTTGTTTTCAGGCCAGTCTTGTCTGGTCCAATATGACGGCGACGTTAACGAAGCAGTCAATGCGGCGTCTATGTATGTATGTCTATGGTGTCACCCGGTGCGGTCCGCACCCCCCTAGTGACGCCCCTGAATAGGTGTTCTCTTCTTCAACATGTCCATGTGTTTAAAAAGTGTTACGCCGGGCACCCACCGCACGCATAGCGTAAGCGGCGCGTAAGCAGCACGGCGAAGCAGCACGGCGCGGCGCGTAGCCTGTCTACACGGGTTCCGTTTGTGTCGCGCAAAGGCCTGCTTTCAGTTCGCTTGTGTCGCACAAGCTTCGCAGCCGGTTCGCGACCCGTTCGCATCTGGTTCGCATAAGCCGCGTTTCCACCAAAATTACCCGGAACTTTCAGTCCCAGGAACTACTTTACCAGGAACTAAAAGGTTCCTTCAGCCAATGGTTGTCTGCGTTTCCACCGGGGTCTAAAGTCCCGCGAAGATTAGGCAAATTAGCCCACTGACGTATGAAAAAGCGGCGTTGTCGTCGGTCCATCTGTCATATGATTTCTTCTGTAACCCCATACTACCACCGAAGTAGCCTACATTATTTTCTAATAACCGGGACAGCCCGGAGGGGTTTATTCCACTTATATAGGCTACAACGGGTTACCAACAATGACTATATATGGTTACTTTTGTATTTATTGATTTTTATCGATTTAATCACATGGAATTGAAATATTCTTCTGCAGCCGTTTGGGCATATTTTACCGCTGTCAAGCAAAACTGTCGTTGGTAGTTGAACTTGGACCGTTATGCAACAAATAGGATATAACAGGCCAATAGTCAGATTGTAACTGTTTTATATATCCTCTCAAACACATTCATTATGTTTTTATGCGAACATTCGCTTTCATGTCTTGACATCCGAAGCGACAGAATGCATTCACATTTCCAATATAGGCTAACTGGCAACAACAGCAGAAAACATGCACAGGTTGTAAACAATTTGCTGTTTGATTACTTTCTCATCGTCAATTCCATATAGGCTAATCGCAAAATGACAAGAATAGAACGAAAACTCGGACTTGCGTGAAAATTTAAATTAGTAGTGGTACAGCCACCGTTTGTTTTCCTTTGAAGTTACTGCTAGCCGAGCAGCGAAGTGTGCCCTCCAGATGCGAACCATGCACCATAAATTAGTCCATAGTCTTCCTGGTCTTTTTGTGGAATTGAAGAATGGCAGAGTAAAATTACGGCAGTCTGAAAAAGCTAAAGGTACGATTACTAGAATTAACCTGTTATTTTACCCTGACAAAAAGTGCGGAAGGTGATTTCCAGTTTGCTTTTACTGTATCACCAATGTGAATTACGCAGAACTACCGCATACCTCACATAACTGTATCAAACGTTTTGAGTCAATTACAACGGGCTAAGAAAATCCGGAAGAAAATATTCAGCAACCGAATTAATCCGTTTGAATGTTTTAGTACGTAATATGCTGTCCCAGCACGAATGCTTAGCATTTTATAAAACGAATAGTAAAGCAAGAAAAGAACAGAAGAGCACACGTTATAATTCCAAGACGTTGGCAGGCTATAACCAAAAGTAGGCTACTGCGCGGCATAACATACAAGTTTGATTTGAAGTTATTATGAAAATAAATTGGTTTGCGCCTGCATATTTTCAAACATGGCGCCTGAAAATAGACACAAAAAAATCCAGTGAGTACTCAACCAATCAGAAATGTTCAGCGCTGCAAGCTCCACCCAAAAGGTTCCTGTACTTTCGGAAAGTACTACCCCCCGAGCAGGAACCTTTTGGGGGGTAAAACAAAGCCCCCAGAACTAAATTTAGACCATAGTTCCTGCGGTGGAAACGCACTGAGTTCCTCAAAAGGTTCCTAGTTCCGGGGTATAGTTCCTGCGGTGGAAACGCGGCTATTGAGGACGTCGCCCGCTGCCGTTGTAATAACAGTACTTCAACTACGCTTCAGTTACGCGCGTAGTACAGGCGTAGTGCGCTCGCGGTCGCTACGCGTGCGGTGGGTGTCCGGCTTTAGGCCTACCTAAGTGCTTAGTTTATATTCAAAATTTAAACATTTGCTTTTGCAGTATTGACCAAACATTGCATAATTGAAACCCCCAAAAATAAAAGGTCCCTACAATGGTTTGATTTTTATCATTTATTTACAGATGAACTCCCGCTGAGGCGACCACCCTCTGAGGCAGAACCTGGCACCTTAATGCTAATGCACCTTAAAATAATGAAAATAATTATTGTCATTTAAATCCTATAATATTATACAACTGTAGAATTGAAGAAAATGCAATTGCCAATTATTTTGCACAGACATGTCAGCACTCAAATGTGCGTAAGTGTGCTCTTGAGTGTGCGTAGATTCTGTTCTTACCTAAGAACAAATCCCAAATAAGAAAAAATTAGTGAATGTCAGAGTCTTTGTGAAAACTGCGTGAGTGGGTTTTAAGAAGAAAATTCTTCTTAAGAACGGTTGGTGAATGAGGCCCAATGTTCAACTGCCTCATGTACATATTTGGAGCATTTCAGCTTTATTTCAGTTATTTCAGTATTTCAATAATTATAAATTTTAATTCATTATATACATATATATAGGTTGGAAAAATAATGGAAACACCTACCAATATATGAATATCAACTAACTAATAAGGCATAGGGCTACCCTTCAATTTTGCAAATATTTTGAAATAATTGACATTTATTTTAAATTGCTGTATGTTGCAAGACAAAGAAAGAGACCCGTACATGGTTTCAAATATATTTTAAAAAGGCTTGGCTGAAAATATATTGCATAGCATATTTGGCACTCAGACTGTACTCAATGATATTTGCATGACAGAAACAGTCACTACCTCTCTCTGCTGCAGAGGGTGTGTCATTTTACACCATGTATAGAGTTGTGCACTTCCCTTGTGTATTATCACACTACTGGCAGTATGCTCTCCCTATTCTGCGCCTCTGTGTTTCAGGGTCCCCACTGTGCTGTTTTTGTACTGCACTGTATCTATGCTACAGTGTCCTTTAATGCAATGTCCTCACTGCGCTGTGTGCATGCTGCCATTAATTACACATTGCTGTTCTGATTATTCTGTTGCTCTGTGCAGACGAAAGTGACAATGGGGCTTCAGTGGGCTGTATGGGGATTAGCATGATGGCACTGACATAACCAAACACCAGAGGCACCCCTGCCTGACAAATAGGGAGGTCACTGTGAGTGTCTGTAGCACTTTGATATCTTTTCATGTTGCGATTGTGGATTGGGGGGTTTCAGGCCTTAATTTTGTGCAGCTGGCCAAGGACCCCCTACAGTACCTTCAAGGACCCCCCAGGGGCCCAGTGTTTCAGTTTGTACACATTGGGAAGTGGGGCTATCTTTATTATTATTGTGGCTGTCTGCATTACTGCTGGAACAAGAACAAGGGAGACAGGGCATACTGCTATATTAGTTGCATGAACTTTGCTGGCCTCTAGTGGTAGAACTATGGTGAGGCAAGCAGACATTACATTACATTACATTACATTTATTTGGCAGACGCTTTTATCCAAAGCGACGTACAAAAAGTGCATTTCATGGTCATAGACAACTACTAAACACAGGTTCAGTAAGATACCATACTTATTTTGTACAGCTATTTCTAGCCAATAACACAGTTTAGTTCACACAGTGAACACTATTCAGACCTAACCTCTGCAAAGCCAACTAGGCAGAAGAATAAGCTACAGTATTAGGACAAAAACAAATGACCAAAAAGTGCTGGGATGGGGCAACATGTAACAAGTGTCATGAAAAGGGTGAGGGGGGGGGGGGGGTTTAGAGTGAAATATACAGCGTGGTGGTGGTTAGTCTAGGTATAGTCTGAAGAGATGAGTCTTCAGGCCACGGCGGAAGATGGGTAGTGAGGGGGCGATTCGGAGAGGGACGGGGAGTTCGTTGCACCACTGGGGAGCTAGGGTGGAGAAGCTCTGTGATCCCTTTGGTCGGGTGGGAGGGGTTACAAGGCGCCCTGCTGCCGCAGAGCGGAGTGGTCGAGCAGGGACATAGGATCGAATCATGTCCTGCAAGTAGATGGGGGCTGTCCTGTTGGCTGCAGTGTAGGCAAGGGTCAGGGCTTTGAACCGGATCCTGGCAGCAACCGGTAGCCAGTGGAGTGATCGCAGCAGAGGAGTGACGTGGGAGAATTTGGGAAGGTTGCAGATGAGTCGGGCAGCGGCATTCTGAATCATCTGTAGTGGCTGTATGGCACAAGCTGGCAGGCTTGCAAGGAGAGAGTTGCAGTAATCAAGGCGAGAGGTCACTGCAGCCTGGACGAGCAGCTGGGTGGAGTGCATCGTCAGGTATGGTCGAATCCTTCTGATGTTGTACAGAAGGAATCTGCAGGACCGTGATGTTGCCTTGATGTGCTCCTTGAGGTCCAGTTGGTTATCCAGGACCACCCCCAAGCTCTTGGCAGAGTGAGAGGCAGTCACTGTGGTGCCATCAACCGTGATTGAGAGCTCACGTAGTAAGGACTTGCATGGGAAGAAGAGCAGCTCAGTTTTGTTGAGGTTGAGCATCAGATGGTGGCTGGCCATCCAGGTGGAGATGTCAGCCAGGCAGGAAGATATCTTATCATCGACCTGTGTGGCCGAGGGGGGGAAAGAAAAGAAGAGTTGCGTGTTATCTGCAAAACAATGATAGGAGAAGCCATGTGAATTAATAACTGAACCCAGAGATTTGGTGTGTAAGGAGAACAGCAGAGGGCCCAGTACAGATCCCTGTGGGACTCCCGTAGAGTGCAGATGAGTCCATCATTATCGACAAAAAACCTCACCAGGCCAACCCCCCCCCCCCCTTTTTCATGACACTTGTTACATGTTGCCCCATCCCAGCACTTTTTGGTCATTTGTATTTGTCCTAATACTGTAGCTTATTCTTCTGCCTAGTTGGCTTTGCATAGGTTACGTCTGAATAGTGTTCACTGTGTGAACTAAACTATCTTCTTGGCTAGAAATAGCTGTACAAAATAAGTATGGTATCTTACTGAACCTGTGTTTAGTAGTTGTCTATGACCATGAAATGCACTTTTTGTACGTCGCTTTGGATAAAAGTGTCTGCCTAATAAATGTAATGTAAATGTAATGTAAATGTAACTTCCTCCTGTAGCAGAAAAAATAACATTTAAATAAGCAAAGATAATCGTTGCCTGTACCAATTCACGGAAAGGACGACACAATTACCCATTTGGGCTGGATGAAAAGTTGGGCCACAGAGTCACAGGTTCAAGTTCCTTCTGTGGTTTTGTCATCAACCAGTCAGCACATTTATTAAAATGGTGAAGTTCGAATAGACTGAACTCCAATTTGATGTTACTGCAAACAGCCAATTCTACCCTCGGGTTAGGAAGTTATTTATATTGAGTGCCTCATAAGCACAACGCTGAAAGAGTGAGAATCATTAACTTGAATATGAAAGATGTAAGACATAACTTATAGCGAATTTGGATGTTATGGACTTTGGACTAAGCCTACACAATTCGGATAAAATACACTCACGAATGAAATGAAAGCATCTGTATCACGGTTGTGCCCCCTCTGTTCCCGCCTGTGCCTCCTCGATTCCCGCCTCGCCATAGTTTTTGTCCTGTCTCGTGTCCCTTAGTTTGGTCTGCCTGTGTATGTCTCGTTATTCAATTAATTGCTGAGGCAATCAACAGTCCAGAATGAGTGCCCATGGGCATGGTAGCGACACCGTATAGCAGTAGTTCTCAACTCGGGCCAGAAAGGGCCGGTGTGGGTGCAGACTTTTCTTCCAACCAAGCAGTTACACGCCTGATTCCACTAATCAAGGTCCTTAGTAAAGACTCCAAAGGTTGATTAGTAGAATCAGGTGTGTAACTGCTTGGTTGGAACAGAAGCCTGCACCCACACCCTTTCTGGCCCGAGCTGAGAACCACTGCCGTATAGTTTCATTCATTAATTAATTTAACTGCCCACTTCACAGATGGCTAATTCTAGAATATTCAGTTTGATGATTGTGGCAAACACGCCTGCCACAGGCCACCGAAGTGGCTTTCTTTGGGGCCCTCCAGCACAGAGACACAGGGAGATGATGTTAAAACAGTCCACATTTATTTGCAAGGGTCAGCAAGATGTTATAGCCGAGGAGCAGATGTTAAACCACTGTCATGACAGAGAGGCTCCACTGTGTGGGTGGGGATGGCAGATTTAACCTGTGCGCAGTGATTACCTCACTACGCACAGGTGCAGCCACTCCTGTTCCTGGGTCCAATTAGCCTGGCCAATTCTCTCATTCTCAACCAATCATCCAATTGGCCAGGTCTAATTAGCTTGACCCAGGGCAGGTGTGGCTGCTTAAACCAGCCATCCCCACACCACATACCCCCAACGCCAAACTGAGGCCAGGGAGAATCCCTGGCCGAAGCCTACTCTCCCCCCCCAGCACTCCAACCAAGTGAAGAAAAAAAAAACCAAGCGCCCTTAACACTTTAAGGGCCCCGGAACAGTCCAGTACACAGCCGTGACCCTCCCCCGGATGATGAGGCAGCCCTCCCCCCTCCTCCCTCTCGGAGCGCGGGGATTCCTGGGCTGCTCAGCTGGTTGGTGGGGATGTCACCGGCTTGGGCTGTTCCAGGGGCTGTGGTGGGGTGGCTGGGCTGGCTGGGCTGGCTGGGCTGGTGGGCTGGCTTCCTTGTGGCGCTGGGGACCAGGAACCCTTGCAGGTGTGGTGGCCGCCAGTCGGCTCTGCTGGAAGGCTGGTGCAGGCTTTCCCCTTCACGGGCTCCGGGCAACCCAACCAGGCCAAAACAACGAACTAAAACAACCAACAAGACAAGAAAGGAAGTAATACGGTGCGGCCACTGCTTGTGCGCCGCCCGTAGCTGACCCGCCTTCCCGGCCAAGTCCAGCTCACGGCGCGACCACCTCTCGTGCACCGCCCGTAGCTGACCTGCCTTCACGGCCAGGTCCAGCTCCCCAGCGTCCCAGCTGAGGATCGCTTCCTTCCCCTCCATGGTCATCTCCCGCTCCCCGTTTTTGGCCTGTAGGATCCGCCCGAAGCCCTGTCAGGAACACCTCCACTGTCCCTCCTCCAGTGTGCTTCCTGGCTGGCCCTCCTGTGCCTCTTTCTTGTGCCGGAGAAGCCCCACGTTGGGAGCCGACTGGCGGCCACCACAGCCACGAGGGTTCCTGGTCCCCAGCGCCACAAGAAGGCCAGCCCACCAGCCCAGCCACCCCACCACAGCCCCTGGAACAGCCCAAGCCGGTGACACCCCCACCAGCCAGCCAAGCAGCCCAGGACTCCCCGCGCTCCGAGAGGGGGGAGGGTCACGACTGTACTGGACTGTTCCGGGGCCCTTAAAGTGTTAAGGGCGCTTGGATTTTTTTTTTGTGTTTTTGGTTTTTTTGGTGCTTGGTTGGAGTGCTGGGGGGGGGGGAGTAGGCTTCGGCCAGGGATTCTCCCTGGCCTCAGTTTGGCGTTGGGGGTATGTGGTGTGGGGATGGCTGGTTTAAGCAGCCACACCTGCCCTGGGTCAAGCTAATTAGACCTGGCCAATTGGATGATTGGTTGAGAATGAGAGAATTGGCCAGGCTAATTGGACCCAGGAACAGGAGTGGCTGCACCTGTGCGTAGTGAGGTAATCACTGCGCACAGGTTAAATCTGCCATCCCCACCCACACAGGAGAGCTTCGGTCATGACTGGGTTATATCTGCTCACTTTGGCTGTAACATCTTGCCAAACCCTCGTTAATAAAATCTGGACTGTTGGAACATCTTCTCCCTGTGTCTCTGTGCTGGAGGGCCCTAAAGAAAGCCACTTCGGTGGCCTGTGGCAGGCGTGTTTGCCACAATGATATCGAGAGTGTTTTCCCCCAAAGTATTTACGAACGTCAGTGCGATAACTCTTTAATCATGTTTCGTAAAGTACCCCCTTGATGAAAATAAAAAAATACCAAATAATTAGTATGCGACATTTCCTTGATTATTAATAGACATTGTTTGGGTACCTAATTACTAACAATTCCATCAAAATTTAGTGCAATGGTGTTATTCACCTCTCACAGATCATGGTTTCATTAGGATAATTCACTTGTTTTTCATAATAAATACATGTTCAAACTCTTTTTTCTGTATATTGGAAAAACCTAGATATAAAATACACTAGTTTTATATAACATTGAATTTTAAATTTGTTTTACATTTTTAAACATTTTTTTTTTTTCATGGGGTGATGTTGCTAAATAGAGATGAGACACCTCTTCTGTTCAGGGTCAAATTGCCCCGTTCACTTAAAATCAAGCCAAATGAGTCATTTATTGAAAGTAATCTTTATTTATGCAATGTTTAGAATGTTTAGAACCAGAAATTAACAAAAATGAACAAGAGACGAGCAATATGAACGAGGCGTGTGTGTGTGTGTGCGTGTGTATCTGTGTATCTACACAGCACATGAGGGACAAGTCGTCACGGTATGCTTTGTGTAAATGAATTTTGCACGTCGCACATGTCGTGCTCATCTTGACGTCATGCAGACTTGGCACCTTTTCCACTTCCTTCTTCCCCCAGCAGCAACCTAGAAAGATGAGGGAGATGATTATTATGTCTTTTTGCTGATCCCGATCCCCTGACACGCACACATGCATGCGAGCGCACACACACACACACACACAAACACACTTACTTACCTCAGGCACTGGTGTACTAGGTGCAGCCCTCTCCTGGATCTCCCTCACTGTGGCTGCAGTGGCTGGGGTCCTTGTGCTGCCTCCGTTGTATATGCGGTACCATGAGTGCCTTCCCCAGCTTCTCGTGGAAGATGCGCCTCTTGTACAGCTTTGACACATTCCACTCAGGAAAAATCTCCGTCCAGATGATGAACGCATTGTAGGCCGATACATCAATTATGTTATAAAAAATGTCTAAAGGCCAGCGCACAGTCATTCGCTTGGTGCTGTAGGACCCCGTTACTTTTTCCAAGTTGTTCCAACCCCCCTTCGGTGGCATTGTAATCTAGGATCATGCTTGGTTTCTGGTCCTCTCTGGTGCTGATTTCGGCATTTTTATGGAGAGTGCTCATGAGACACTAGGGCTGTGGTGTCTGTGAAGACGAACTTGGACAATTGAAGGGCCCTATACTTGATCACCAACAGTTCGGCATATCTGCACTTTCTCACACTTTACAGGTGAGGTAGGGATAATGGATAATAAGGAGAAAGAGTGTTTGTATGTATGTGTGTATTTGCGTGTGTTAGATTGGGGTGAAATGTGTGTGTGTGTGTGTGTGTGTATTGGCATGTATTTCTATCTTTGTGAGAACCAAATGTCCCCACAAGGATAGAAGGATGAGGAAAATTACACATGGTGGGGACCTTTTGCTGGTCCCCACAAGTTCAAGAGGCTGTTTTAGGGTTAGGACTTAGGGTAAGGCATGTATTGGTTGGGGTTAGGGTTAGGGTTAGAGGTTACGGAATGAATGTAAGTCAATGGGAAGTCCTCACAAGTATAGCAATACAAACATGTATGTGTGTGTCTGTGTGTGCGTGTGTGCATGCGTGTGTGATTGGGGTGAAATATAGTGGGAGGGAGTAGGAAATACCTTATGTCTCACATCTGCAAAGAAAGAAATGGTCTAAATTTGACACTTCTGACCCCTTTTAGCCTCCACTTTCACTGTCGGGTCAAATGGACCCGAACAGTATCTCTGTGATATAAACATGCAGGGGGGGTTTGCAAATACATGAAATTAACCATTTTCATTTCAAATGTTGATTACACTAATTAAGGCCAGTAGAAGAAGTTTCATACTGAAAAAATACTTTTAAGTATTTTTCCTAGATTTTCAAACTTTAAAAAGGGTCAATTTGACCCGCAACATAACAGGAGGGTTAACCTGCTTTTCCCTCACTAATAATTGTCTACTACTTCTCAATGATTGCTTTTGCACCATATCTACCCGCCGTTCACCGAACGTATACACTGCATTATGACGTACCGTCCAGTTATTAACCAGCTACAATATTGCAAAGCCATGTAGATTCAACGGGAGCTCTTCTGTGCTTACTGGCCTGTGTTCTTCTTTAAAACCACGGACAGGTTTGCTACTGATATTTCACGCATTGCATAGCTATGTCATGGTGCTGCACTAACAAAGTAACAGACTGATAAACCTCCGGTTGAAGGAGTGAATCCCGCCTCGTCCTCAGGCAGATAATTTCCTCTTTTACACTAACGTTTTCTTACGCTTATATTTGCTTTACCAAATCTCACTCACTGCCACCCATATGCATTTCATGACGGCAAATGTATTCCTTTTATTAAAAAGTTACACCAGTTCACCACTCTGCCATTTCTACTAACTATACTTCTTCACTTGGCTACCTTACAAAACCTTACCAGCAAACGCCACGTTTCTACATTCATGCTACCTCGCCCTGTTCTCTATCTAGCCACATACTGTCAGGGTGGGCGAGGGAATGGACCCAAACGCAGAGTGAGGGGAAAAAACACAAAACTCCAAAATAGGATGAACAAAGACTTTACCAACAACTCCAGGAAAAAAAGGAACAAAAAGCCTCGCAGGGCAACTCACAAAACACAAAGAAAAACTTCAAAAAACACAGGAAACAAGAAAATACAAAAGTCCAAAAGCACATTGAAAACAGAACATGGGCAGGAACACACGGGGCAGGAACACGATCAGAGGCACGCACTAACAAACAACCAACAAGGATCCAGCACCTGAGTCAGGGAGAAGGGAACTTAAATAGACATGACACTGACGAGACACAGGAGGGCACAATGAACAATCAGGCCACAGAGAGGGAAGGGAAAACGAGACAACCAAAAAACAATAATTGAACAATTGAAAACAATAATACAATTAAACAGGGGGAGCAGGACACAAAACAGAAGTGCCGCCATCTGGCGGCCCAACAAGGAAAGACAGAGGGAAAACACAGAACCATGACACATACAAACAATTGTACGTTCTGCAACTCCCCATTAAAACATTACATTTAACATCATGACTCACTCATAATTATAACTACTACTAAACATGAAAAAAGCACATCACTGCAATGAATCTCATACATTACTTAACGCTCCACTTTAATAACTATAAGCTTATACAGACTGTTATATATACCATTCGATAAGGAAACTAAGCTCGCTCATGGTCACTTCATTTTCTTTGCACTATAGTCTGTGATCATGTCAACCTTCACCTACATGCCCATTCTACTTAAAACATATTGTTTCAACTACGCAATTTCATCATGTCTCCTAATTTCTCTCACACTGTTGTTATTTTCTCATATGCAAAGCCTGCTGGGACATATGCGTCTGCTCCTATTCTCCACTATCAAGTTTTCCGGTTCTAGCTGAGCAAAACAGCGAAGAGGATTCCTACCTGCAGATAAGCCTATCAAAATGCCTTATAAACCTTACAAACACTAAACGTGCATCTCCACGAAATAACAGACAACGGAGCAGGACAGAAGGTTACACAAGTTGCGATCTAGGGAGCTCTAATTCTACGGGCTTGCTGATTCTTTTGTCAATCAAGGCTCGTTGGATGGCCGTCAAATCCATGAATACATACACTGGCCATATTTCACCTCCGTTTCTGATGCGTTTACACTTACGCCACCGCACCCTTTGTCACAGCCACTGTTTTACATATATAGCAAAACGAAACGGCCAAGTGACTTGAAAGAATTGAGGAAATATTGGGTAGCATTGCTGGAATACATCTTATTTAGTTTCGGTGAGGCAAGATAGCCTATATTGTTTGTAGTACCGCAACTTGGTGTCATTTTGATATCAATACTTTTAATGGCAGGCGTGGATTTTTGCGGTCTGAATGAATGAGTTATAGACGGTGTCTTGTACGTGTGAGTAACTTGGCATTTTTGTACGTTGAAAATGTGTTTTTTTATGAGATGAAAGATTTACCCCACGCTAGTGATCAACAGAAGGTACGTCCTCCCACTGTAAAGATAAAGTGCTTGTTTGATTAAAGATGCAGCTTCCTTTCGGAACATTGTGGATCCTTTTTTGAGATCTTCACAGCTTTCGAGTTTTCTGAATAGAGGTAGAATCGCTGTGATGTGATTACAGGATGGCGATCCCATCATGTGAAAGAGGTGCTCCCTCTGCAATGCAAGTGTCGTGTTTTGTTAACGTACTTTTAGTTTTACTCTTTTAATTGCATCAGGTCTTTGTCTTTTGATCTATGAAAGCTGAAAATTAATTAAAATACGTAAAGCTACACAACTGAGCAAAAAATAAAAAAGGTAGTGGCTTTGAAACTTACAGATATATAGCCTTTAAAATTTACTAACGGTAGGTATTCTATTACACTGGTAAACTTGCACACAACTCTCAACAACGCTAATATGACATGATACTGCATGATAAATGCGTGGTTCGTTTCATATAGTGAACGACCCAATAGATCGAACAAATTACACTGAAAATATCATTAATTATTTCGAAAGTAGTTATTAAATACTATTAAAAGAATATAAAAAGAATATGTCTTGACTACAGATCTGTGTTTTCAAATTCAAGCACACGAGACCACGGCGAAAAATCCGGTTAATTTCCGGTCACTCAGGAAAGAATTTGTTGCCTCAGCACAGATATACGCTAGTTGTCACACTTTGTGACCAGTGTAAGTTCCTAAAAATTAAATAATTACAGCAAGCCTAAATTAAATTAACGAACGTGCCAATGAGAAAACAGAATTTAACCTCATTTTTAAAAAGACTGGTTCATAATAACTCGGGGCGAAATATTGAGTGGTTTTTGTGGCGGCTTTGTAGTGGCGGCTAATGTGATTGGCTTATCCGGAAAGCTTGACTTTCCGCCCAGTAGTAACACAATAAAACCCGCCAGTATTCGAAAATTTGTTGGCGCTCTGCTTACTGTTACAGTACAGATTCTGTCGGCAGTAGAAACGTTGAGGTAAGTCGGTAGTTCTCATTAGCGCTTTATACTCTAGAAACACTGGTGTAAATCATAGACTATAGGCTTTCTAGTGGGCTGCTCTTGTCTTAATTCGTTTGCCATACGCACGGCAGACAATAAGGATTGTACACCAGATCTATCTTTCTCAATGATTTATGTGACCTTGAATGACATGCATTTAAGGAAACTACGTAGGCATATTGTAGGATGTTCTTCTTATCGTATGCTAATAACTTACAGTTTTCAAATCATATAAAATACATTTATTGATCTCTTATTTAACCAGAAGCCAGAGTGAGAATATCAATTTTACGAGAAAGACCTGGAGGAAGTTCAGTTTAGGGCAGTGTATACCTAACATCTGCCACCACTCAGGCTAACCGAAATACAACAGTTTATCTTGTAAAGCAGACTGGTAGGATAGCATACTGTACATAGCTATGATATGTGTTCCTTATCCAATATACGGAACATATTAATTAAGATGAGGTTCCTGTGAGCCCGCCGTACGCACATCTACTTTACATGCATTAGTGTGCCCCGAAAGTTTTCCATTTGGGAGCACAAGGAAAAAATGATAGTACAGAGCCTCTGCCATAGCTGCAGGTGCGATTTTAAATGGCATTTGCGACACAATTGCGATTTTAAATGGCATTTTTATTATCATCATTGCATGACACCAATATGATGTGTATATAGAACATAATGGTCTAGTGAACTAGAAAAAAACACGCATGGGGTTGACTTGCCTATTCTGTCTGTTTGTATAGCCTAGGCGAAGTGGACTTTTAGAGTGATAGGACCAACAGATTCGGTTATGGATTATACAGATTATAGCTTTCTGCTGCTAATTGATTAGACCCCACCTCTGTTAAGAAAGTAAACTCTAGTTGTGCACGTGGCAAGTGGTTTAGCATTTAAAACAGCCTATTAAAAACTTTTCAGCGTTTTTCAGTGTTTATACTTGAATTGTGTCCTTGTGACCTGGTGTGTAGGAGAAGTTGCATAGCCTATGCATGTGCTATATTCTTTGACAAAATTCATACTTGAGTTGGCTATCTTCTAACTCGACTACTGAGGATCCCGTCGGATGTTTATTGTGAACTTGTCACAGGCTGCTTTACTTATCTGAGGAAAGAGTTTTACTTTAGATGGGTTTTATTGATACTGACAGGCTTCATGGCCGGCGTTGTATTTTTTTTATTTTCCTGTTTAACCGCAAACATTGACGAAGGAGGCTAATTGTTAAAATAAAATGTGAGTTTACTTTTTTACATGTTGTATGTGTCACCCTCTTGAATAATGTGAAACCGCATTATGTAAATGTACTAAAAAGGACTCGGGTTCCCGTAACTGTTACTAAGGATGTGATGCAATAGGAAGGTGTGGTCTTGCGAGGGAAGTGGCCTCAAACAACCTCGTCCCCTGTCCTGTTCACAGCATATGATAGAGGTCTATTATATTACCTACACGCGACATACTCAGAGCCCTACGAATCTTCGGCTCTTCACTGACTATTTCCATCCCCTTGAGAAAAAACCGCCCCTGCGGCGACGTTCTTACGGCTTTCACGCCGTGAATTCAGCATTATCTTCCGTAATAGGGTTTCTGAGAATTGAAGCATCATATAAGCGATCAGTCAGTGCGGATGTGTTGATTAAAAACTTCTGCTTGTGCGATGATTCATTGTTACCAGCGTTGGCCCATCCTCCACAGTGACGCAATAATGCGTGGGGGGGGAGAGGGCATCACCACGGTTCCACGTTGTGACTGGCGAAAGCACGTGCGTGAATTTAACACCTGCGTCGTACTCTGCCAGCAGGAATACACCCAAACGTTTATTATCTATCCGTTCTTCAGACGACGTGTGAAAAAATGGGAATTTAATAAAGATCCCGTCGCCACCAGAAGGTGAGTATGATGTCGTATCCAGGTAGCCAATTATGACGACTTGCGCCAACCTTGAATATATCTCGGCTAGCTAGCTAGACGGGCTAAAGCGGCTTCCGTCCATTGATCAGCCACTTGAGCTATAACTCCGCTTGCCTTTTCCCATTTTCTCTGTTTATTCAGTTCATTTTTCTCGTTAAGTTTGTGTGTCCTTCCTTGTCCGTACGAGAATACAGCCACAATGATTCTCTTGTTCCCTGTAGCTAGGCGTCCGTCTGTTGCGGGGATTAAAATAAAGGCCCTTTGTCTAACCAGTTCAGCGGCTCCCGCTGTCACAGTACATTTTTTAACGGTAGATTTAGTGCGTCGGTTCGCTCGCTAGATCGTTGTAACTTGGCGATTTACCAACCCAGTCGTTTTAGGAATACGAAGTAGTTAGCTAGCTCAATCCACCTATATGCTAACGTGATAGCCGTCCACCATTAATTGCGGCAGTGCTTTTCCCTTTCTGCAGTGAGCTACTGGCTTTATGGGGGCTACACACATTTTTTTCGTTTTTGTAGGAAATACATGTAGCATGTTATCCAAGTGTCTTACAGTTTCAGCGTTGAGCTGCCCTACAGTAAAAGTATGATCTTTCCAGGCACGTTGCTGGTTACGCCGAGTGCGGACGTGAGGTTTTGACAAGACGTGCGCAGATTCTTCTATAATTATGACTTCGAGTGAGCCAACATCGTGGATGATGTGACATCGAAGCCTCACTGTATTAAAGATACTTAATGGCACTTGACAGGAAGTGCTGTAGACGCGGTCCGGCGTTCGTTCACCTTGAATGACTGGGGGACGCGTTAACTAGGTCGACCGTATCAATTACGTTCATGGGGTGGCAGTCGGTATTGCTGATGTGCTACCACTGCTAACGACGACGCACTTTATCGCGATGGTAAAATGTAGCCTATTTTTAGTAAACCGACGATATTTGGGTTCAGTAGTGCTTTGTGTCCGAGGAGTTTCTAGAATATTAGCTACAACATATTTGCGCTCTCGGTGCAAACTAGGATTACCGGGCCTCCAAGGCTAATTCATTCATTCATGTCCGTGACGGTCCGCCGACTGCGTATGCTCCAGATAACAAAATGGATGCTTGTTTTGAAGAGAGGTTGTGCAAGGAGATCCGCCGTTACCCACATTATACTGTCCCCTCAACATTTAACGAACACAACTGTCTGTCAAAAATAGGTGACATGCCCACAAACAGCCGATTGTGGGCGTCGCCGCGCATAGTGTGGCTTCACCGGAACCGCGTGCGCGTCCGGGCGACCGATACCGGCAGCTGAACGCGGAAAGTATGAAGCAGCCTGTTGCTGATTGTCGCAATGACCGCAGTGAACATAGGAAAAACGGGAAAACTGCTTCCAATTAATTTTTTTATCCGTATTTTGAATTTGCCGTGCTTATTCAATTTTTACCGGTTTATCTGGCCTTTCATATATCCGCCTTTCATTCTGGTTTCTTTTGTGGGAGTTTACTGCATGGACTGAATTCGTGGTAAGGAGCTTAATAGTTCAGTGCAGGCCTGTTTAGGCGCGTCTAAATTACTTCTTTTTGTGAATGTTTAAATGATATGCGCAAGTACATCTGGAGTAGCGTTAGTTTTGATAACTATGTATCATTTTAACGTGCCTGAGCTCCGTGACAGTAGTCGAAGGGGCTAAGTTTCTAAATGCAGTATTGACAATGATTATGAATGAATAATGATGAAACAGTTATGCATACCACTGAAGCTGATTCCAATCCGTCAGGACTGACTGGCTATGTTCGTGTTGACAAAAAAAAGGTTGTATGGATGTGTACTAAACAATGCAAATGACCTGTACAGGGCTGAGGCAGACACAGACCTGCACTACTTGGGACAGCTGTCTGTTATTATTTCCCTGACCTGGTGTGTCCTTGGGCCTAGGTTCACCCAATGGGGTGATTGAGGTAGTGTGTGTGCATGTGTGTGTGTGTGTGTTTTCCCAGACAGAACATGCCCAGACAGGGTGTGATTAATAGGCCTTGGCAGTAAGGGCAGCTAGTCACAGCTGTGCAGTGAGTGATGGGGGGACACAGTGCTGTGTCGGCAGTGACTCAGCACGGATTTCGGGGCAGATGGAGTGGGTTGGGGTGTTTATTCCCCCTTCCTTCCCCCCTTCTCTTCATTCAGCTCTCCTGGCCCTGTGCTTACTGCCAGAGACTGCTCGTTTTGCCCAAATTATCCCAGAGGTTTTTTTTCCCCACCCGGATGCCGGCACACGAGTCGGGTACGTCAGACGGAAACTATCCCACTTCTCCATTCAGTTACCTGCTGCTTTCTGGCCGTAAGCCTGCAGGGCTCTGCAGTGCTCCCATTACAGGAGCAATTGCTCCTGAAAGTGATCGTGTGCCAACTGGAAAAGTAATTAAAAGAGCACATCTACTTATTGGGATGCAATGGTCCGCTCCTGAATTTTTAAACTTAGGAGCACTTGTGTTATGTAGCGTAGAGCTTTGGACTACTGGTTAAATAAGTACGTCAACCCAGATTAACTTGGAGGAACTGGATGGCAGGTCACATTTAGTCAACATGGGAACTGAAAAAGTTTAGATCAGGGGTCCTCAATCTTATCCAGAAAGGGCCGGTGTGGGTGCAGGCTTTCATTCCAACCAAGCAGTTACACACCCGATTCCACTAATCAAGGTCCTTAGCAAAGACTCTAGTGGTTGATTAGTAGGATCAGGTGTGTCACTGCTTGGTTGGAATGAAAGCCTGCACCCACACTGGCCCTTTCCGGATAAGATTGAGGACCCCTGGTTTAGATCCTTAAACTAAGCTACCTCTTGTCTCCCTGTGCTTTGACTTTGATAAGTGCAGTTTGCTGTTGACACACTGCACCTGGGTTTCTGTGTCAAAGTGCAGTGTGTGTGTGGGGTGTGGGGGGGGGGGGGTGAGAAAAATGAGCTGTGCTCCGGAGGAGGGGAGCGTTCCCCCAGAATTGGCCATCCCCCCTGAATTGGCCCGTCCCCTGACTAAATTACTTTTTTTTTCTGGCACAAAGACCCGCCTGTTTACTGTGGGGCCAGGCTGCCGGCCTCAAAAGCATAGCAGCACCGCGGTCCCCCTGCTTGTACAACCTCAAATAACAACCCCCCTCTCTCCCCCCTCAACGCTCACATCCACACACAAAACAACTGCTTCCACAGTCAAGCAACTGAAGCCAGAGTGTAGCAACTGCCTGCTTTCCTCAGAACGGACAGAGAAGAGCTCTGCTTGGCAAAGTTTGTGTGAGCACTACCTGGTGCCTGCCAGCTGTACACAGGTATGCTGTTACTGGACGCACACCTTCAGTCTGTTTACGTCCTAAAATACTGCTGCATTGTGGGTTTGGAAATGTATTTAAGCTGTTGTTCTTTGTGTTCGGTAGCGTTTAGCAAAAGAAACGCAGAACTGTTGACACAGCCAGCGTTGATCGTAATTTTAAGTCCATGTTCTTAACATGAGACCTTCAAAAAAGGAACATTTTAAAAATGTAATTTTATCATTTTAAAACTGATGCTTCTATTACATGCTGAAGGGCAAAACAATCAATTGGTTTGTATAGGGAATGTATAGAAATATAACTTCTTGAGGCAAAAAAGAGGTTTTTCACAGAGCAGTGTTCAGCCAAACCAGACGGCATTTCTCATGGGAATACTTTACATGGTTTTGCTGAAATCACGTTTGATCCTGTCGATCGATATAAAAACATGCCATTTTATTTGCATAAGTTCTTTGAAGTCTGTACTCGTCCACTTTGTTGTGGAAATGGTGGCAGCTGGCAACGTAAAACAGCCGGTAATGGCATGGGAGTCAGCCAACACGGTCAAACAAATGGCAGTTATTCATATCCGCCCAGAGTTTCCGTGTCATTCATCGCTAATGCTAATGTTTTTCAAAAGTAATGGCAACTCATTTTTAAATTTGTAGTACAATTTTTTGTGAATGTGCTACAGTGGTTAAAAAAATGTATATAATAGGTCAGAAAACGAAAGATATTTCAGCCTATCAGACCAGTATTGGAAATAGACGTGCATATTTAACTAGACAGGCAGGTACGCCCTCAGGTAACCTAAGCTTGTGAAGTCCCGGAAGTAAGTCTGTACTGCGTGTGCTGTGTGCTGAGGACAAAATGTTGGAGCTCCCTTGTAAGTAAATGAGCAATATCAGACTTTTAAAGGCAAAATTAAACGTCCTCGGTGGTATTTTGAAACTCGATTGACGACTGTTGCGTTTCATATGAAAAGCAGATTGAAAAATATGCATAATGTAATAAAATATGCACATTTAAATAAATATTTTAGATGGTATGAACTTATATTGTACATCACTTTGGATAAAAGCGTCTGCCAAGTAAATGTAATATTTTGGCAAGGCTTCTGGACAAAAATAACCATTGTTTCAGAAGCTGCTGCACATAATGAAATTTGTGATCACCAAAAAAGGTTTTTATTTGGTTGTTAAATCACCTTGGATTTCTACATTGAATTCAATGGGCAGCACGTGCTTTTGCCCTCAAGCATTCGCAGTAGTTTCCTGTTACTTCCTAGGTTTCACCCCCTGGCCTTTCAATACCCTCTCCAGCTCCTATGTAAGCTCTGTGTATTGGCAGCTCCCTCATATACATTTGCCTCCAGTGCACTGTTGCTTTGTGGGGACACTGACCTTCAGCCTTCACAGATTATTCTGATTGATTGCTGATCATATGGATTATGTGACCCGATAGAGTCTTTAAATATAGAAGTGTAACGTTGACTATGGCTGATAGCACATGCTCTCAGTTGTTATCATTTGTTTACTGTAGACTCATCTTGTCTGTCCTTTTTCAGACCACAGTCTGCTTAGAAAATAGCCTTGAGCTGAATATAAAAAATATTATGTACACAGTGCACTGATCCCACGGTCTGGTATTGAAATGGAGACTCAGCAAGTGGCAGCCGTGGCCAGCAGCCACGCAGGGCTGCGTGTGATTGGTTGTAGCCTCCCACAGGGAGGGAGGGAATCAGTCTGTCGCGGTGACTGCGTTTCACCCCTCAATTTTTAGGAGCAAATAAATGTTCCTAAAACGGGAGCACTTCAGAACTCTTGAGTGTGTGTGTTAGGGAACTTGGCTGGGACTTGCAAATGAGTGCAAGGTTGAGGCTTAAAAATAGACTTTAGCTGTGCATGATGGGACACGCTGGCACCGAGGCTCTGGAACAGCTCTTTCCACAGCTACGTGCGAAGCTTCCATCCGTTTATTCATCTGGATGGCAAAGCGGCTCAGTAATTAAAGATCTGACGCCTGGAGGTTCAGAGAAACAAACCTTCCCTTCTGGCGCTCTGTTATTGTGGCCTCGAACAGACTATAGTTCACCTGACCTGCTCCTGTTGAATTTCGAGGTTTGTGGAATGTAAGCTATGCGTGTTGCTCTGGATACAGTGGGAAAACAAAGTGGACTGTGAGTGTAATCTGTGAAAGGCAGCACTGCAGTAAGAGAGAGATGGATGTAGGGTTGAATGAGGCTAGCCGACTGAGCTGTGTTCTAACTCTGTGCACGCGTGTGCGTTCTCACGCTCGCGGTTGGTGAACGTGCTCGCTCGCTCGCTGAAGAAAGGCTGGGAACCCTGAAATTTGCCACTTTAACCCCAATTTGTCCTTGCGTTCTGGGCTCGGTGAAGCTTAAGGAGCCGATAAGGGAATGAGTATTTGTATTTGCCCGTGTGTCTGAAGGGCCGAACTGAGGCCTCCCTGTGTTGTGTGCTCCTCAGGACCAGCAGAAGCAGTGAAGAATGAAGCCCCGGGACGAAGCCCCCGTGGATCGGTGAGTGCACTGATCCCAGACCGGTGGCGGCGGCCGGGTGGCTGAGCGTAGCGGGGGGGGGGGAATCCGGCTTCTCTGCGCTGTTCCCAGATCAGGGGGCTGGGGGTGGGGGTGTGGTGGGGTTTGGGCCTGAGGTGTTCCAGGCCTGACGCTCTTCTCTCTCCCTAACAGAGGCTGGCTGGTGGGCATCATATTCTTCATCCTGGGCCTGGGGACGCTCCTACCATGGAACTTCTTTATGACCGCCACCATGGTAACGGGACACTATTTTGCATACACCCATTCAGGTCAGCTTGATTGGACCAATAGGAAATGTAATTTAAGGCCACACTCTTGACAAAGGGATTAGCTGAGCATTTGACGCACCATTTATATTCAGTAGTTGGCTTTAGAAATGGCTTTGCCAGCACAGCTACACAGCTAATACATTTGCACAGTTCTTTTCTTACAGGCGTTAACTTTGATTTAAGTCTGCGTTATAAGCATCAATAATTGTCATATTTTAAAGTTTACTTGTTAGCTTCCTCAGGTTAACTGGATAGCGTTCCTTTGGGTATCACTTGTTCTCCAGAGCAGGCTGATAGGTTTGGCTGGGGATTGGTTTGAATTTGTGAGCCACAGAGCTCCTTTTGTGGGCTGACAGTGGAAAAAGTAGTCTTTTGTCTTTAGACTTAAGCACAGGGCTGTTAGTCTTAGCAGGGCTATTAGCCTTAGACTGCTCAACCCCGCCTCAGGCTGTTGTTTGGGAAGAGGTGCTCTCCCAAAGGCTGTGGCACTTAGCACTGTTCTCAGCAGTGATTCAGACGTGCAAATCATTCCCAAAACACCCGCAAAACGCATGCGCACTCTCTTCTGGGTGAGATGCATTGTCCCTGTTACACTGCATTACAATTACAATCACTTAGCAGATGCTGTAGTCCTCAGCCATGTACAGCAGTGGGAAAACATCAGTGTTATCCCCAGAAATACAAAACTGTGATGTTGCCTAGAATCAATAAGTCCAATGTTAACCTAACAAAGAAGAATTTGTATTGTAAAAAAAGGAAGTACCACAACACAGATAGCATATTTTACATAGCTATACCTGCACTATTATCACAAAAGGAAATCCAAAGAAAGAAAGGGTATCTAAAGGGGTTATAGAAATCATGGTGCAATCTGAAGAGGTGAGTGTTCAGAAGATGGGCAGGCTTTCTGCTGTCCTGGCTGTACTGGGAAGCTCATTCCACCACCGAGGGTCCAGATCAGACAGACGTAGTCACCAGTTGGGGGGGAAACCAGGAAATGGTTTTTGTATTATGGGAAAAGCCACTTCCCTTCAGTCAGTATCCTGCGTTTCTCTTCCTGCAGTACTTCCAGGATCGTCTCAACACATTCGTGTCGGTTAATGGCACTTCCGTGGCTCAGAAAGAGTACTACTTCAACAACTGGATGACCCTGCTGTCCCAGGTTCCCCTGCTGCTTTTCACCTTCCTCAACTCCTTCCTGTATCAACGGTGAGGGCAATTGGGGGGAGGAACACGAGCAGAGCGAAGCAGAGCTTTGTCGGTTCTCACATTAAGCCCAAATTTTCTGGCAGCAGGGCTTTTGCAATGTCAGGAAAATTAAAACATTTAATTACATTGAAACATTACGTGTTGAAGGAAATGATACGATTTAACCCGCAAAGGTGTAAGATCACAAATATGTCATTAGAATGTTCTTATCAGTACAATCTAATGCTGATGTAACGATCACTACTGGCATTTTAAAGCAATGGAGTTCTAGAAAACTGACTTAGAACTCTGAAAAAACATTCCAAAAAGCCTACTCTTCAAAGGGTTAAGGGTCAAGGTTAATCCCATGACCTGAAAACAAGCAATAAGTGGCCTGTCTGTCCATCTGTCCTTCTGCCCGCTAGTGTCTCGGAGAAGGTGCGGATTACAGGCAGTCTCGTCTGCATCCTCCTGCTCTTCATCATCACTGCTGCCCTGGTCAAGATCCCCATGGCAGACACAGACCGTTTCTTCTCCATCACCATGGCAACCATCTGGTTCATCAACTGTGAGTTCTGGCCTGTCAGCTGGAGTGCTGTTGAGACGCATGAATTACTGTTGAAAAGTCAAATGCGAGAATGCGTGTTTGCATGTACTCGTACGCGTGCGCACTTGCGCACATAGACGTGTGCTTGTATATGTTTGCTTAAAGCATTGATATTATATTGACTGCTACTCAAATCCTTGCAGGCCGTTTATTGCCATTTTATTGACTTGACTTAATCAGTCAAGTCAATAAAATCCCAGCCACTGGGACGCCTGTTTTCCATAAGCAAATTAGCATTACCCAAAAGGAGTAACTCATTAAATATTGACTTGGGTGTGACTCAAACAGAAAGCAGATTTCCATGATAAATACTTTGTGTGTTTTCATGAACGTCAACAGCTGTGGGCTCATGTACAGTAGCCCATTGAGCCTTTATTGCTGAACATGGTGCTGTTTACTGTGAAGTGATGCAGTCTAGCGGTTGAGGGAACTGAGCCAGCATACAGGACGAAGCCAAGCGGAACTCCTCAGGCTTGGCACTCTGAATAGTTTAAATACCCAGCAGGATAGATGGATAATCTGTGGGAAAATCTGAGCTATGTAAGTCACTCAGGAGGAGGTAATCCGCTAAATGGGTAAATTAATAATGTGATTATCTGAGTTGCTCTGTGGGTTCATCCATCCATCTACGCTGGGTTTAAGCCAGCTGGGGAGTTTGTAGGCGGTAATTTTGCTGGTCATGAGGTGAGTGCTTGCTGGTTATGAGCTGAGTGTGAGCCATTAGTACAGGCGAAGTCATGTGAAGATTTTGAGCTGATTGCGTTTGATGCTTGTGAAGGCGGTATGTTTGATTATGACCACAGTGGCGGTTATGAGAGTAGCCTGTTTGGGCTGGTGGGGATGCTAGTGTGTTTGGAGGTTATGAGCAGCGTGTGTTTTGTGGTTGTGAGTGCAGTGGCTGACCGATGCCCCTCTCTCCCCAGCATTTGGGGCTGTGTTGCAGGGCAGCCTGTTTGGGCTGGTGGGGATGCTCCCGCAGAAATACAGCGCCGTGTTCATGAGCGGCCAGGGCCTGGCCGGCACCTTCGCTGCTGTCGCCATGCTGCTGTCCATATACAGTACGTACCGCCTGCGCGCACACACAGACACACACACAGAGACACACGCACAGACGCACACACAGATGCACACACAGAGACACACACTCGCACGCACAGACGCACACACAGAGACACACACTCGCACGCACAGACACACACACAGACACACACACGCATGCACACACACACACAGACACGTGCACTGACACACACGCACTCAGACACAGACACACATGCATGCACACACACACATTAATCTTCATTTATAGTTTATGAGAGAACATGTTGTGAAGCTGTTCTAAAATGACAGCCTGGTGTTACTGTGTGGTTGAAGTGGGTGTGTCTGACTCCTCTTCCTCTCGTCCTGCGCAGGTGAAGCCGGTAAGGAGTCGGCGGCGCTGGGCTACTTCATCACCCCCTGTGTGGGCACCCTGATCACGCTGCTGAGCTACATGCTGCTGCCGCATCTGGTGAGTTTAGCCCCACGGTGCTCTGGGACTACATTACCCAGAGCCCCCCACCCTAGCCTCACTATGTCTTTCATGGATATGTAGCCTGGCCAGATAAGCAGACCCCATTTTATCCCCCCTGTCAACAATAGCGACTAATAACACTGTTTAGGAGAGCCTCGATTTGGAGGTTGAGCTGCACCAACGTAGCTCCACAGTTATAGTTTTTATTAAACTGAAATATCCAGCACATTAGAGAAATATTTGAAGATTGAATTACCACCCCCAGCCTTAATATTATTCTTCTGTTATTCTGTCATACACACAAACTGTGTGCATTAATATTTGTTTGCAAAGTGCCCTTAATTTGTCTGTTCTGTGGAGGGTCTCGGGGGAACAGTATTCATGAAGGCCTCTCTAACGGGCGTGTTGGCTCTTGTTGCAGGAGTTTGCACGGTTCTATTTCAACAAAGGCAAGAACTACGAAGTGGAGACCAAGGACAAGCTCCTGGAAGGCAGCAGTGAGTTTGAGGCTCTGTGGAAGCAGGCAGTCTGCCGGTTTTGGGCCCTACTGTAACTGTTAATCAGTTTACATGGGTGACATTTTGCATATTGTCTCACAATGCGCATAACCAGCCCTTACGTCTGGATATTTGGATAAAACGTTTCAGGTTGTAGGGTGCTGTTGGATGGCTCATACTGGCTAACATTAACACTAGTGAAAATGAAATACCTTTATATGCACTTCTATATAAAGGTATCTTGTCTGTTATCACACCTGTCGGGATTTGACCCTGAAGAGATTGGGGTGGTTGTCAGACTGATGCTTTGCTTTTAAGATTTTTTTTGCAAGAAGATGCCATAGTAATACTGTCAGTTTTGGCTTTGTAGGGAAAGTATTGTCTTATCACCTTGAGCACCTCAACAAGTTAAAGATGGTTAGCGTGATCTACTGCTGCCATTATATCTAGGCCAGCTAACGTCTCTTCCTTTTTGAGAATACAGAGCTGAACAGCCAACATTCTCTCACTCAAGTTTCGCACACAGACACACCCTTACAGGCCACGAAACACACCAGCTACGTCAGTGTTCTTTTCAATTCTTAAAGGCACAGTATTTACTTTCCAATAGATGCCAATCATTCTAGTATAATAGAAAACAATGCCATGCGTGTTTTCATAAAGTATCAAATTTATGGTATGGTATCATTTTTAAATTTTGGTACCGCGATACTTTTTTTTTTAGTACCGGCATACAGCGCAACCCTAGCCTTTATCCAGATGTGTTGCATCAGAAACGCCAGCAGATCTTTTGTGAGAGAGAGAGAGAAGCCAGACTGGGTGGGAATCCTGTGAGAGTCGCACACCTTCACTCTCCCACTCATCCACAGTGCGATTGGTGGAGGGTCGGGGGTGGGGGCGGGGCTTGGGGGCTCTGTGACCAGGTCACACACTGTTACTTTGAATGTGGTGCTTTAAGCAGAGGTCCATTAATTTACATGGCCATGTAGAAATATGTGAAAAATCTATAGTAAGTCGCCTTGCTTGATGAACCTGATCCGGCGCCTGCGTTGCTAGGCTACGGCTGTACTGTAGATGGCTGACCTGTTTCTCCTCTCCACCAGAGGAAACGGTGGATCCAGGGAACACTAAGCTGAACGGACACGCCAACGGCTCCGTGCCCAACAGCAACGGGTTGCTGGCGCACAACGGCCACAAGGCGGACGAGGCCGGGCAGGCCATCATCACGCTGGAGTTGGCCGACGCACAGGAGAAGCTGTCCGTCAAGGAGGTCTTCAAGAAGGTACGGCGTCCCCCCTCGCCGCCCGAAATCTGCGTGCCGTCCTCACTTTGGCCCGCCCACGGTCTGTCCAGGGAGTCCTGAGAGAGGCGCTCTCCTGGATCACGAGTGGCCCTGACTCAATTCCTCAACGGGTCGTGTTGAGGAAATAAGTCAGGTTTCCGATGGGTTTCTAGATGTGCAGAGTCTCATTAGAATTATTTGTTAATGCACGCAAGCTGAGGAACTGCAGTATTGAGTTGACACATTGCCAGTTCCATGAAATGTTTTGAGTGGAGAGTTCCGCTTCTCATTAAATGTTCCCCCCCAGTCAGCCGTTTGTGTTCTTAGTCCCGTGGCGTGATGTCATTTCCTGCCACACTTTAGGTGTAAACACGCCCCTTCTCTCTCCCTCCCACTTCCCTCTCAGATTTGGGTGATGGCGTTCTGCGTGACCTTCGTCTTCATAGTCACACTGTCCGTGTTCCCCGCCATCACAGTGGAAGTGAACACCCTGTACGAAGGAACAAAATGGGGTACGTGCCCGCGTCTGTAACACACACACACTTCTGGGTGTCTTGTTAAACACCCCATTAAAATAAAAAGACCCTTCTTTCTAGCATTTGTAAATTTGCTTCCTACATAATCTTAAAACGAGGAACCACAATGGAAATAAGCTCTAGAACCCCCCCCCCCCCCCCCCCATGTCATTTTTTATGATTTTTTCTTGGATGAATTGTACATTTTTTAATTAATGGTGTAGTTCAATAAGTCAGTCTGAAGAACAGCTAGTCAGTCTTGTCACACAGCATGTGGTCTCAGCAGCTCTCAAACACATTTAAATATGGCAGACGCTAACGCTAACTGCCCGTGGCGCACTCAGTGCAGAGGAAAAGCGTAATGAAGAGGCCAGCTGAGCCCAGGCTCTTATATCAGCCGTTGGGAGCTCTGGAGGGCCTGGGTGACGTGTTTGGATGTGCCGGCACCTCTGCCGTCAGAGAGAGACAGCAAAAAGGTACTGACTCTCTCTCTCTCTCTCTCCATGCCTCCATCTCTTCCCTCCTTCCTCTCTCTCTCGCTGCCCCTCCTCCGCTCCGTTTTCAGAGGTCTACTTCATCCCCGTGTGCTGCTTTCTCTTCTTCAACATCATGGACTGGCTCGGTAGAACCATCACCACGGTGGTGCAGTGGGTGAGTGGGCGTCCCGCCATTTTACCGCCAAACTAAAACTGAGCAGACAGTTCATCGTTTGCGCATATTTTTTAACTTTCCTGTGAGCCAAAGCCTGAATGATGTCCAGAGGGGTGGTTGAGAGATATTTTCATATAAATGGACTGGGTTAACCAAATATGCATAATTTTTTTACCAGGATATAGCCTGGCTACATACTAGTCGGCTAGAAAACTTTCACTTTTCAACCAAATATAGCCAAGCTTTCACCTGAACGCCTTTTCACTGACTTTTCACTGCAGAAATGTTCACTGGTTTTCAGACAGGGACAGCGGTTGACAGAGAGGTTACAGATAGAGATGGGATCCCCAAAACTGTTCCACTCTGACCTTCTCGTTCGCTGTCCCACTCTCTCTCCTCCCTCCTTCCCTCTCCCTCCCTCCCTCCCTCCCTCCCTCTTGCTCTCTCCCTCCCTCCCTCCCTGTCGGCGCACAGCCCCGGAAGGAGAGCCGCCTGTTCCCGGCGCTGGTGGTCTCGCGCGTGATTTTCATCCCCCTGCTCATGCTGTGCAACATCAGGAACCACTACTACCTGCCGGCGCTGTTCCCCCACGACGCCGTCTTCTCTGTCATCATGCTGCTGTTCGCTGGCACCAGCGGGTACTGCGTGTGCCTGTCCATGACCTACGCCCCGCAGTGAGTCCCGCCACACGCTCTACACACACACACACACACACACACACACACACGCACGCACGCTCTGCACACACACGCACACACGCTGTACACACACACACACGCTCTGCACACACACACACACATGCGCGCACACGCTCTACACGCATACGCGCGCACACGCACAAACGCCTCGCACAGGCGCACACACCGGAACGCACCGGAACGCCGATTCAACTTGCTTTTACGCCCGTGAACCATGTAGTTTCCGGCACTAATGGGTTAAAAAGTTCATGAATAGGCTGAATTGAACCATGCAAACGAAGGCCCCTTCCGGGCAAGTTAGCAATAAAGAAAAGAAAAGAAACTGCACGATTTATACAAGGAATCTGCTTGAAAGCAAGCTAATGAGTCCTATCTGGGAGGGAATGGAGGAGATCAGCGTGGGGTAGAGCTGGAGGAGCTCGTTCTCTGTGGGGTGACACTGATCGGGAACGTGATGAGAGGGAGGAGTCGCAGTACCGGTTACGTAACGATCCTGTGTTTAGCCCAGGGGTGTGTCGGATGGACAGAGTTTAAAGCAGGTGCATCAGGCCACTGGAGTAATTGTAGAGGTTCTTGATGACGTTCATCCCGGCTGACTACTCATACCCCCCCCTTACGGTCCCCTCCCTCTTTCCTTTGCTCTCTCTCTCTCTCTCTGTCTCTCTCTCTCTCTCTCAGGCTGGTGGCTCCTAAAGATGCAGAGACGGCCGGAGCGTTGATGACGTTCTTCCTGGCCCTGGGTCTCTCTCTGGGGGCCGCCCTCTCCTTCCCCCTCAGGCTGCTTGTGTAGGAGAACCCGCCCCTCTTCCACAGAGGGTCACCCCATTGGCCAAGCAAGCATTCGCCACGCTTTCTCCACCAATCACAAACACACTCCATCGTCTCCACAAAAGTCTGAAGAACGTGGCAAGAAGACACTAGAGTTAGGGACAGGCATGGTTACCTTTTAAATAATTAACTTCCCATCGTCAAAGTGCATTCCTCAAGACCTGCAAAATAAAGGGAGAGAAGTATTCGTTTTTTAAAAATATGAACATTGTAACGTCTGGAAAGGTCAATCTTGCAGCAATTTCCCCGGCAATTATACAAAAAAGCCTCCGTCTCCACATGCCCACCGTCTCCTCAAATCACGGATGCACACCTCGGCCTCCACCAACTGTAAACGTGCGCTGCTCCACCAATCCGAAGGACAGTACAGAAAATCGTGGCATTATAAGAGTAAGTCTCTGATGACTGACAGGCATGTTAGCCTGACTGACCTGCTGAAGACTGTATAGTGGCAAGTGCGAGGTGAATGTAAATTTCAGGTCAGTGCTGGAACGCTGCTTCTGTTTTTGACGTAGTAATTATCTGATGTTGAATGCACTGCTCGGACCTTCGTACACCTGTTCTGCCACAGGTTTACAATTCGGCTTCCCTGGCCCTCAGATCACCACACCAGCATTTATAGGGTAAAATAGGAGGCCCTGACTGGCCCGTGGGAAGAGGTCAATAGATGTTGCTGTACGTTATTTTGTTTTTAAGAAAGGGCCCTTTGGGAAGGTGTGTGTTTGTGTAACCCTGCTGCCCTCTGAATCTGAGGTAAATCTGCACTATTTTCGAAGATCAAGGGACCTTTTTATTATTTTTTCCGGTTTTATTTTTTTAATTGATTTTTCTGGCATTTTAACTATTTTTATTATTGTTTAGCCTACTTTTAATTTTATTTCAAAATTGCAGACCTGCCAACCTACACGCATTTTGTGTACCAACCACGCAATTCTTGGTCAAAATACGCAGGTACGAAATGCCAGCTGAAACTACGCAAAAAAAATGATTAGTGTAATTTAATTACGGAAAACAATCAATCAATACAAAACAATACCGTAGATTTATTCGGTATTTAAACTACATCCCTCGGATTGAACCAGATGCTACGAATTTGTGATTGTGGTTCTGTAACCCCTCCCCGACCCACTCAACATCCACTGATAAACAGCGGTACTTCATTGCATTGCTGAGGTAAAATGGGAAGTGGGGAGTAATAATCAAGCACAAAAATGTGACCGTAATGTTAACATATAAAATGTTAAAACATGTTCGGTAACTTTACGAGATGATGCATTTTAAGGGGTATATGCTAATGGGATAAATTTGTGTATACAGTTGGCCGTAGTAGTAGCTCGCATACGATTTAGCCTCTTTACGAGACGTGTGAATAACTGATTGAGTAATTTAGCTGCAGTAACTCAAACGGAGACTCCCTGTTCAAACTTTGAATCGCGCACACTCTGTTGGAGCAAAGTGACCATTGCGTTGTTTGTTGTGACCAAGGTGTTTGACTATAGACTGCTGACGTAGCAAATAATTCCTATTATTGCAGCCAGTCACCCGACCAGCCTTGCAGTTAGAAAATAATCATGACGTCAGATGACGAGGATACTAACAAGGAGAGAGAGCATTGGACATATTTATTGATTTACTTCTGTTGCTATCAATGCTGTTATTGTTATATGTTGTTACATTTATCATTATTATTTTACATATTATATATGTATGCTTTGGCAATAATTACATTTGTATTTCATGCCAATAAAGCAACTTAAATTGAAAAATTGAAATTGAGCAGCAGACCCACTAAAAAGAAGCGAGTCCATGCCCCCCAGAAGTTCCTCACAAAATATCATGAGCAATGGCCGTGCCTCCGCCCCTCAAAACTGCCGCACCATGCATTTTGCATTATGATTTTGACATTAGCCACCAAGGAGCTTCGGGTAATAATTTAGCTAAACCTCTAGTTACAAAAGCCTACATTCCTAGATAATTTTTGAATACTTTTTTTTCATTAGGCCTATATGATGTGTGCCTATATAAGCTGATTAAATTATTTAATTATTAAATAAAAATGGAAATCATGAACATAAACTTGGTTTTATTCATAATTGACAGTTTTACATCACAAAATAAGTTTTTGTAAATACTTGAAAATGAAAACATGTTACAATATACAAAATAAATTATTTCCATTTTTATTAAATAATTGAATGCAATTCACTTATGGTTATCAGTTTGTATAAGCACACATATCATATAATGAAATATTAATCATGAAAAAATTGTTTTAATTGTTTAATTGTTAAGCAGGTGTACTCAAACCTTTGACTTTAGAATCAGGTCAAATTATACAATTTTGCCTGATCACTTCAACAGTCAAAACTAGAATGATGAAGAAAGGGTCCGTGTATGCGTGTGTGTGTGTGTGTGTGTGTGTCTCTTGCACTGTCGTGTGCAAAGTGAAGTGGTGCGAAAACATGTGAACTAAGCGTTACACTGACTGTTGTGGTACTCAAAATATTTTGAGGTTGGCAGGTCTGAAATTGTATTTTGAAATGTGTATGAGTGTTTTAAATGTTTAAGTTTCTTAGTACAGTGTTATTTTGTGCAGGGTGATTTTATGTTATTTATTAGTGTTTTTTGTCAGCATTGGTTCCAGTAAAGGGGGGACACTAAACGAAGAATAGGCACACTTTTAGGGATTTTGTAGTTTTTTGGATGGGTCATTCGATTGACGTCCCCCGCTTCTCAGCTTCCTGTCTGCGATTCCTCGCTACATGTTGCACGCGTCCTGTCCGACTCACGTTTGCTGAGCCAAGCCTGCCCATCGGAAAGATTGGCATCCTCCTTCCTTCCTTTCTTCTTTTGGCGGTGTGGGCGGGTTCTTCACTGCTGCCCCGCCCTATTTTGCGGTGGGCACAGAGTGCGGGACTGCCTCCATCCCGGTTTTCGGCACAGCTGGCATCAGGTTCCGGACGTCCACACCTTTGGGGTCCGTGTGAGAGGATGGACACTGAAGCCCCGCCCATTAAAAAAATTTAATTCAATGAATTGCTGCAGTTATGTCAGTTAGTCATTCATTTATCACCACCAGGTCTGTGAAAGAGACTGACGACAGTGTGTATGTTCGTTAACATTTGTCGTGTTTGATTCAGTGAAGCGTACTAGACCGTGCCATCAATTTGGAATAACAATGGCTGAAATGATGTGACAATCGCTGCTCATGTTGGCAGGCTAGTAACTGTGTGAAATCGACACAAATAAAAGATCGATATTTTTCACGTGTGTGTGAGAGGGGAGAGTATCTATGTTCCCAGGGTCCTATGTTCCCAAGGTCCTATGTTCCCCAGTTCAGTATTCTGTTAACACACATTAACCCTCCTATTGTGTTCAGGTCATATTTCATAAATATTATCCTGGACCTTGGGAACATAGGACCCTGGGAGAGCACACATGTAGAGCTGGGGAACATAGGACCCTGGGAACATAGGACCCTTTGTCATGTGCCATATAAATCTGGGGAACATAGGACCCTTTGTTATGTTCCCATTATGTGCCATATAAATCTGGGGAACATAGGACCCTGGGAACATAGAAATGACCCCGTGTGTGAGAGCTGGTGAGGCGCTCGTCATTAGACTGTCCCTGAAAGGGAACATGTATGAGACTAAACCATGTTCGTAATATTGATTTTTCATTCGTACTTACTAACCAGCCTTTCTGAAATTAGTGTGTGAATCTAGGAGCGTGTTCATTTAAATATGGGGCCATTGGTTGAGCAGGATTATGTGAATGAATTCCAGCTAGTGGAAATGCAAGGTGGGTGAATAACTGGTTTTTAGTTGCGCAGACTCTTTTAGGTTTCCTGGGCAATAGGCCCATATGAACACCGAATAACAAGTGGACGAAGTGAATGAATTTTGTTACATCTACTTCTCTGTATTTTCTCGCTAGAATGCTTTTGAGGTAGTTTTGGCTTTGTCGGTACTTGAACTATTTTGTGATGACATTACATAAAAGGATAGATAATCGTTTGAGTGAAAGTTTACATTGTTCCAAAAGAATTGATTTCCTCATTTTTATTTTTGGTAAAATAAAATTTTACTGACAAAAAAGTGTTTCCTCTTTCCATTACATATTTTAAGAATTAAAACAGGATGATTATTGCCACAATGGTCATATTCACATGAAAAAAGGCTAACTAGGTGAAAATACATTTTGCTGTTCAGTCCTTTAAATATGAATGAATTCTCTTTAACACACATACTTCCAGATGCAGCTGATCGTAGATACAATGCATCAGTTGAAGCCATAAATGTTTAAGCGTATCGGCTAGTATCCTGTTTTCGATATTTCTGCTCCAACAAGCCAGGACTTGATCAATAAGATACAGCATCAAGTTATATTTGTTTGGTAGAAAGGTCCATTTTGCACTCCGGAAAAAAAATAAAGACAAAATTGAAGACTTGACTTTGAAATCATGGGAAGTAGGCCATCTGAATATTTCCTGAACTCCAGGACAACATTTCAAAAGATTGTGAGAGCCGTTTGAACTGTCCTTAGCTCTGGCTGTAATGTTTTGTAAATGCTACTCTTATGATCTTATTGAATGGAATATAATTGGTTTTGGACTGAGATAAGAACAGAACAGACTGTAATAGCATGCAATGCATGTAATAACACAACACACAAACACTCATTCAGGTTTGCACATACAGCACCCACACAGTGCAGCATTGGCAGGTTACATGATATTTTGAAAGAACTACAACCAGGCTTCATTTTTAAAATAAGAAATAAAACAAAATCAGACCTACGATTTTTTGGCGTGAAGATTTTGGGGGGGGGGGGGACAATTTTCAACAATCAAAAAAATAATTTTTGTAAATAAAACCATGACAAGAGAGGCCAATTCCCCAAATCATTTATTGAAAAACCAGCAGTCACTGGCCTGTTATTTTTCCTTGGCGAGAAAAAATGTCATAAAGAACCCTGGCAAACTGAGGAGCTGCGTGTGCTGTGCACGTTATCATGGCGACGAGGCGGAAGCGAGCCAGCACTCCAGGCCGAGCGCAGAGCGGCAAGGCGACTCGGCGTTTAAATACTGCGTGTAAACAGACGGGGGGCGGAGGACAGACGCACGGACAGATGAGGGACGCTCAGGAAAAGCCGATTAACAGAACAGTCTGGGGGAGAAGGGGAGGGGCATCTTTTCCACTTCTGTAAATGCTTCAGCTCGTGTATTTTCTCTTCCTCTGAAGACAATGAATGACGAACGGGGGGAGGGGAGGCTCCCGCAGATCCACGCCGCCCCCCCCTCCCCGGTTTCTCTTGCGCTCGTCTTCTTTTTCACCGCTTCTTTGGTGGAGTAGCTGTTCGGGGTGGGGTGACGGGACGCCCCGAATTCATCCCTCCATACTGATACTTGGCTTTCTTCTCAGACGGCTTCAGGATCTGCAGAGAGGCAGAGGCATTTCATCAGGAGTTACTACTACACTTCGTGACTGCTGGGCCCCGGAAAACTAATTTAAACATTATGAATTCATAAAGCTGTGTATTTCATAATTGATCCCAGCCTTTCTCTCAGAACTGATCTGCAATGGCCCCATACACCTGAGCAAACGTGTAGGACTCACCTGGCTCAGACAGAGTCATGGGTTCAGCAGTCCACACTGTTTATTTTTGATAACATGCCACTCCCTTCACAGGACAAATGTTCGGACCGGTTTGTCCTACAGATGCTATCTTGATTTAAAAAAAACGGCTTTATTTTTAGTTTGCAACTATGATATGCTGAGAGAAAAACACTTTCATTCTGTGCTTCTCCGCAAAGAACCATAAAGTCTGCTTGCCTTTATTTCAGCGTCGAGTATGCGCTATGTGTGACACCTTCACTCGCCAAAAATGATTCTGTACTTGAGCAGAATGTGTTTAGACCATCCAGTTTCCCTTGGCTAGTTTAGCTGAAGATCTAATGCCATTTCTCACGGTTAGCTGAAACAGAGGTGTCCTCTCTGACGATGGAACCACGTGATGTCATAATGAGGGGAGTGAGATGACATAATGCAGCGTCACCATGGAAATAAAAGCAGTCAGTGCAGGCCCCAGGCATTCTACTCCACAGCAACACAAAGCTGGTCTGTGAGAATGCCCCACAGGCCCCAGCTTTAACCGCGGCCCAAAGTCGCAGTTTAGCCTCGGCGGACGAGCCCACCGGTTGCCGGGACGCGGTGGCACGGGTGCGAGCCGGCTTTACCTGGAAGGAGCACATGAGGGTCTCGTCCACGCTCATCATCCCGCCCGCGTTGTCAAACTCGCCGCAGTAATTTGGGGCGGAGAACAGAGTCACCAGCTGTCGCTTGGCGAAGAACTCATAACCGTCTTCCACCACCTGGAGACAGACCAGTTAGCACTGTTAGCATATATACACTGCCTGCAGCGTCAGTTTCTATATCAGTTCCCTGTCTATGTGCAATGCAGTTATAGTCTAGTTCTCAAATCTGGCCCTCGAGGCCAGTACATTGTCATAAATTTCCTGACTTAGCCTATACTTACTGTGTGAACTAGACTTGATGTTCATGGCTATGGATAACCGACCTTCAGTATGCACTTAATGTACATCGCTTTGGATAAATAAAATGTAATGTAATGCAAAGAAGGGACACAACAGGTGTAGGTGCAGGTATAGGTGTAGATGAAGGTATAGGGGCAGGTGTAGGTGCAGGTATAAGGGCAGGTGCAGGTGTAGTAGGGGCAGGTGCAGGCGTAGTAGGGGCAGGTGCAGGTGTAGGTGTAGATGCAGGTATAGGGGAAGGTGCAGGTGCAGGTATAGGGGCAGCTGCAGGTGTAGTAGGGGCAGGTGCAGGTGTAGTAGGGGCAGGTGCAGGTGTAGTAGGGGCAGGTGCAGGCGTAGTAGGGGCAGGTGTAGTAGGGGCAGCTGCAGGTGTAGTAGGGGCAGGTACAGGTGTAGTAGGGGCAGGTGCAGGCGTAGTAGGGGCAGGTGCAGGTGTAGTAGGGGCAGGTGCAGGCGTAGTAGGGGCAGGTGCAGGTGTAGATGCAGGTATAGGGGGAGGTGCAGGTGCAGGTATGGGGCAGGTGCAGGTGTAGTAGAGGCAGGTGCAGGCGTAGTAGGTGCAGCTGCAGCTGGCGGGGACCGACGGCGGTTCTGGCGGACCTGGTGCGCTCTGCAGATCAGGTCCAGGTCGTGGCGGTTGAGGAACTTGCTGACCACGTCGGCCCCGAAGGTGAAGGACACGCCGCGGTCGTTCTCGCCCCAGCCCTGGACGTCCTTGTCAGGGTCCGACCAGAGCAGGTCACACAGCAGACCTGCGACAGGAAACGCAGGCCATTTAGGGACCACAGCCACGTTTCATCTGCTGCACTTACCATACAGGTGGAAAATCGCACCTATTTTAAAGTCATTTTTGCCATTTTATATTTATTGTTTTTCTTATTTTTTATTCTTGTCAAGCATATAAAACAAACTGAACTGAACTGAGAGTCAGGCTAAAGTGAAAGAGGGTATTAAAAGAGAAAAGTATCTTCCAAATAAATGTAATGTAATATGCCAATGCAATGCAAGCTGGGAACTCCTAACTGAAAATAATGTTGTTATTGCAGATGTCTTTTGGATGCCAACGATGCACAATTAAATCTAAAAATGTAACAGAGTGTAGCAAAATTACAGCATAAAACAGATGTTATCCATGGTAGCACATTAAACCAAACAAGCAAAACAAAGAAACAAAAAGCACCATGGCAACAGTCGAATCATATTTCAGTTTTACGCTAATGGGTTCTGCCCCCTGGTGGCCTTTTCTGGCAACTGCACAGGAATAAAAAAACCTCTACGGTAAATGTGCCAAAAAGAAAAACTGAGCATAACTGGAGTTTGTGTCTCTGTGTCTTGCCCCGTACACACAGTCTCTGAGTCTGTGTGTGCAGGGCAGTTAGCGTAGGTACAGGTAGAGGGGTAGGTGTGGCCCTACCTGTGTCTGGGACGTCAGTGGGCCTCATGATACGCCGAATCTGTTCCATAGACTGCAGATCAGGTGACAGACCTGCCAGCACAGAGAAAGACACGTTAGAGACACTTCTTCCCAACCAATCAGAACACAAGGAGGAGAGGAGCTGATTAAAGACATCATTTCCCAGCCAATCAAAACACGATCTCAAGGAGCTGATTAAAGACAACTCCTCTCAGCCACATCAGAACTTAACAAGGAGAGGAACTGATTAAAGGCATCTCCACCTAGCCAATCGGAACTTAACGAGGAGAGGAACTGATTAAATGCATCTCCACCTAGCCAATTGGAACTTAACGAGGAGAGGAACTGATTAAATGCATCTCCACCTAGCCAATCGGAACTTAACGAGGAGAGGAACTGATTAAAGGCATCTCCACCTAGCCAATCGGAACTTAACGAGGAGAGGAACTGATTAAAGGCATCTCCACCTAGCCAATCGGAACTTAACGAGGAGAGGAACTGATTAAAGGCATCTCCACCTAGCCAATCGGAACTTAACGAGGAGAGGAACTGATTAAAGGCATCTCCGACCCAATCACACTACTCCTTTCAAATCATGACAGAACCAGTTTCTAAAGCCAGATCCCCTCAGCAATAAAGTCATATAAACTATATAATGGTGAGCTATTACATTCAAATTACAATGATTTTAATGATTATAATGTCTGCATGTAATTCATTAGATAAATTAAGAAGACGTATAAAACAATATACTGACACACAGACACAGGTGAACACCAGATAAACCACTAGACGTGAGGACCCAGGCAGACACAGACTGCAGGCAGACCACAATCTACCTCCATGGCAGCAGAAGATCTTCTCGTCGACGATGGCGGCGATGGGCAGGCAGTTGAAGCAGTCGGTGAAGGTCTTCCACAGCTTGATGTTGAATCGTCGCTTACCTGCGAGACGGGGCGGGGGGGCGGGTTAACGAGCAGCTAACGAACGGGACTCATACACACCAGGGGAGGAGCAACACTCTTCACCCCAAATGCTTCGTTAAATATTTGCTTGAGGAAACCGCTCATGTTTACGGTTTGTGTTTGATTTGATTTGTATTTGATTGCTAAGGTGAACATACAATAGAAAATAATAGGTTATGCGGAACTGCCACGTCTACCAGCCCCCTGCCAGCTTTCCCTCAAGCCTCAAGCGGCTGCACACACCCTCTCTCTCACACACACACACCCACAACCACACCCACACCCACCCAAACACACACACACACACACACACACACACCTTCTCTCTCACACACCCACAACCACAACCACAACCACACACACACACACACACGGCCCAAAAATAAATGCTGAACCCTCAAGGCAAATCAGACTACTATACGAAATGACAGGGCTCAATTTCAGAGGAAGATCAAATTCTTAATTCCAATTCAAGAAAAGCTGGTCAGAAACAAAATTAAAACTGAACACAGGTAACAGAACGGTTTTGCTGTCAAAACACGACAACTGCCCTCTCATTACTGGTACAAACAATACGCTAAAGTCACAGATCTTACATACAAACTGTGTGTGCTTCTTAAGTCAAACTCATGTCAGAAGCCATAGATGTGCCTGGCGTCTGCCTGAGAGTGTGCATGCATGTGAGCATTAGTGTACGCTTGTGCGTGTGCGTGCGCGTGTGCATGCGGGCGCGCATGCGTGTGTACACGCGTGTACACGGCTCTCACACTCGTCGTAGAAGCCGTATATCCTGTTGATGGAGGCGCACTCGTGGTTCCCCCGCAGCAGGAAGAAGTTCTCGGGGTATTTGATCTTGTAGGCCAGCAGCAGGCAGATGGTCTCCAGGCTCTGCTTGCCTCGGTCCACGTAGTCCCCCAGGAACAGGTAGTTGGCCTCCGGGGGGAAGCCCCCATACTCGAAGAGCCGCAGCAGGTCTGTGTACTGCCCGTGGATGTCACCTGGGGAGGGATGGAGGGGAGGGGGGAGAATAAAGGAAGAAGAAGAGGACAGAGAATGACAACATCTATTCACAAGCGTGACAATGTCAGCTGAACAACAGAGCTCTTGTGCCCAAGTTTAGAAGTCATAATCCGGTCATAGACTTTCTGGTAAAAACCCAAAACTTTTCGAACAGCCTCCTTGTGGCATTCTCACACATGCATTGGTTTTTAGCTGGTCTGGAATATTATATTCTTGCTAATGCCAGTGCTAAAAGCATTGTGGCATAAGGGGCCATATTGTTATCCACAGAGAGAAGGCTTCAGTTGTCACGGTAGCCTCTGTATTGTTATACAGAGGCTGTATTGGAAGAGAGGTGTGCTAGTTTACACTCTTCTGAATTAACAGAAGCCCTTGTTGACATGAGATGGGCCAGCTGTATAAATCCATCCATCCATTGTGTCTACCCGCTTATCCTTGTCAGGGTCATGGGAAGTGCTAAAGCCTATCCCAGCATGCACTGGGCGAGAGGCAGGAACTGCTATATAAATGTTATTGTTATTGTATAAATGTTAAATTAGATGAAGATTTGTATTTTTTTATAAATGGCTACAGATGAACAAACAGAAACCACTAAGAGAGAGAGAGAGAGAGAGGGGCTTACTTACCACATATTTTGAGTGGCGCCTCCAGCTCCAATAAGATGGGCTGGCTGAGGAAGATCTCTCTGGACTTGATGCACAGCCCCCTCACCTCCGCCTCTGTCATCTGCACGATCTTCCCGGGGCGACATCCCCGCACTGTGGGGAGGGGGGGAAGGGGGCAGAGAGAGGACTGTGAGAACATGGACCTCACACACTGCTGGGACACATACCACCAACAACCTAAACGGAGGAAAGCACCCAACAGCAGCGGAACAACAAAACCAACAGTCTATCAGCCAGGAGGGCGCATGGTGCGATGTGCTGGAAGAAAGCAGGCTGGCAGTGAAGCACAGCCCAGTACTTCAGTAACTAGGCTTGTACAGTACACGCCACCGTAACGCAAAGGCTGCGGGTTTGATTCCCAGTTGGGGCACAGTCGTACCGTTGCAGTGAAATATCCAGCTGTATAAATGGATCGTACGTTGAACTGAATCTGTGCAAGTCATCCTAGATAAGAACATCTCCTAAATGTCTGAATGTAATGCCTGTGGGTGTGAACGTGTGTGCCTGACTGAAAGATTCACACTAATGGTGCTGGATCCCCTCTACTGCTCTTCTATTCATAGTCTAATCGAGACTATTTTAAACATTGCGCCCAATTTTTCCCCTGTACCCACACAAGGATGACTGCAGCTTCTTGTTAAAGTCAAGCTGCCATAATGAAACCACAACCCACCCATCCTTAACACTAAAAATCCTCACAATTAAGGATTTATACGTAGTACACGCATACATACTAAACAGTCAACCAATTAGGTTGGCTTTTAATGAACCAGTTCTCAGTCTAATCATGATAAACAACACAAATACAAAACATCCTCCCATACTGGGCATTGCTCATGTCACAACTAACATTGTCCCAATGACCATGACATGCACTTTTGTCCGTCGCTTTGGATAAATAAATGTAATGTAATGTAACATGAGCGGGAGGGTTGGGGACACTGGGGAGGTTCAGTTCCTGTTTATTTGTTCCCGTCTTTGTGCACGTGAGTTTTGTGCCCCGTTCTAAAGCAGACAGAACGGATACTCTGAAGACATAACGTCCCATATCAGCACATGGAGTACCGTATAAATCAGGGGGGGGTCAGGGAAGTTTTGGCGCAGCGAATGAGTCAGCAGTTTGTTTGCTTGTCATTTTCCCATTTTAGCATTCCCCTCCCACTCCCTTTACTCAAGTGCTTGTGCACATCCTGCAGGACATTACAAGGAACTGTAACCCTAACAGTAGCAGCACAGCCAGGCTTTGTCTTCCTGTTTTACCAGTGACTCACTGACCCAGAGTTGAACCAATCATACCCTTGTGCTCAATCAGGAATAAGTATCTGATTGTCAGCGATTGACAAGGTGGCAACGCCCATTACAGGTTTACTGAAACTCAACGAACAAACCGACACACCTTTACCGTCCCTGAACGCCATCATGTGCTGTCTGGCTTTCACAAATTAATGCTGTCCTTCTGAACAAAACCAGGACTGGCACTGCCTGGCGGCTACAGCGACCAATCAAACCGCTGTTCAGAATGGGCACTGTAAAAATATATATATTTTTTTATTTACACTTTTTTGGAGGTTTCCACATTTCCTGAGAAACTCTCAGACCCACTTCTATTTTGACTGAAACTACCAAACTAGTAACGAACTGAAACTAGTTTCCTTAAAGAGAACTAGGCGTTATCTGATTGACAGGGAATCCAAGGGGCTTGCGGGAGACACAGGGGGCGGGGGAACGGTTGCCAGGCTACTCAACAGGCTGGTTGAATGGCATTCCAGTCCCACATATCACCTGCAACACCCTCATGTGGATGACATTGACAAGCAAACACAGGAAGTGGAAACGTTGAGAATGAAATACCTTCCCATTTGAAGAAAATACCAGGCTGAACTATCCCTGAAGTATACTACAGTGTACTTTAGCATACTTGCCATATAATTAAAGGGTATACAACGATAGGTCAACTTCCAAGTATGCTGAGGTATACCATTTTGTCAAATGGGATTTTAGATGTTAAGAACTTCCATCCTCCTCGCTTCAAAAATAAAAATCTAACAAAAAAAAAAGAAACTGCTCCAGTTAATGAGCCAACAGTAAGCTAAAAGTGAGGGCTTTGATTCCAGGTGACGCTAACTAGGGAACGCCCATGCGTGCTAAACGCTCAGAGCTCCAGCACTGTGAATGGAGGCACTGCTGATGGCTCCCACTCCAACATGGGGCTCAGTACTCAGTGCTCACGCCTGGTCAGGCCCTCAGCTGATAAGCGCTGGTTTGGTAATGGAGTGTTTATGTATGTGTGCGGTGTGTGAGTGGAGGGGGGGACACTGGTCTGTGCAGGCGATACCATATATGGTCATAGTTTGGAGGATGCTGGGCGGAGGAGGAGGGAGGCCGAGAGCAGCTGGAAGGTCCTGAGCGAGAACGTGCCATATAGCACAGAGGGTGGTGGGGGGTATTACTAATAAATCTTTATGATTTATTTGTAACAAATTAAAATTTATTTATATTTTATTACCCCCCTCAGGCATCTTATCAAAATGAATTTACACTAGCACTAATGTGCTGGATACATTCATTGTTGGACCATAGGTGGTGGCTAAGGCCACAGCAGCAGAGATGCAGCTGGGCATCTGAACCCAGAGCCACGCCCTCCCCCCCTCCCTAAGGGTTTTGTCTGCATGGGGCGGGGTGCAGTAGCAGGGCGTAACAGTGTGAGCAAGGTGACAGAATGCCACAGCTCTCAGCTGTAGCCAAGAACGCCCCCGCCCATACCCCCTCCCCCCTCCCCGCAACCTCGCCCCTCGCTTCTGGACTGGCAATGGGAAATAATGCCCCCCCCCCTCCCGACACTGGATCCACAGTGGTAAACACTGACCGCTCTGGAACGGGGGTGAACTCTGGTCACAGGTCACAATGGTGCCTTTATGGAGAGCGATCCCAGTTCGGCGCTGCGGTCCGAGCCCCCCGAGCCCCCGAACCCCGTCTGCCCCCCCCTCCCCCCCCACCACCCCACCGGCAGAGCCGTGTAGAGATGGGACACGCACACAAACAACACGCTACGAGCACGCACACAACGGGACCCTTTGTGCTGCAGCCCTCCCACTCACATCAGGCCTGCGTTTCCAATGACTTCTCCACTGACGTTTCAACTCAAACTGCACAATACTCCGGCCTTATTTTCACTGCTGCAGCAGTCCAATTCCCGTGAGACTGGGCTGAAGATGGAGGGGGTTGGTGGTGAATGCGTTTTGGCAGTGAATACCGGTGGCTTAATGTACCGGGCACTGAGCCAGCGTTAGCAATATTAGCTCTCAGACAGCACTGGACTTGACAGTAAATGGCAGTAAATGACACTTCGCTAGCGCATTAGCAAGAAGGAAAGGGTGCAGACTAGGTCCAGTCACATTCACAGTACGGGATCCGGTGTGAGGCTCCACACTCACGCGCACTCAAACCCGGTGATCTGGCGCGAGACACAAGGACAACCAGCTCCGAATGTGCTGGAGAAAATCACTTAAGACCCGCCTACCTTTCCAGTGAGCCAATCACTATGTGGCCTATAGGCCTACACCATACACAACAAGGCTGTTGCACACCGCATCCCAAACTCCTACACCAGACACACTCTAATCTGGCCCTCGAGGTCAGCACTACTGCCCGAGGTCAGCACTTTCTTCCTCACAGAGACATTGATCGAACTATTAATTGATTGGCCAGAGACTGAACCTGCCTGGTGTCCCTGGTTTAAATCAGTCCTGATCAGAGGGGAGGAATGAGAAGCAGCAGCACTACTGGCCTCGAGCCCCAGATTTGGGCATCCCTGATCTAAGCACTTTTGATTATGGATTTCCAGGTTAGTTCTCGTCAGATGATGTAGGGCAGGGACCTTAAACTCAACTCCTGGAGGGCCGCTGTGTCCGCCTGTTTTTGATTATGTTCCTGCACTGAAGCGCTTCATTTAAGTCACTGATTGGCTGAAGAGTCCACACGCCATGGTTCCAAAACCTAAACTGGCTGCAGACTGAAAGGAAAACACAAAAACCCAGCAGAGGCTGTGGCCCGCCAGGACCGGAGTTTGAGATCCCCTGACCTAGGGCTTGAGAGCCCACCTCTTCAACACTGTGGTGTAACGGAACAGGCTGGAGAAGGATGTGTAGAAAGTGCTGTTACTTCTCTCCTTTCACCTGTGTGTACCGGGTACGTACGTACATGCATGTACGCGCACGTGCGTGCGTCAGTGACTGTAAAAATACCGTTACTAGCAGAGACAGCTGTGACCATTGACATTTGGATGCGAAGCAGAGAGCAACTTGGCAGAGCTACAGGAATCTGAAGAGACAGAAAGGAACAGCCATGAACCAAACATTACCAGCTACGTGGCTAAGGAATCATTTTTATTTTCCACTTCTGCGTTTTCCCTCTGGGATAATACAGACAGCATGCTGATGTCATCAACCTTTGCATGGAAACCAGAGAGGGGGCTCTGCCAATTTAGGAGTACGTTGGTAATAAGATACAGAACAAGTATCTTCTTACCAAAGTATAAGGGGCGGATACTTTTTGGGCCGGCCTATATTTCTGGGGTCCCTGACAGTATCAAGAGGTTTAGCTAGAAGATATCCCCATTCACTGTTGCTGTTTTTCCTATTAAGATGCAGGAAGTCATAGATCCTGGTAGAGGGGGTCTGGTGGTGGAGAAACTTAGACACACTTGCCACACCTCAATGAACACATAGCTGCAATTGAGCTCTTCCGGAATGTTGATGACATGACAGCAGGGAAAATTAATTTGGGACCTGTGCAGGGCTGGAACTACACCTCCCCCCAAAAACATATCCTTCCATCCATACTTCCTTTTCTTTCTTCCTCTGTCCTAACAATATGAAGGAAAACAAACATCCTTCCCTCCGATGCTGTCGTTTGAACTCTGTTTTCATCTGTTACTTTGATTACATCTGGTTTTAGAGCACAACAATAACTGTAGATCTTTGGGGGTTTGACCATAATTTTTGAGGTGAGTTCTGCACACCTGGCAACACCTGCTGTAACAAGCATGGCAAACATTCCTTGGTTTCCCCGTACCTACCAGCCAAAATAGCGCCAGTATCAGGCAAGACTGGAGACGCTGACCGCAAACCGTTGCGTAACACTGATTTGGATCATAAAAAGGCATTTGCCCTCATGTTCTGGCAAATTCCGTTATAACTAACGTGACTTTTGCTGCCAAAAACGAAGCCAGCTTGTGGTACACTGTAGCAGGCGAACTGTTCGGAGAGCCCATATTTGGCCAACTTTAATTTTGACGTCAGAAGGGGACTGGCTCAGAATGGGACTTTGATCACATTTGACATGGGGGAGCTTCAGAATTCCTTTGTTATGTCACGTGAAGGAATGTAAAATTTTCTGAACGCAGAATCGTAAACAATAAAATGTGCCCAGTTCATCTATATGACTTTTTTATGGTTTATTCGGGCTAGTTATGCTTAATATGCTCAACGAGTCCATCTACATCCGAGTAAAAGTCCACTGTAAAATTCGCAATGATAAAAAATAACGTTAAATAAACTAAGACTGATTAAATTAAATTGATGTGAGTTGCATTAGCGAAATGTTGTTTCTTTGTTTCTGGAAATTCTTAATTTAAGAACTGCAAATCCAGAGCCGTTCCCCTTTAACCTAACGCTATACTGCTAATATGTCTGTATTTCAGTTTTTAAGCTTTAAGTGCCAGGCTTTGAAATACATTTCCCCATTATTTGTGACAACACTTAACATCGAAATGGATGCGTGCAATAAAAACAAAAGCAATCAACCGATACCAACAATACATTAGTACACAAACTGCATAGTAATGCTGAGTATATTTTTGTGATGTTGGCCAATGCTGGCGAAGAGACGAATTTATGAAAATAACTTTCCATTATTCATTCAACATTAAACAAGAAACACAAATCAGTTGCTTTCCAATTATCTAGCACGTCACCCACCAAAGCAAACTCATGAAATTGCTATGCAGTTAACATGTCAAATCAAATATCCATGGCGTAGCCTCGAACTTAGGCTATCAATCACAGGTTAACCAATCAGCCGACCGGTCTAATTGAAAACAATAATTTTGCTGTGAATATGCTACACTATATAACTACTACACAAATTCAGTTATACCCCACATCCAATTTGTAGGGCAGATTTTGACACGACGGTGGACAAAAAGTAGCCTAACTTAAGTAACACAAAGGTGCTAGCAGAAACAATCGATGTAGCTAGCTAACTAGCTAGCACCTATAGATAACTCGGTATGCTTGTTGTGACAGGACGTGACAATTAATTCAATAAAAAAGTTGGTTTTACTGTTCGCTATTTTGTCACTGCTGAAACGGAGGACATTTTCCCCTGGAGAAATGGGCGTGAGCGCTTTAATGACCGGAGAGTGAACGGGCAAGTATCACATCAACTCTGGGCTTTTCTCTACCAAGGCAGGCCTCCTTACAGGACTTGGGCGGGCCACCAGTCCTGCACTGTCGTTTGGTCACTGCCGCATATTAAGAGAAAACACCGTTCCTATTTTTCCAGAACGGCTAAGCACAATTATAGCCAGGAAAAAACAAGGAAGCAAACTCACCTTCCAGCAGCCTGGAGATAAGCGAATCCACATCCAACTCCCCTTCCGCCATTTTTGTAGTGTGGCTAGATAGCGTCAGAGCTCAGGGGTGCCTCACGAAGGGAGAGTTTATTTCCTCATCGCTGACTAAGCGCACTCGGCTCTGGTTAATCCAAAGGCTCCAAACAGAGCGTCTACTCCAATCGCTGGCCGGTGCGCGCAACATACAAAGAGGAAATATATAATGCATCTCACTCAGTATTCACAGCCAGTGGTCGCCCCTTGCAGAACAGTGGCCCTGTGTTGTCGCTCTGTCTTTCTTTCGTATTTAGCGAAGGAGAAAATGTTGATTTGGCCTCGTAAAACAGTTTAATTAGCAATTTCACATTGAGTATAGCCAGTGCCTAAGACCAGAGACCACCCTCCCCCAGCCAAACATAGTATGTGAAAATTTTCAATATTAATTTCACTATTTGTACCAGTTAACACATTGTATTGGTCTACAAAATATTTTCCATGAAAAAAAATAAGCAACAAAACAATGCTCCTCATGACCATCAGTGAAATAGAATAGTTTCACCAATCAGTGGAGTGGGTCCATTACATAAATAAAGATAGCTTTCTGAATAAAAGGTGGGAGCGTTATTAAATGACCCTGTTCCATTTACAATAATTCACTGAAATATAATCCTACGATTGCAGTGAATCTGACACAGCCTGCTCAATACCACCTGAAAAAATAAAACAAGGACTCAAACTGGAATGTTTTAAGCCTTTTAGATAGACCATAGTTTTAGCAACACATTTCTATGATAAGACTTTACACTTATCTTGTCTACCTTATGCCATCCATGATCAGATTATGTCATAATCATTCATAAATATGCATTCAATTATTCACATAATTAAGGAACTAAACACGTTTGTTGCTACATGCCTGTCTATAGTTCTCCTTTCAGATAAAAGCTAGGCAAACACAATGGATACCTGGGCCAGGCTATATTCTGGCTGCAGATTTATAATGATGAAATTGAAAGCAGGACTGATAGTACAGCCCATTTTTATTTGAGGAAGAGGAAACCATTTTTTATTGTTTTCCTCCTAGACTTCGACAGCAGCATTTTTAGTTCATTTAAAAAGAAGTGTCCCAGCCAATAGTTTTTTATAAATGGGTTTATATGTGGGTTAACAAACAGAGACAGTAGTAAAGTACCCATCCATCCATCCATCCATACATCCATCAGTTCGTAGTCTAAACTAGTTTGTATTCATATGGCCTATCTGATTAAATAGAAGCTAAGCATGAAAAACAAGTAGTAAATAAGCAATAAAGCAAAGCAACTGAATTACAATTACAAGTGAATTTACAGTGAAAGCTTCACTGAATGTAGAAAAACCACATTCTTCACGATTAGGCAGTAAGAAAACATGCGAAGTAAAAGCGTGTAAGACTATCGTGGCGCGAAGGTACACGCAGTGTGTTAGATGAACCAGCAGATGGCGTTGTAACTCTGCATTGCATGAGGTGTGACCACGATGCACTGACATTCTGAGATGAATCCTTACGAAGATGATCGAAGATGATGTGCATTGTAAATTACGTGTGTATTTTGTTCCGTTATTCATAATCTCACATCAGGTATATCAATGAGGTAATTAACTGAGAGCAAAGGTGTCTACTGAAATTAACTGGCCCTTTTGGTGCACCCCTTCTGTACAGAAATACTAAGTTTTACTTTTTTAAATGTTCAAAAGGGCAAATGGTGAGTTTAAGTCATGTCCATTTGTAATTTATAATGTCAGTGAAGCATTAGGTGGTTTTGCAAGTTAAAGGTTCCCAGACAAGGTTCTCAAACCAGTTCCTGTTCTATACAGAGGCCTACAGATTCCAGTTCGGCCTCAATTCCAACCCCGGGAAAGTAGCAAGCAGTTAATTGTTCTTAATTAGACACTTTTAATGTATTTGTGATAATTTACACTGTTATGGTTACATTATATAAACATTCTATGACTGCCATAGGCTACTTATATCTGCCCACTGAAATTAAACGATGTTGGGAGAAAAACAATTCCAAGCTACACAAACAACAAGCAAACAGTGGCGAAAATCAAACACCAGTCAGCCAAAGCTATAGTAGTAATTAAGGGAAAAATTATGGAAGGACTTAAGAATGTCTCAACATCATTATTTGATCAATAGACTGGCTACAACAGAAATCATAAAACAAAGGGATTCTCCAGGACTAATTTCGACTAACCCTTGGGCTAGCTACTATATATATATATATATATATATATATATATATATATATGATAACTCGAGTGATTTTGTGATGACAGCCATTAAAAGTGTGACGTCATTGTGGATAATTTTTGCGAAGTTTTCAAACTTCGTTTTGAAAGTAACTGTGCCTATCCCCCACAGTTGCAGTAATAGCATGTTTTTTTCCCCTTTGTATTTACGTCGGCTAATTTGGGCATTTCCGCCTTTAGGGTTGAAGTCACATTCCCGGATAGCCTACGTATCGGAAAGAGACCCGAAAGTAGCCTAATTTCGTTTCGACTAAGTCAAACCCGATTGCATTCGAGCAGGGCCATTCAAAACTCAGAAAGAGGGAAAGTCCACTGTTCATTTTGGATAGAAGACAGAGATTACCTGTACAACTAAATCGAAAGCAAAATAAAAATGGATGGTAAGTCATTGAACTTCACAAGCAACTTTCTTCCAGGGGAAAGCCCCGATGTTTGTATTTTGGCGATTTAACAGTTAAGCTGGCATCGTAACCTATATTTTGTGAACAGTAGCCTAGGCTATATTTATTCATGTAGGCTAAAACAGCCGTGCTTCTGGTTTAATAGTCACATTCTTGTTTTATTGTCCATAGTCCATGTAACGTTAGATCGAGGTCGGGCGTTCTCCGCTAAAGTAGACAAATGTGTTTACTTAGGTTTAACTGGCAAACTAAAGTAGGCTATTTGTTATAATCGCCAAGAAGCTTTTCATAGTTTTAGGTAATGGTAGGCTAATGTAGTATTTATCATAATTTCTCAAAAGTTGTTTTCATAACGTATATTCAACATTCATTTAATGGTTAATAATCTCTCCAGAGAAATATGTCGCATGTTAAGGTGAATACTGCGGATCACACATTTTGAAGTAACTGCTATGCCGATGACTGTCATTCATTCAGTTGGACATGCAACTTGTTTTTAGTTAGCCGATGGTTTTATGCATTCGAGTTAAAACTTTCTGCATGCTCCTGTAGTCCTTCACGAGGGTCACTGCGATTTAGATTACAGGATCTGTGAACGATGGAGTGTCCATCGCTATATGAATACGACAACTGTTATTGGTGCTACTGTATGCTGTTTTTATTTGTTGTAAATATTTACGGCATTCTTTAACGCCATTCATTAGTGGCGTGGAACGTGCTTTGCCATGTTTCATTGTGTGTAATATGCAAGGGAACACTGAATCAATATTGAATCAGTGTCAGAAGCGACGTTGATTCAACTTTGTAGGCTATTTACACAACAAGCTATATTGTGCTTCGACACAATGTTGTGGTATAATATGCACCCTCAATGCCACATTAAGAAATCGTTATGATTTAAATGAATAAACGTCTCGTATTCATGTCCCCGGGATTAAAATCATCCATATCAAATACTGGTTTAATATAATGTGGTGTGTAGAAAATGAAACCAGTGAAATTAAGCTATGGAAAAAAGAGCGTTCATTGCAAAACAACTTCGAGAAAGCCATTTGCTCATTGCCAAAAATCTAATGCCAAATAGCAAAGCCTGTATTATAATTTAAAGAAAATGTATCAATTATGGAATTAAACACGTTCCAACTACCTTATTTGATGAAGAGATTGGCTACAAAAACCAGCAAACAGAAAGGGCCTCCAGTGAACCAATTTCACTGATTTTGCAGCTCTGAAATAAAGTATTTTTGGCTGGACCGCAACAGCGGGGCCAGCCCTATAAACGCGAACGTCTGTGACTGAGTGACTGAGTGATGAAGTTACACCATTGGTCGGCCGAGTTATGAAGTCACTTCGTCGGCCGGATGATGTGTGTTAGGGCCAGCCATATACTAGGGTTTGACCTGGTCTTGTTTATTAGTAGGTTATACAATTAAAGATGTGACGTTGCGTGGATCATGTTCTTTGTGTCTTCAAACTATTAGTTTCGAAACTGTAAGGACTGCGGCTACCACCGACAGTCTGCATCAGTGGTAGGCTTATGGCTTTTCCTTTAAATTACGTCAGTTGGGCATTCCCCACTTCAAGTTGCATTCCCGGACAAGTATCGAAAAAGGCGATGAAAGTAATGTTGAAACCGATCCAATTCGAACAGTAGCGTTCAAAAACTAAGAAAGGGGGAAAGTCCGTTTTTCATTTAGGATAGAAGACGGAGGTTGACTGCACAACCTCTAAATCGAAAGCATAATAACAATGGATGGTTAAGTCACTTACCCAGTCAACTAACAAGCAACGTTTTCCACGACGCTGAAGTTGGACACCTTCTACCAGGAACAAGTGTCAGAATTATCTGAACTTTTAATTTTAGAGAGATATTTCAATCTAAAAATTCACTTTTTTCAAATGCCGTCTATTGGATTACATGGAAAGTTTGAAGTGGGATTATTAAAAAATGCTACAGTAAAATTTCACAGAAATGGGGACAGTATGGAGTTTTATTTGCGTATGGATCAGTGATATTTCATCCACACCATTTAAAATGTACATTATTTCCTGTTCTCTCATACACACGTAATGTTGAGACGATTATATTTTGAGGAGAAAACAAAATGCGTGACACTTGGGTAGGCTATCTGATATTTCAATATTACAGAAAGCGACATGTTATGTGAACGTAACAAAATAAATAATAATAATAATAATAATAATAATAATAATAATAATAAAACAAATTTTAAATCACCACCTTTGTTCAATTTCTCACTTGAGCCGTATCTCACTTTTAGAAGCAAATGATAGCCTTCTCAAACCGCGAAACCATCCGATCATATAACGCAACTGATTTAAGGTGGACCGGAAATTTCGAATCGGGAGCTGCGGGAAAGCGATGAATTTTGCTTGCATTTTGGCGACTAAAGTTTAGCTGGCATTGTGTAGCCTACAGTTTTTTCAGCAGTAGGCTATATATTAAGGTATAAACATCTCTGCTTTTGCTAGCAACAACCTTGTTTTATTGCCCATAGTCCATGGCATGTAATGTTAGGTAGAGGTCGCTCGTTCTTCGCTATGATGACGAATTTGTTTGATTTGGGGTAGCTGGCAAGCTAAAATATTTGTTCGTTCTAGTTGTAAGTGGTAATCGTTGCATCATTTCCCAACATTTATTTTCGTTTTAGATCGTAACGCCACATGACACGGTAACAATAATTGGCAGCTCAGTAATGCATTTGTAGCGTGTTGGGATGAAGACTGCAGACCGCATATTCTAACTCCTTTGACCTGCAGCACCACCGTATTTGTCAGGACAACTTCTCAGACGATTTCGAACTTCTGAACACAGTGGAATATATGCAATCCCAAAATTCTTTCAGAAACTGTACATTTACTTTTAATCCCTCTGCCAAGTATGTGGAAAGGATGCAAGTGGATTTGCAAAGCCTGAACAGATACAAGATACAGAATGTACTGTGACCAGAATGTTGCCGGTTAAAATCCAAGGTGGAACATTTCAGTTTTGGCCTTGCTCAATGTGCCCACACTGTATAATTTCTGTTAAAACGGTCAGTACAAATGATGTAACAATCAGTAAAGGTTGTATACAGGTTCTCTTGGATGTGGGGGTCCTTTGAGCTAATGATTTACTGTGCTTGTTCGTTTGGTGAGGAACCGCTGCTCTGTCACTGGAAACTGGGTGTAACCCGTTTTTTCGCAACCAAGTTTAACCTCATTCCGGATGCAGATGTGGCAGTTATGACAGCCAAACTACTGAATGCTCTTTTGTACTTT